>NW_008824414.1:7376531-7408592 GCF_000699105.1 Pygoscelis adeliae | reverse complement strand
CCCATGCACTGCGCTTGCATCCGCCCCGCGGTGCGGCGTATGTAACCTGCGAGGAGCCCTTTTCGCGCCCCTCACGGTTAAATCATTTCGACAAACGCTCGCAGTGTGCATCCTTTACATGCTTGATGCAAGGCATCAAGTTTCACCACCATTTTGGATTATGTTTTCCATCAGTGCAATTAACGGGGGGGGGGGGGGGTGCAGTGCAATCACTGATCTCCTCGCCAGATGACCTGCCTTCTTGTCATAATCATTCCACAACATCTAACAGTTATTTAGGAGTTCTAGCGGGCCAAAATCCTGCAATTTTCCTGGCAGGTTTTGCCATTTCACAAGGCTGGAAATAGAGAAGAAAACAAATGTCAATGTGGAAAATAAATAGGAGTTTGTTTAAAATGCTTTCCTACTGGCCCAGACAAGTCACGATATATTCAACTTTAATCCATAACATTGATTGATATGTGACAGTCTCACTATAAAAAGATCTAGAGAGGAAAGAATGAAATGTTGAGCGCAGCAAGCTAAAATGCATCAAACGAAAATGAACAAAATCAAGGACCGCTGCCTGATATATAGGAAGGCCACCCACCACTTCAATAAACAAGAAGTCTGCAGAGGGAGGTTTGGTTGTTAGGAAGTAGATGTGAATGGCGAGGCAGCTGATTTTGCCTCTGAAGCCCACTCCACCTCCCTGCCAAAAAGAAAATGGCTACAGGAGACTTGACGGGAACGTCCCTGTGTTGTGGGAAGGCCCCGGGCTGTGCGGGGCCTGCCTCGCAGGGGCTCGGGGAAGGCAGTGGGCTGCCGTTCGTGGTGTTGGGTGTGAGTGACTGTGTGCTCACACTGTGTCGGTTTTCCACTTAGGACCTCTGTTCACTGCCTCCTCTGGGATCTTCTGACCTGCCACCCCGAGTTCTGCAGTTCCCATATCCAGGACCTTCCATTAGGGGTATCAACTAGTATCAACTAGTTGATATTGCTGGTTCAGCGTATCCCCAGTGAACTGGTGGGTGGTATGAAGAGGGAGTGGGGCAAATCCAGGATGAGATGACCATGGGAGGCAAGCTGCAATGCTCTGCAGCTTGTCTTTCCCCTCCTACTACAGGTTTGTTCTGTTCCATTAGGGGTAGAAATACGATTTCTAATAGCACTTAGAGTATTCTAAGCATGACTTCCCTGGCACTTTCCTTCCAGGCAAACATCGTCTCTTCCCAGCACTGTTTCCCATCCCGCCTTCCTCCCAGAACATGTTCTTCCCATTTTCCCTCCACACCTCTGAAACGAAGGGGGAAAACGTGACGTGTGGTGAACAAGATAAAGAAGAGATGTGAGGCAGAAGCAGACAAAAGAAAGCAAAAGGGAACTCATAAATAATGTCAGTGTATTCAGGGACCAGTAATACTTACCGCACATTTGTGAGCTAATAGGTACTGTATATTTGAATTTGGGGTAATTTATTTCTGGAAGCTCAGGGGACTGAGATGGACAAGCAAGCCTACCGCATGTGTTAAACGGAGATGGGAGCGGTTACAGAGCAGTTCCTGCTCGTTCATACTCGCGCAAATCTCTTGTGTAAAATCAATAGGATCAGAATTTCAATCAATAAGTTTCATTTCAATGGTTCTAGCCAGAGGGCATTATGAAAAGTGCTGTATAGGAAAAACACAATCAAGAAATCCAGAGGCAGTGTCCTCATGAGATGGCTGCATTTACTTCCCATCTTCTCCAGCAGCTTGCCAGCCTCGGAGTCGTATTGGGATACTCTCCAAGGGTTTTACTAAGAGAATTAGTCTTTTGTATCAGCCTCTGGCTACTCGTTATCTGACAAATTTGTAGCCTGCGCCTCCTGCCATGGAGAAAATGATTTCTGCTTGACCAGTGCGGAGTCTGCACTCAGCCCTTTGTCCCAGGTACATCCCTGTCACCACACAAATATCTGCTAATTTGTTTCTTAAGGGAAAATCAGAAATGGGCAAGTCGTCTCCTTGCTCTCTCAGCTCTCAGAAAGATTCAGAGGAGCAGCTGTGAAATTGAGCCATTTTTGAGCCATTTTTATGCTGCTGCTAATTGAGCGGAGCTGATGGAAATGTTTCCTTTGAAATTTTCTTAGAGGGAAATTTCATTTTTTGAAAAATCTGCTTACTCATGGCAGACAAATTTCAAGAACCTGAAA
Source organism: Pygoscelis adeliae (assembly GCF_000699105.1). Taxonomy (NCBI): domain Eukaryota; kingdom Metazoa; phylum Chordata; class Aves; order Sphenisciformes; family Spheniscidae; genus Pygoscelis; species Pygoscelis adeliae. Next base: position 7,406,419 of record NW_008824414.1, on the reverse strand, counting down.
AGAAAAAAGCCTGCCTCCCCCACCAAACAATCAAAATACGTACCAGCCTACTCGGCTTTTGAGATAAATATGTTGGGTTTTGTTGCTGAAAATGATGTTTCCATTTTTCAGGAGCTGACAGGAGTCCTCTTTTAATAAAAAGTGTTTGCTGGCAGTAACAACTTCAGATGAAAACAGCCTTTTTTATTTTTTCTTAAATATGACAGAACCTCTCCATAAAAGGTGGGGAGGAGAACCTTTTTTCTGGCCATTCCTGCAATTAAACTATTTCACTCGAGGTGCATAAAGAACACGCTTGTTTCTGCTTGGACTGTTATCTTTACAAACCTAGGAGTCAGTGGTGTATTTTAAACCTAAGTCCTTATTCTCCTGTATCTCTGATCTGTGCCTCGGCACAAACAGGCTTCTTTCTGCAATCAGTTTTCAACCATTCTGCTAGAAAAATGAATCAGAGAGTCACTTCTTTAAGAGGTGAAGGATGGTAACAGAACTGACGGATGCCTTTGGAACAGACTGTGCCAAAGTGAGGTCGCGGGATGGATGATGACTGCGTGATCCCAGGTGTGTGGTCTTCCTGCGGGCGATGGGTATCTCTAGTGATTCTCCTGGCTATATCCAGACTGGGGAGAGACGTGCACTCCAGCACACCTCGCCGTCCCAGGCTCTGACTACCCAGGTCAGGGGTTTGTAGAATGCTCTGGCTTTCTTCCAGCCCAGGCATCTTGTTTTCTTTCACATAGAAGCGCAGGAGGTGGTGGGATGAGGTGGGAGCCAGGGAGCACATCTGGACCCAGGACTTAGGAAGCCCATCTGGGTCTCACGGTCCAGACATGGCCTCGGGGAGCAGTTGCAAACCCCTGCCACCGATGCCAGCATGTGTTCTTGGATGCCACCAGTGCATGCCTCACAGCTTGCCAGGAGGCGGTAAAATGGCGGGGGCGAAACTATCCAGTGGGCCTCAGGCAAGATGAATCTTTGACTTACAGTCCCACAGCTACCACAACAATCCCACCACCACAACTGAAATTGCAATAATATTGGAGGGAGCAGCACACTGGATCCCGTCCCCGTAACTAGTTGATATTGCTGGTTCAGCGTATCCCCAGTGAACTGGTGGGTGGTATGAAGAGGGAGTGGGGCAAATCCAGGATGAGATGACCATGGGAGGCAAGCTGCAATGCTCTGCAGCTTGTCTTTCCCCTCCTACTACAGGATTGTTCTGTCCAATCTATAATCTTATATTCCTTCAGTACGGTTTTAATGCACATGCTAATGGAATGGCCACCAATCCCATGGAGAGACAGCCATGCATTCTAGCAGATCTCACCATTAGGAAGTTTTCCCCGGATATTCAGCCTAACTTTTCATTCTTTAAATTGATGTCAATTACCCCCCAGCTAAACCTAGTTATGCCGTGGAAGACAGGTTTAAAATACTGAATGATCTCACTAAATTGGAGAAATGGGCAGAAATCAATACAATGAGAGGCAATAAGAACGCCCATAAAGGTTAAGTGGTTGATGGAGGAAGGATTAATGAAATGCACAGATACTAGGTCAAATTGCAAATATCCTTACTTCACCCTTAACTCACTCCATAGCCCACAAAGATGTTCTGCTACAGCAAATCAAATGAGGAAGCACCTTAGAATTTCACTAGCAGCTTGGAGAAGTAGAGACCAGTATTAAGGGAAGAGAAGGTGTGGGGTGGGTTTATAGTATGGAAAACTGGCATCAAAACAAGAATGAGATATCAATATTTTTAAAAAACAACAAAGAAATAACCTGTGGATAAGAATATGACCTGCAATATACTTGGCGTCAAGAAATTGGACGGCCTGACCAAGTTTAGAGAAATGCTGCAAATCCTACTTCTGTTGTCAGTTTTTCATGCCTGTCTGGGTGGATGATGATAACTACAGGACCTGGGAGTCACTGACAGCTCCTGTCTTGGGATTAGGTGAAGTTTTTGGGCTAGGGCTTATGGGGCTAGAAATATTTGCCGTCTGGAGTGGCAGTGGGTAACACATGTGCATGACAGAGAGATACAACAGCTTGTCTTCAAAGTACTTAGAACTAACATTAGAAAGTTTTGTGTTCAAGTCTCTCATGCCACTGAGAGGGGAACAGAGAGACATTGGGATGTATTCAGGGGAAAGTAACAAATGCCAGATAGAAGATCTGCCGGGAAAGCCGAGGAGAGCTGCATGTACCAGGGCTGGAGGAGCTCTCGGAGCTGGTCTGTCTACCAGTCCCAGAAGGCAGCAGCTGAATGAAAGCACTGCTCAGTACTGTGGCTCACACCAACGATTTCTGAAAGATCCACATCGGTTTCTGCACAATAAAGGTTTTTTTATATAAAATTAGAGGCGGCTTCTACTTATTGTGAAAAGAAATTTATTGTGTGGCCTGAAATAGAGCTTGAAGTTATGGTTTCTCAAAGTGAGAAAGAACTTGTCAATAACCCTTCATGAGGTGTGAGCTCCCCTCCCTTTTCTGCAGGGACTTTCAACTCCCAGCTGTAAGGAGACTTTTCAGTGTCAGTGTTTTCCATTTTCTAGTGGGTCAGGGACACGTGGTGGATAAAGAGAAAGGCTTGTAGGCCTACCAAAAAAATCAGAAGCTAAATTATTAACTATTTTGCTGCTAATCATTGAGAGGAAATCAGTACAGATTCCCTTGTGGATATTTTCATTGTTGGGGACAGGTTTACATATAGATGCACTATTTTCTGTCCCTTCATCCGATCCAATTGCTGCTTGTATGGTAGTGCGGATATCCATACTTCGGTGGTGATGTGAGAACCTAAATGGAACAGAACTAGAAGTGGGGAAGGAGCTTACTTCTATCCACTTTCTGCAGTAAGACATATATAACAGCATGAATGATTCAGCAGGTGCACTAGTAACCTTGAAAAGCCACGGAGCTGAAGCTATACAACGTTGTCCTTCAGGCAAGGGTGAGATAGTGCCAAAAATGAGACAGGGTAGCTGACCTTGGCCGGGGCTTAAGGAGGACAAGGACCCCCTCAGCCCTTTACCATTCCTATTTCCGCAATATCAAGGGTGATGATTTAGTAGGAATGAAACAATTCCTGCCACGAGCCAGGAACACTGTTAGAGGCACAGCCTTGATTCCTCTGTGTAGGAAAATCAGTCATTGCTTGGTCTTGGTGAAACCAAGCTTAACCTTCTGCATTAGGCATTCAAGCTCAAACATGCAAATGATTGCACACGAGTGTCATTTCCTTCAGCTACTGTCATCAGATGCAAGATTTGGATAGACAATTTAAGCAGCTCCATTTACAGCACTTCAGGGACATTCCTGTTTTTATATAAACACTATCCAGAAACTCTGCAGCTCTCATTCACACAAGTAGTCCCGATGAGTGATCTTATTGAGGAATGCTAATTCAGTCCCTGAAAATATGAGTGTATACTTACTTCACAGATCTCAGAAGCTAACTCCAAGTACAGATATACCATTAGTTACATACAACTCCTGCTATTTTTCTCCGCAGAAACCTTTCAGTGTTTTTTTCGTATGGAATTATCACATTGTTCTTCTATTAGAAATACCTTTTAAAATATTTAAAATAAGCATCAGCTTTACCAAGTGTTATTTCAGTGTCGTGCGGCGCTTCCTCATTGTAAGTACCGATGTGATTCACGAAGGCTAGCTTTAGCTGAGAGAGGCTATAATCAGTGTAGGAAAAGAGACACTCCTCCAGCAGAGGATGAATACTGGGAATCATCTCTCACCTTTGATTTTGAAGAGAGCCTATAGAGACTGGCTGTCCTTGGCTGAAGTTAGCCTTCGTGAGCATCCCTCACAATGCTCTAAGCCAAGGACTTGCTTTCACTGGGAAGGAATGGGGGAGAACAAATTCTGCACATGCGAAACAGGCAGTGATATTCTGAGAAGGTCGTATTGGGGGAAATGACATCTCAGTCAAGGATGAAACAGTACCTGAAGCAAACTCCAATCTGGAGTATCAGTGCACTCAGTTAATATCAAAATATTGGCTGGATGCTAAACCCGATCCAGGTTCAAAAAGCAGGAAGAAAAAAGTCATGAAGAAAAGATCCATCACAGGTTATTAAATACACGAAATTACTGCCTCTGGCTAAAGATGTCCCCAGGTGACAGGCGGTCAGGAGCTGCAAGTGCGAGAGGAGAGGGCTGCTGTACGCGTGCCTTACTCATATACCCTCCCACCGCAGCCTCCGCTGGCCTCAGTGAGAATCGGGGCGACTGGGCTGGGCAGCCCACGGGTCCAGCCTGGTGTAGCCATCCTTACCTACCGAGTTTGACCATGGCCGGGAAAGACCAAACTCACCAAGAGGAGTGCATTTCCCTAGAGGGCTGCTGTTGGCTGCTTCTCATGGTTTCACCAGGCAGCAGCGAAACTCCCCTTGATTTCAGTGGTGTCAGAAACTTAGCAGCTGGCCAGCTCAAGAGAGTTCTGCGTTAATGATTAAGATGTTGAAAAATGCATCGTCACAGCATGAAGAATCCAGACTTCGGTAGTAGTCCAGCTTATCTGAGATATATTTGACTGCTGCCTGCACCAGAAGATCCCAGGTTTGGCTGAAAATGCTTATTCTGTGGCTGAAGTGTTTTTCAAATGTACTGCATGAAATCCCTGATCTCCTCACAGAATTGTTTCCAGGAGCTTTGGCTGCTGGGGTGAGATCTCTGGCAACCTGCATCGATAGTTCACACGAGTATTAAGCTGGCTGCCCCTTGCTTTCTCTCTCCTTGAATTCTTCGTGGAATGTCGTGTTCTTTTCTTCACTTCCTACACTGCTGGGGACAATTACACTGAATTATTAAACACCCGCCCTATTCCATCTCTCAGCAGGAGGTGACACGAGATGTAGATAGTCCTATAGTTTGGTGTTCATATTTGGGATGAACAGCATTGTGTAAATGTAAGATATTAATAGGTTCTTGATTTTCAAGTAGACCACCTTTGGAAAAAGGTAGATGATCCCTTAGCATGTACACAAGAACGATGTTCCTTCCTACCCTCTCTCCTTTGCTTTGCTTGATATGAAGAACAAAATAGGTCAAGGAGAGGGTTTTTTTTTTAAGCACTGAAGTACTGGAGATAAATGTGGTAGGATTTAACCTCTGTGTGCAAAGCTGGAACTTGTTTGGATGAAGGGACTGAGAGAAAATTCAGGCTGGATAGAAGTCCGCTGCCTTCAACAGGCTGATGCCAAGGTAGAGTTAAAATGTGTTTCTCTAAGGCAGAGTCTGAGGATCTTAGCAGCCATTTATTCTTCTTGATAATAATCAGTGATTGTGGAGGGTTTGGAGATTAATGTGACAACCATAGATCTTCTCTGTCCCAGGGCAGCCCTGACCTGCATGAACTTAACACTGGAGGCATGTGTATCTCAGAAGCCAGATCGCAATTGCACCTGTACTCCTAGCGAGAGGAGGATGGTTCAGGAGGGATCTCTGGCTGCTCAGCTCCAGAAGTGTTGTCAGGCAAATAAAGCGTGCCTTGCCCTCACATCAGCCATGTGTACCTTAGCATGTGATTACAAAATAATCAAACCAAAGCCCAGCGAGCAACTGAGGATATATCCTGGGCAGTTTTGACATAAAAAAATAGTGAGGTCATGTAATTCCTCTAGCCATTGTAGCAAACGGGTCATAGTCATATGACTGGCTGGCTCAGGAATAAATACAGTTTTAATCTCTTACCGAAGCCTACAGCAAATCATTCCCAGTGAATCCCAGCTAAATGAACAGATATAATGGGTATATTTGAGGAAAGAAAGATCTGCTTGCAAATGTGGCTACGCTGCTGGGTAAATGGGTTGCTCTGCTCACCCTCTGACCCAGGACAAGCTCGGTGCGACAGGCAGGACCGTTCCCGTGTGCCCAGACGAGCCGTCCGACTCTGGCAACGACTCTTCAGTCCATCAGGGCTAGGCTGTGCCGACGACACACCCCTTGATTGCACCGTGCCAGGAACAGCCCCGGGAGGCCGTCCTGCCCTGGGGTATTCGCTCACCTTCTTGCACCTTCTCTGGCGAGCGAACGGCATCGTTGGTTGCTGGGTGATGCCAGCGCTGAACGGCAGTACAAACACATGCTTGTGTCGCTGGGCTGGTCCAGGCAGGGGCTGGCAGAGTGTAAATCTCTGCCTGTTTTTCTCTTTCCTTGTAAGAACTTCAGCCCCATGTCTTATTCTCAGACCCTGGCCTCTGCTGAGCCACAGTGAAACTGCAGTGTGTTTTCCTATGGAATAAAAGACAAGAAGGAAATTTAGCTGTACGTTACTGCCAGGAGGGTGACAAAGAGAACCCCAAATCCTGGGTGCCATCTTGAAAGGGGCTGCTTCCCTAAAAATATTCTTTACAATTTCTGTTTCAGTGCTACAGAAGAATACATGTCGAGTCCTCGAAGCATTTGCTCAAGGTGCATTAATAAGAATACATTGCAGGAAATAGCAGAACGGGGCACTGAATCCTAAATATGTACTGAGTTACCAAGTGGTATCTAAATCCCTTGGGTTACGACCATAGCAGGACATGTGAGACCCTACTGGCTCTCTCCTAAAATCTTTGTCAGGTCTGGTTCAACTAGGCACGTAGGAGGAAGGATGGAGTGTCTCCGAATAACTTTTGTGATTGTACTGGGCAGATGCAAGTCTAACAAAATTCATTACTTTATAGAGAGAAATGGAAAAGCCTTGTCTGAAGGAAATCTTAACCTGTGCAAATCTCAGATGTCTGAGATTCTTCTCCAGACAGTGGTTTACATTTCCTCTTTTCTTCCTGTTATGTTTTGTCCCCAGGTTTTCTCTCCTTCTCTCCTAACTCACTTACCTCATTTCATTCCACACTGTTATTCCCAGGTTGGTTTTCTGGCTCAAATTCCTGCTCCCCTTTAGAGAACTTTGGGGATAGCTGGGAAGATGTCTGCGACCCACAGATAAACAATCTCCACTGCGAGTAACTATTTCAGCTCTCGCTACGCAGTGACACAGGGTGCTGTCGCTGCCTGTTACACACAAACCCTTCTTCGGGAGCGTGTCCTTGCTACCTAGGAAGCTTTTATCTTCCAAATACCTTCAAACCCACACTTGAGTCTGAGTTTGCCTGCCTCAAGACAAAACTCAGTAGATGTTGTCAGCAATGCCAAGGCAAGATGACGTGAGTGCGGGTGCTGGTGCCCTGCTCTGGTTCTGCTTGCTTTCCGCGCTGCCAGGAAGCCATCTGAAGGTGGTTAGACATGGTTTATTTGCACAAGGCTGGGTGCTGCGGGAATCACATTCACATGAATTCAGGTCAGCTTAGAGCAGGGCAAACCCTGGCAGAGGGACGCGTCCCCCCACCCCGTGTTCGAGTGGGAAATTCCGGTGGAAATGTCATTTATTTGGGGCAACATCGTCACACCTCGTAGTGATCCCCCAGGGACCCTCCCTGCCAGGGTGACAGCCTGAAAAGTGCCTTTCTTCTTGTGTGACACTGAGGTGGGATCAGGTCTGTGGTCCCCCCGCTTCGAGTTTCCCGAAAAGCCTGTCCTCTGGGCCAGCTTTGTGCAATGAGATGAAGAATGGCAGGTTTGTGGCACGCTGACTGTGTTCCTGTGGCTGTGGCGTTTAGGAAGGCGTAGCAGCATCTGCATTACGTGTCCCAGGTTTCCTTGCCCAGAGATTTGCCCTGTTGCCGTCCCTGTGGTGGTGGCCCTGGGTGGGCACAGTGTAAGAGCGGAGCGGCTGTTTCCTACTGGCAAAGAGCAACTGAGGCAGCTCCCGTCTGTGCAGTGCCTTTGCTGATACAGTTTTTGCTTTTCCCCTGTGGCAGGACAATCTTACGTTGTTTTGCTCCGCTTTGTTGAGAGAAGGAAGCTGAAGGGGTAGGAGTTATCCGAAACTCCCACTCATCCGCCTGGTACATTGCTTCTCTTGCAGAATATTTAGCTTTCAGGCCATGGAGACTGCATCAAGCTTCATCAGCCAGTGTTGAACATTTTTGAAGTTTCAATTGCTTCCTTGCCTGAGATGGAGCTATCATCTTTATTGCTTTGGTTGCTTAGGCAAGGAAAGGGAAAGATGAACAAATCAGTACAGCCCTCTTGAATTAGGATTGATTTTCATGAATCCTTCTTGTTGATTTTGAAATACAATTGTTTCTAAAACATTTGATTGATCGAGGTTTTTTTCCTTCTTCTTTCTTTTCGGCAGCATTTGTCCTCAGCCATTTGCCACTGCTGGGAGAGGGGAAAAAAAAAAGAAAATAAGCTTTGTGTGAGATCAAGATTTCAACGCATTACACACCAAAACATTTGTTGCTATTTACTTTTAAAAGTGCCCTTCTGAGGCAGCACGGCTAGAGCTGCCATCTGTTCGGGATTACGCTTCGGAACTCCTGGTTTCTCTGCAAACCTCCTGCCTGGCGCTGCTCCGTCTGCCGAGGGAAGAGGTGGTGGGGAAGGGGCTGGCCGTGGGGGGAAGGCACCTTTACAGCTGGATCTGCAATCCTGGCCGGGTTGTCAGGGAACCACTGAGATGGAAAAAGATTCCTGGTAGCGAAGGTGATTCCCGAGCATGTTTTCTAAGGTTCACTGAGATGTTAGGTGTTCGTTAAAATATGAGAGGACCAGGATGGGAGCATTGCTATTCATCTCCACTATTTAGGCAGACATCGGGGTGATTTGGCAGGCATGTGCTGGGGCCCCTGTGAAAGCCTCTGCCCAGCTTGGCTCCTGAGCTGCAAGGAGTGATGGCAAAGCAGAGCTTTTCAAGGCGCAGGGGGAAAACACCAGCCCCCGAAGCAGCAGGAGTGTAACTACATCCTGGAGTCCATTGCTCAGGCAGGTGAGAGCATCTCCCAGGGCCAGAAATCCCTCAGGCAGCAAGTGTGTACATCGCTCAGTGGATCGAGTGAGTGAGGTCTTCTTCAGGAGCCAGCACAGGCTGTGTTTAGCTTTGTGCCTTGGGAACAAAGTGCTTTTCAGTGCAAGAAGTGCGAGGTTTCATTGCGGGGTGGTCTTTTTCTCTCTTTTCCAAACATAGGTTTGTGCAAAAGGGCTAAGCAAAGTCTCTGGGTTCTCATTTGGCAAGAAAGAGGATCAGCTCCTGTTGCCAGGCATATAGACCCTGCTCTAAACACACCATTTTCACTGTCTCCAAGAGGCTGCACCAGTCCCTGTGGACGCTGGGAAGCTGGAGAGTCTTGGTGACCGGCCACAAACCCACTGGCTCAGCGCACAGCATTTTCATCCCTGCTTGGATCTGCCTTACAGGCTCTGATGGCAACAGATGCTAATTATTAACATGGTAATTGTTGCCTTTGTGGCTGTAACTCTCCTCCACCAGTCTCTCTTGTACCCTTAGCCCATCCCAGCTCCGACATCGCTGATATGACAAATGGTTAAGCCACGCAGGAGCTCTGCAAACCTGGAGGTGGGTCTTTATTTACCAGCTTTACAAATCAACAAACCAAGGTGCCGAGAAAATAGAGGCTGGAGCCAGCCCTGCCAGCAGCTCCGGCAGCGGGGTATTGCTTGAGCGTGCGTCAGGGAACCTGAGCACAGGTTTCTGCTTGGTTCAAAGGGCCCTGGTTTTTCCAACGCCATCTTCTGGGGCCAAATGTTTGAAATTGCTCAGAGACGTGAAAAATTAGCAGTGTTTTTAACAAGTATGCAGCAAACAAGAGTTCTCGTTGTGCCAGTGCAGCGCAGATGTAGGAAACTTGTTTCTCTGGGCCTGATTTTGGGTGCTTTTTTACATTTTTGGACATGTGGGCTTGGTGACCTGGGGGAGCTCTGAATTATGGCAAATGCAGTAGTGTGGTTGCTCTGGGTCCCCACTATGTGCTCTGAGTCCCCAACACACTTCTGCTACAGAGGCTAAATGGATCTGCTTTCCTAGATAGTCTCTCACCCGGCTTTGTAAACACAGCCAGAAATAATAAACTCTTTAGAGACGGACACAATTTAAGCTCCCCATTGCTTGAGCAGTTTTTAAAAATTGCCCTGATGCTTCTCAGCTACTTCAATAAATTGGAGAAATACATTCTCTTATATGCTTCTCATCTATTTACTTACACTTCCGCTGCACAGAAATTATTTGCACAGTTAGCAAAGAGGCAAGCCAAGGTCCGGTAATGGCACCATCACCGTTTATAGCAGTGCTGCCGTTTGGGGGATCTGTTCTTGCCGTGGATAACCCAGGCTGTGCAATCTTCACCCCCCCCAGAGCAGGACAACGGGCTCAGGCATGCTCAGCGCTAGGACTCGGCATTTAGCAGCGAGCCCAGGGGAGAGGGTTTGGTTTCAAACGCTGGGGCAGGGAGAAATCAATGTGATTCTCTGGTTTGATTCTCAGCTTTCAGTGGTAAGGAGCTGCTCTGCATTTGGTGTGCGCAGTACAGCTGCACCAGTGGAGCCCTGTGATGGGCTCATCCAGCTATTTCGCTTCATCCACACACCAGATTTTTATCGGTTTATCACTAATCACTTTATATAAGCATGGTGGAAACATATGCAAGGTTGGGCATGCAAAGGTTTTGCACTAATTTAACCATGTTGACTCAGAAAAGAGTTTCTATTAACCCGGTGCGGGGTTTGTGAGAAGCTGGGGATGGGGAGGAAGTACTTTGCTCTTCTAGTGGCCAGTGCTGCGAGGTGCAATCATTAAGCAGAGCTATTCTGGAGCTAAAATGCGTGTTAGACCTTCTCTACTCCTCTAGGAAGATTTTTTTCCCCTCTGTGTCCATGTGTTGATAAGATCTGGACTGAAAGCGTGCCAGTGCTCTTCCAGATAATATCGCCAAACGCAGAGGAAAGAAAGAATGCACTTCCCACATGGGTACCTGGGGGTTTGCAGGGCTCCTGGTGACTGCAAGGATGCTGGCTGTGGGCAGAGTGGGAATCAAGAGCCGCCTTGACAGCACTGGTCTGGGAAGGCACTGGCCAATTTTTTCTCGAACTAATCACATCAGGCCATGGAGCCAGCAGCAAACTGTGTCACGAAGAATGTAAAATATTGGCAGCGTCTCAGGCTTTTCCGTTAGGGCTGGATTTCCCGTCTCCTCTCCCTCCTTTCTCAAGCCCGTGTTGCTGCTGCTCTTTTTTTAAGAATTAAAAGTGTGTCAGATTCTGGCTTCTGTCAGGTCTTGGTATTGTCAAACCTGGTGTCCTGGCAAGCTGCTGTGCCACAGCCCAGGAGAGTCTCAGGGAATCTACTTTCTAAGGTTATGAAATCAAGGCTCGGATTGTAATAGCAAATTAATCTTTTCAAATTCCCCTTTGGCCTATGCCGTTCTGACCATCTCCATATTAATATTTTAAGTGGGTTTTATAAGCTCGCTTGAAAAAGCGGGGCTGAAGGGAGTGGGATAGATCGCCTTCTCCTTGCTGGAAAACGACACTGTTTAACCCTTTGGGTCCGGTACACATGACCGGAGGGAGTGGGATTTGCTTTTTGCTGAAGACTGAAGTCAAATTTGAGAGGTGTGTGGGAGATGAGACACGAGTCTGACTTTTCCCACACCAGGTTCATGCTGGGGTGCTGGGTCAGCACACCAAGGCTGACCAGCGTCGTGGTTTGCAGCCTTGAACATTTCCCATCGAAGGCTGGGCTAGCAGACCCTACACGGAGGTCTTTGCAGAGCTGCACGCAGCACCCAGTCCTCACTCCACCAGCATCAGCAGCACAGCCAGATTTAGCCCTGCTTTAACGTTGCGGCTGCTAGCTTGAGCTGAGGATTCAGCAACTGTTTGGGCAGAGATCAAAGGCTTCATCAGAGAACGGTGGTGCCGTTACTTACGCTTGGTCTCTAATCAAAAAGACACAAACCATCAGCAAGTCTCGCTGGCGGGATGTGCAGGGTGGTGAATCCCTTCCTATTTCTTGCTGCTGATGCTTAGGAGGTGTTTTTGATTTTCAGATGCGCGATTGTGTTCCTCAGTTGTCAGGTTGTGTTTATTTAATTAGTCATGCAGATTTTGCTGGAATTCTTGTACATCTAAGTCGTTACTCTAGCAATTAAAAGTCTGCTTTGATGAGCCCCTCTCGTGGTGCGTGGCGCAGTGGAGTCTGCTCAGCAAGGTTTGGACGGGGTGGGTGGTGAATTGACAAAGGGGCTTTGCTTTCTGCCTCTCTGAGGGAGCGTCAAAGGTATGGAGAGGAGGGGTCCCACCCCTGGCAGTGGAAGACTCCACGTGAATTTGTACGCTGGTGATTTACCAGCACTTGGGAAGCTGAAGATAACAAGCAATAGCAAGTTTCTGTTGGAGTAAAAAGTTGGCCTGGGGCACTGAATGAACTCATTACTTGCAACATTATTGATGCCAGTGGGAGTCCCAGGGAGTCCCTCACAGGATGCATCATCAACCGTCCAACTAGGCAGACACCTCCCAGTCTCCCCACTCAGATAGGCTCACTGGGAATCAACGAGAGGAGATTTTTCATGGGCAACAATGAGCTCCTCTGAAAGAGAAGGATCCAGGGCCATTTTCAATGGTGCCCTCAGACCAAATTGTGCATATCTCCTAGTGTAAATTGGACAAAAACTGGCCAAGGTAACTGGAAGAGCAGCAGTCCTCAGGCTTATACGATGGGGGCAATTATTTTCTTGGGAGTATGTGTATGGATATGTGTCCAGGCTAAGAAGCAACATTTGTAGGTACCTATCCTGCCAGAGGAACCGGTGGTGAACAGGAATAGTTTCCAGTGGCCCATGAGGCCAAAAACAAGAGGACAGTTTTATTTCCTCACTGCTTTTGGCTCTGGAGCTGCTGGCTGTGGGATGGGAGGTTGATGGCAGTGCCCAATGTGTGGAGGTGGCTCATTATATGGCGTGCAAGTCACTTCTGTGGGTGGGTCCAAGTTTTATGGGCCAAGAGAGCCTTCAGGTTAGAAACACGTCTTGTTGGTTCTTGAATGGCAGGAGGGACCCTCTGGACAGAAGGTGCTCAAAGGGCACAGCCTGGTGAAGTGCTGGGCGCTTTAATTCGAGCCAGCGTCAGTGGGCCTGAAGTGAAGTTAAAAGCTTTGATTATTGGTTCTTTGGAAACCCATTTATCCTGCCTATCACCCCCCTAAAATTAGGTTTTGTTTCTCAGCCCTTAATTGCTTTACTTTGCCAAATATTGTTTGATGGGAAATCAATCTTGGTGTTTTTGCTATTGGTTTTCCAAGGAAGCCTCCCCTTTCTCCAACTTATTCCATTAATATTTATTGCACTGGCAGGTAGGATCCTGAATTAAAGGTTCTGGTATTTCTCCGTCTCCCTGATGCTTTCTCTGTACTTGTGATCAATGTTCGAGTTGCTTTCACTCTATAAATTTATTGCCCTACTTTTGCTGTTGCAGCCTCTAAGCTGCAGCTGTATTTTGTTTGCAGGTCTCCTGAATCCACATCTCCTTAGCGCTGTCTTCTTCCAGCCTCTTCTGCCTCTGGATCTTTCAGATCCACTGTAAAGAAGCAGCTGCTTAGGACCTTGTCACCCACCGCTTTAATCGATGCTGTATTTGAGCCACGTATCTGTCCATATCGGGGGCTAGCTGGGGACATATTTCATGTTGGAAAGTGGTGAAGAAGTTCTCCGTGGGGAAGGCATTAGCTTGAGACACTGTCCTGCCCCAAACATAAACAACATAAACATGGCATTGGGCGCACGGTGATTTTGATATGGGTGACTGAAGTGCAAATTCCTGCCTTTCCTGGTCCACTGGTACTGAGTTTTAAGAGCTAAACCCGGCCCTGAGCTAGGCTCTGCTCTGTTTCGGAGAGCAGCAACTTCTGTGTGTGGATGTGAGTGAATCATCCCGTCAGGGGTGAACGGCTGCTTCTCACATGCTGCTTTGCTGTCTGTGCTTCCCCATAAACTCGGGATGAGTAACAGAGATCCGGGCTAGCCTGCAGCTTTGCCTTTCGGCACGGGAACAGGCACGGTCCTTGCTGGTTTTGCAGTAATGCCCTGCAAAATCAAGGCTGTCGTGTCTACGTGGGGGCCTGATGTGTTGTGCCAAAGCCCTTAAGACGGGTGCAGGGAGCGTGGCCAGAGGGAGCAGGGGAGGCACCTCTGCTCACGTGGAGCCGGAGCAATGCTCTGGGCATGTGAACGGCCACTTCGTGCCTTTGCCGGTGAGATGCTTGATTACTCTTACTGGGAATGAGACTTCCTTCCTCCTGGAAATCCTGGTATCGGGCTGGGAAAGCAGAGGAATCAGTTAGATTAATCCACTGGGAAAATTCACAGAATAGAAAAATGCTGTTTCTGCCTTTTGGAGCTAAACAATTCAGGGGCCCGGTGGTGACCATCTGAAGGGGCTTAGCAGGACAGGCTCTGCCCTGTAGACTGCAGCCCTGGGCGAGAGGTGCTGCGCAGCGCCGGGGCTGGGTCCAGCCTGGGAGGGGAAGCTCCCCGAAGGCAGCGTTAGTCTCCTAAAACCAACCTCTGCCTTTCGGGGCACGGGAGTGGAAAAGGTGCGTGGTGGGGGGGACACACTGGGCTATCAGCACCAATATAGCAAATGGCTTTTGTAAGCTGCTTTAGAGAGGAGAGAGGGTGTTGGCTGGCAGCACACAAGCTTGGCTTTTTTTCCCTCCCAGGCAAGCTGTCGGAGGGTGTGTGCTCATGCACTGCAGCAGCCGGGAGCTACGCAGGCTGGCAGCTCCTCGGCAGCAGCTGAGTGACGTGAGCTGGCTTTCCCCCCATCTCCTCTCCTCCTCCCACACTCCAAACCCCCCCACCGTCCCCACGACTCCCGCTCCAGCAGCACACTGGGGTGCTCCGGCCACCCTACAGCCCCCAAGGAGGCGATGCTGTAACCCAGCACTCTGGGGACACCGCAGGGCTCCCACAGAGGGACCGGCACACGGGGTGATATGTTGCAATGGAATAACATCTCAGATAGTTAATAAAAATCAGAATGGTCACCGGTTTGTTACATGGGGCCACCTGTGACCCAAGGACCACCAGATCGCTTAGCAATTGAGCGTGGAGCAAGCACAAGAAGAGAGGAAAAAAGGCATTATTTAGTAATAATTTTGTAATAATTTATTATTTATTTATATTTCTGGTTGCTTCCTGCATGAGTGCGTGGGTCAGTGGGGGGACTGCGTGCGCTGCGTGCTGTGTTGAGCTGAGGGCTGGGTCCCAGCCGCATGCCCCAGGAGAGGGCTCTCCTGCACGCTCTGGGAGCCCAAAGCCAAATTTTAAAGGCAAGTGCAAAAAAGGGAACTTTCCCAAAGTCCCAGAAGGGAGATGGAGTTTGTGCAGCCCAGGGAGCCACTGAAAGCTGCACAGATGGAAAGCCAGGACGGGAGGAAAACACCCCCCGGATGAGAGCTGAGAAGAGGCCCATTTCTGCACCACTTTCCTTGGACCCAGGTGTTTTAAAAAGCCATTTTCTTCCCATCTGTCTCTGAGCTAAAACCACAACGTCTAGGGCATGACGTGAACTTGCTGTATGGCTGAGGGTGGGATGCTCAGGGTGCTGTCGCAGGACCTTTTTG
The DNA here is from genome assembly GCF_000699105.1 of Pygoscelis adeliae. Taxonomy (NCBI): domain Eukaryota; kingdom Metazoa; phylum Chordata; class Aves; order Sphenisciformes; family Spheniscidae; genus Pygoscelis; species Pygoscelis adeliae. The sequence continues at coordinate 7,390,927 of NW_008824414.1, read as the reverse complement.
CTCACATGCTGGATGCATGGGCGCATCTCCCACGAAGAAGATGGACCGGGTGCATCGTGGCCGAGCCCCCCCCCCAGCTCAGCCCTGGGCATCGGCACAAGGGGAACCAGGGGCTGCAGCTCCCCGAGGCCGCTGCCTTGGCTGGCGGGAGATTCGTCTCGAGTCGATGTTTGCTGAGTCAGGCCCTCGCTTTCGGTCAGGCTGCTTCCTGCAGCTCATTGTTCATCCGTGCTTCCTTCCTCCCCGGTCCTGCACCGGTGAGGGAGTGGGATCCACCGGCTGTGGGATGAAGGGTTCAGCTCCCAGGTGCCGCTTCACTCCGTTTTCGGCACACCCATCTCTCCATCCTGCCACGGCAGCCATTTACGAAGAACAGTAAGGCTGCAGGGGAGGGGAGAGATGCTCCCTCCCTGCTCTCTGCTCTACCTGTCCTGAGATCCATTTGGCACCCAAAATCCACCGCTACCTTCTGAAACTAATGCCCAGGTGACAAGCTAAGTTGTGGCAACATCTGGGCAAAGCGTGCTTGGATGCCCTGACCAAAGCGTCTCACTTTGATAGCTCCCTATTTTTAGGCTCTGATTATATAGAAATGGGTGTTTTGGAGAAGATGTTCTTCAAAAGCTTTTGTGTCTTATGGAAAAGGAGAGAGAAACACAAATGACTTGAAAAGTGCTGAGTGAATGACGGATAAAGCCTGGCTGTGTCCAACTGCTAGAGGTTTTATGCAGAACTCAGTCTGGCTCATCATTTGGCACCTAAGCTTTGCTTAACCTCAGGTTTACAGAGAATAGTTTTAGTCCCTTTCAAATATGCCCAAACAGTCATTCAGTCCCATCTGTAACAGGAATTGTACCTTTCTCAAGGCCAAACAGATCTCGTTTGTGCTCTGTTCAGCCCATTTTCTCTTTCTCCTTTGTGTTGCTTCCTTTCAGCCCTCTTCGAATAAACCAGAGCTAAATTATACCCTGAAAAAATAATGCAAAAGGTCAATGGAAATGATGAGCAGAAGTAGATTATTGGGGTAAGTATTAATTTCTAGAGGCTTTTGGAGGTAGCAGAGCTCCCCAGGGAAACACGTGGCCTTGTGGAGGACAGGACGATGACTGGAGCAGAGCAAGGCTTAGGATAAACCCTCCGTCCAGGGCAGAGCTGCATTCCTCCTGCTCCGGCTGTGCTTGGAGGCTGGTCTCATCCCTGGAAGATGCCTGGTCTGACCGGATTACCCATCTCATTTCAAGACCCGTCTTCAGCAAAGCCCTCCTAATTCGGCTGCTTCCAGCAAGTGCCTGGGCTCCCCGCAGGGCTGGCAAATTGCTTGGCAGCAGCTCAGCGTTGCTGTACCTGCCGGAGCGGTGCCAGTGCGTGTGGTGCGTGGCGCAGGGATGCTCGGGCAGGTTCGGCTCCTCCTGCTGTTTCTCACCTGGCAGAAAATGCTCCAGTAATCCAGGTTTTCTCGTGGCCTTCTGGTTTACGGTACCCTGGCAGTATTTTTCAGCATTTTAATATCATCCTTCTTAATAAAAAGAAAAAAGCCTTTGGCCATCTTGCCTTGGGTTTATTTTTCTGTGTTTTCTCTTTTTCCCTTCATTCTCCTCGTGCTGCACTGCAGTTTTGCTCAGCTAGCCCAGCTGGCCTTTCTAGACTGGGAGAAAGCCCTTTTCAGAAAATATGGGGAGAGATTTTAGTGTACATCCATCCTAAAAATAAAACTGCTCTGTATTTCTGGAGCATCTTTCAGCTGCTGATTTCAAAGATCCTTGAAATTCTCAATTAATGAAGCTTCCCAGCTCCCTCAGGAAGGAAGCACTGGGTATCATTATTAGTATGCCCTGCAGAGGAAGGACTGTTGTTTGTTCTGGGTTTTGTGCAGCCCCTGACACCGCGAGGTCCTGCATGACAAGAGGGGTTATGAGGGGATTCGACACCTGGCTTGCTGTCTGCCAGATCCCAGCTGGAGAAAAAACTCTGTTTCTTGTCCTGAATTAGGAGGTTTGGTCCCGTGCCATCTCTGTCTGCATCCTCCCCCTGGCTCCCATCTCGTATTTCAATTGCAAGAGACAAGCTCACCTTCTTACTTCAATTTTTGTACAGCACTGGGCACAGCCAGGGCTTAATCCAGAATCCCTTCAAAATTAGAATATTTTAAAATTAGCTTTTTTTCCGCAGAACAGGTTGCATTTCAGTGGAAGAGGGGATGATTCCCATGTCTGATTTGGCAGAACAGCGATACGACAGCCCCGTGTGCAGGCTGGTGCAGACATACAGACCCATCTCAGGCTCCCCAACCGTCCTTGCAGCATTTCAGCCCCGCAAAAACAGGAGAAAAGGATTCAGCATCTGTGTAAAAGCCTCCAACACAACCCCATGTACTGAGCAGGCTTTCAAGGGCTTATTTTTCTTTTGCATGAAGTGTCCTTGAAATACACCATTTCTCATTCTAGATGCTTTTTAAAAGCTTTGAAGGAGCAGGACGGGAGCAGCGCAGAGCGGCAGAGCATCCCGGCTGCTCGCCCCACGGCGCTGCGGAGCACCCCGAGCCCCTGCCTGGGGGAGAGGCCTTGGCTGGCTCTTAGAGCAACCAGGAGCATCGCCTCCCCGCGTCCTCTGGTGGACTCAAAGTTTTTTTTATGAAGAGCGGGGATGGGAGAGAGCAAACCAGAGCCCTTGGGACATCTTTCAAGCCTCGGGGAGGGGCGGGATGGAGGAGGTTTATTTTAGGAGCTGTGGCTGCTCTTCCCAGCTCTGGCAGTGGCCATCGGACGGCTGCTTGCACAGCTCTGCCCGAGCTGGTGTTGAGTGTTGCGTTGAGCTTGTGGTGGGTTGAAAATGTTTGTAGAAAAGCGTCTGCCTACTAGGGGGGAAAATGTGGAATTTTCTTTTTCTCAACCAATTAAATGCATGGAGAATGAGATATTTTTTCCCTAAACCCACCCCTTTCCCTTCCCAGACCAGCCAAACTATGTTTGAGTTATATCGAACTGGGGGGTTGAAACTTCTTGATCTTTCTTAATAAGACATCTTGCACTCCTTTGGGGAATAAGGCTCTGTGGGGATCACTCCCTGTCCCTGACTCCCAGCAAGGGACATCTCCCATTCCCCCTCAGGGTACTTGGCTAAAGGCGGAGGGAGGAGGGATAGACATTGCTGGGGAAAGCAGGAGAGGGGAGAAAACCAGATGCTGAGGCTTTTTGTGTGGTGCACAAGATCCTTAAAGCCCTCAGATCCCGCATTTAGGGGTCGGAGCCCTGTTGAGGTTTTCCCGTAGTTACAAATACATGCTGCCAACTTCATCGCCGTTGTGCCTATGGATTTCCAACGGAGACTGCACGGCCCTGCAGCCCACAGGACTCCTGGCAGCAATGTTTCGCTGGCACGCAGAAGTGTGTGCGATCCCCGCAGCCTTTGATATCCGCACTGCTGTTTTCAGCTTTTTTATCTTTCCAAGAATCGCTCTTTTCCAATCCTTTTTTACTACCCCTGTAGCAAAGCTTTCATGTGCTGAGGCATCAAAAGCTTTTATGAAGTCCAGGGTGAATCATGCCCACTCCTTCCACCTTCCCGTGTCTTTGATTACCTCCCGAGCAGATGATGGCCCTGCATCACGCAGTCTCTCCCCGTTGGTAGCCTGACCTCAGCCAGACCCAGTCCTGGCACAGGGGACCTCAAAACCATCCCGTCTTCCTGCTGCTTGGCTGTAAATCAGGAACCTAAATACCCGTGTCCATCCCACAACCAACTCCGGAGTTGGGAGTTATTCAGGTGGGGAAAAGGGGGGAAAAAAAGCAATTTTTTTTTTTCAAACATGATTTTCGGAATTATTTTTAGAGCCTAATGCTTGAATGTGAATCATAGGTTTAGCCATACAAAACCTCCTTTTCATCTTTTTACCTTATCATTATCCCAGCACACTCAGTTTTATCTGCAGTTTGACATCTTTTATATCCAGCCTTGCAGACAGCAGAAATAGAGGCAGATCTGCTCCCTAGCACTTGAAGCGCTGCGTATGCAGGGCACACAGATTTGACATTATAATCCTTTTTTTGTTGTGTTTGTTCACTGTTTATTGTTATTGTATATACCGCTTGTTGTTTTAGTTTTCCATTTCATGCAAAATACATCCAAAAAAATGCCACGAATGCTTGAGGTCTGTTTGTTGTTCTCTGTGTTCAGAACTCTTTCTTAAAACTATCGCCTTTAAAACTAACTTCCCCAGACTGTCTGCGTTTGCCCTTCGCTTGCCATCCCTCTGACTCCACTTGCATTAGCACAAACCTTATGACCTTCCAAGCCAACTGCAGAAAGCTCTTTGTTTGCAAAGGCTTGGAGGAAAGACGGAGGGTATGTTCCCAGAAACGGGGAGCTTGTCCCTTTGCTTTGATTTGTTGGTTGGCTGATTTAATTTGGTACTGTTTATATTTCTTTGATGTGGCTGGTGCTGTGGGTCTGTGATGTTCATACGGCTTTTTGGTGCTGCTGGGTAGTCATTATCCTGTCACTAATTGTCATGCTTCCTACAGCTTTTTACGTGGCCTTTTTTTCCCCCCCTGCATTTTAAGACTAAACAAAAATACATCAAATGGCATTTTGTCCTTTGTCTTTAATTTGGCCCCAGCCTGCAGTTTTGGAGGTCAGGAGAGGGTTTCCGTAGGCACCGGGATGCAAAGCCTTCCTCTGCGGTCCTACGAAGGGAGCTGTGAAAAGAGAAAAAACCCATAACCTGTGGATTTACATCCTTGAGCTGTGTTTTGGGCTTCCCCTGACACCTCTCCCTCTGCACACAGCGGTCAGCGTGGGTGTTGGTCCTCTCGGCGAGGCTTGCCTGGAGGTGATGCTGCTGCGGGGAGGCAGGAAGGTACCAGTGCCCACCAGCCTGCCCTGGGTGGCCGGGCAGCCCTGGCGCTCAGCTCCTGGGTGGAAAAGGACCCCAGAAAAAGGGTCCAGGAAAGAGAGCTATGGTCGCTGCTGCTGGGTGGAGACGATGGAGCCAGACCCATCAGAGATGCTCGGTGAAAGGAGGGAAACAGAGGGGACAAGGTGCACGCAGGGAGATAGAGGCTCTTTTCCCTGATCCAGGGTAGGAAGTCACCGATGTCCCCAGATAAAAGCGCAAAGCTCGATGCTTCTGTTCAATGACGTTATACAACCTGGCACAAAGAGATCTCATTTATTTTCTCCCATCAGCCTAATGTGATGATTTGGGAGAGGGGGGAAGAGGCCGGGCAGTGATGTCCTGAACAGTTGGGCTGGGATTACACTTTTTCTATTGAGCTCATCACCGTAATAACCAGGAGCTTTGTTTATCAGCCCACCAGCCATGCCCATTTAGGAGATTACCATTTTTCCAATCTCATTTCTCATAAAAGAGGATTGCTGTCCGTTGCCTCCCCATCCCAAGCCCCTTGCTTATGAGTGTTTATCTGCTCAGGGTGCTTGTGAAGCCCCAAACAGGAAACTTCTGTTTATCCTCTGCATCATCAAGAGCTGGAAACTCGATGGGATAATTACTCTTTCAGGAACACGTGTACAGCAGCCCATCAGTAGACCTTGGCATCTTGCTGGTGTCAATAAGACGTATATTTGGCCTGTGGAGAGATATAATGCTTATTTGTTTCTCTTTACTGTCCCTTTAACTTGGCATGAGATTGGGGTTTCTGGCTTTCAGGGTGTCACATAGAAGCAGGGCTTTTTACTTAAGGTTAAGGAGAGGTGCTGCTCCCCTCAAAGCCGGTGGCACTGAGGGTGTCCCCAGCGGCAGGGGGGACACCTGGCCCATGCAGGGCCAGCCCCAAGGCATCGCTCGCCCTGGCAGGGCATCACCGACCGCTCTCGCCATGCAATTAGAGAAGCCACGTGTGGAGATGGCTTCTTTAGATGCTAACACGAGCACCTAGCCTGGGAGAAGGCTGGGTAATGAATCATTTATTTGACAGAGCTCTTCCCTTTTCTCTCTCTGCAGGTTGCAGGGAAGACGTTAGGATTCCCTTCGCCCTTCAGCAGACAATTTCTGAACTACAGAAAATGCAGAAGTTCATTAGCGATATCCACCAGATGAAATTCAAGATGTGAAGTGTTTTGACTAGTGCCGTTCAAATAGAAGAATCACTCAGGAGTATATTGCAATCAGTGCATTAAGATAAGATCCCAGAGCATTGGGTTTCTGGAGCATTGATTATAGATTAGCATCCCACTGCTTCAGAAACGGAGTCCGCAGTCCCTGTATAAACCAGGAGAGCCAACGGATATGGATGGACTCATGATGGAGAAGCGGGGAACACCAGAAAATATGGGTGCGCAGCGCAATCCCCAGTGCCGCGGCCAGCTGAGCATCGCCAGGCATTTTGTATACAACAGAATATCACGGTACCCACTTTTTCTCCGGGGGCTGCATCTTCCCCGTGGCGCTGGGGCTTCCCCACTGCCCCCCAGGACTTCGCCTTGCTGACCGAGCACGGAGCATTTTTTTTTTGGCGAGGCTGCAAATGTGGAAACCTCGTGCGGTCGGTCAAAGCAAATTCATTCAAAGTGAATGAGTGCATGCCAAGTTTCTTTTTTTTTTTTTTTTTTTGCATTCTTTTTGGCTGTATTCACAGAACACAAATCCGCACGCAGGAATGGGAGCCGTGTTTCTAATTCGGTATGAAACTTTTATTCTTGCTTGGCGCAGAGCAGTTGCAAATGATGGAGGCTGTTCCTAATCTTCTGCCCTGTGCATTGAAAATGTGCTCCATCCGTCCGGCACTCTTGGATATGGAGTAATTTGCATTGCATAGCAATTTTCAGGAGATAAATACAAGGTTCAGTGCTTGTGGGGACAAGGACGTGGCATCCTTACTGCATAGTATGCAACCAGAAAGCAAAGACAGCAGTGAAGCAACACGAAAAGCCTGGATTTCAGGAGCTTGTAAGTTCAAGGCTGCATTAAAAAAATTAAAATCTACTTTTGCCTTAGTAAACAGAGTATTTTCAAGATCCTGTTGGAGGAAGGCACACTTGGCTGCGTGCTTAACAAGGAGACTTGCCCAAGTTTTGTTCCAGTCAATAGTATCAGCCACACGTCTAGGGATAAGTACCTGCTTAAATAGTGCGGTGCTGGGGATCTGCGGAGCAGCCGTGCCCAAACAGGGTGATTCCCACTGACCCCAGCGAGTTTCAGGTGATGCTGGTCATCCGTCAGGACGTGATGTGGGAACACACAGGGGTACAAAACGCCCTGTGTCGGGAGCAGAGGTTGTCTCCACATTCATTCACCAGTCAAGAAACTGATACTGGCAACCCACATAAAAACAGGCTGCCTTTTATGATGAGTAAATATGTTCATACTTCAGCTAAGAGCACCGCTTTTCTGCATCCCCCACCATAACCTCGTGATTTCAATTCAGGATGGAACCAGCCCCACAGCTGGACGTAGCTGGAAACAATATCTCCTTTTTGAAAGTTTTAGGGCCTTTTTTTTTCATGCCCTTTCTGGAATTCGGATGTTTTCCTTAGAGATAACACTTACCCAGGGGATACCCACAGGATTTGTAAGAGGGTTTAAAAATCCTTATCGGCATTGATACGGCTGCTTACACTGCCACAAATCACTGCCAGGGACCACTGCAGCTCCACGTGGCCGTTGGCTGTGGGCTGTTGTTCTCTTTCCTCCTTTTCCTGGGGCTGTATTTACCGGCAGAGCTCTTGTCTTCTTGCTCCCGTGGTGGGAATCGGTTAAGCGTGTCCGGCTAACTGTGAGCGGGGTTTGCATCACTGCTAGTGAGGGGCAAGGGCAAGAATTCATTTTTCAGTAGTATTTTTTGTCTGGCAGGTGTCATAGCCCAGGGAAGGTGGCGGATGCTTTGCCTGCATTTGCAGAAGTATTTGTAATTTAATAGTGGGGAAGGTGCAGAGGAGAGTGACCAGAGCAATGTGCCTGGAAATATCGGGGGAGAGCAATTAGTTTGATAAACTGCATAGTTGTCAGAATTTCTGTTTCATAAAGCGTTTAATAGCGTAGGGGAACTACAGAGCTTCTCTCCCGGAGGAGAGAAGGTGGAAAGCAGTAAGAAGAGCTCTGCACTCTGCCTGCCAGCTTGGCACAGTGGGAACAAGCTCTTGCTCCTTCATCAGCCCAGCTCCACGTTGCAATTCAATCCCTTCTGCAGCGCTGGATGGAGGAGAGCCGGTGCAGCATCTCCCCCGAGCTGCTCGGAGCGCGCGTCCCTCCTTACGCAGCTGAGACGCCGGCATGACGCCGTTGAATAACAGCCTGGGAGAAGAAGCAGGGAGCTGAGCTGCAGGGAAATGTATGTAGCAGAGAGAAGGGTCGGAGCGAGGATGGCAGGGCTGTGATTGTTTGCCAGAAATCTGTTTGAGACCTGGGGGCAGCAATTTACAATAAGGAAAAGCCTTGTGTGTGAATCTTTCCTCACCTAAACCTTATTCCTCTGTTGGGAATGCATCTCTTGCGTTACTCTGCATCATCCCGGGCTGGGAGCCGGGCATTTCCAATGTGCCACCTGCAAGCGCATCGCGCAGAGAGCGAAGCGTGCCAATGGGCACGTGTTGTGTGCCCACAGGATCCTCTGAATTACCGAGCAGATGGGTTTGCTCCCTGCCCCACTGCTCTGCACCGCTGCCGCCGGCCAGAAAATATCACAAGGAGCGACGGGCTCGGGTGATGCAAGAGCTGGGGCGGGAGGGAAAGGCGCCCATGGAGATGCAGGGTCTGACGTGGGACGTGTCCCGGGGGTGGGAGCCGCCCGGCCTGGCACGTGTGCGATGCTGGTTTCCATGGAAACCCAGCAAAAGATGTGCTTCCATGGAAGAGCCGCCAGCGAGGCAGGGTGGACCGCAGGGTGGCCTCTAGTCCCCGTTTCGGTGGCATGAGGGGGGCTGTAGGGCAGAGCGGACACGTGGACCTGCTTTGGGATGAGCCACCCCGGAGCACATGCACCATGCTGCCCTTTGGGGGTGCTGCCCTGGAGGGAGGGGGATGTCACTGTGATTTATTCCCCACCTGGGGTGTGCTGGGGAATCGCAGGGGGTCCCACGGGGTTTCAGAGGGGTGGCAGGGGCACCCCAGGATGTGGAGGGAAGCCCCAGCACATCCCTGGGATGCTCAGGCCCTGGCTGAGAGCAGAGCGGAGCTGAGATGGGCTCCCCAGGCTATCAAGGAGGAGAAGCCAGGCTGCTTCGTGGGGTTTTCAGGGTGTCTCTGTTTTTCCTTCCTCTAAGGGCTGCTCAGATTTTAATATTCCCTTAAATTGCATTGCAATTTTCTCTCCATGGCCAATGGAGAGAGTGCAGCACCTCCAGGCGGCAATTCATCCTGTCCGGAGGCAGGTAGCAAGAACCATGTCCTGGATGTCTCCATCAGCCCCGGTGCAGGCGAGACATCCACCTCGTGGAGATGCAACATCCCGAGCCCGATGACTTTGAGCTGCCCGTGACAACGTGGTTCAGGAGATGTAGCAATTGATACACCGCTCCACCCTGAGCAGGGCGGAGGGGATTTCTCCTGCCTCATTTCTGCTGCAAGGCGTTGTGGCTGAACTGCTCTCGTAGGAGGCAGCTCAGGTTGGTGGAGGAGGGAGGGAGGAAGGATTCGGCCCACAGGGGCCATGTCCCCGCTCGCCGGCAGCTGGAAGCCGACAGCCACAGCTGGGATCAGTCACTGTGGGCTCATTTTATCATCCCGGGAGGAAAGCGGTGTGAATCACCGCATCTGAATGCAGAGGTGTGCTAGGGTGGCTGCTGTACCTTACGCTGCCTGCGGCTCTCTTCTGGCTATGTGCTTTGCAAGGGAGCATGGGGCTTGGGGGTAGAAATCCAACTTTTAGGCACTGAGTGTTAGATGAGCTGAGCCTATGACCATCCTGCACGGCCGGAGCACAGCACCCAGTCGCACTACAAATGGGTGCATCACATCTTAAAACCAGAAAGTGAACTGCCAGGAGGAGGACTTGGGCATCGTGACACCCAGCCTAAGGACCTTGCTGCTTCCCCACCCTTCCTCACAAACCTGGGCTCCTCCTGGCCCCCCGTGCTGTACTTCCCCCTCTCTCTGTTTCCTGGGGCTTGATCCTCCCTTTTCCCAGGATTGCCGGTTCCTGGTGGAAAACCTGCCCGCAGGGAGCGGTACCGCTCCGACACCCTCCAGTGTCTGCAAGGAAGGAGAACGCCTAACGAGGATGCTCTTCAAGGTGGTAATATGGAGTAGATGCGCCGTGCTAGTGTTAAATTATGTGTCGGTGCAGAGGCAGCACTTCCAGCGGGTGCAGGCTGGGAGCACTGCTGTCGCACACCGCTGGGCCAGCCGGCGCGTGTGGGGACAGAGAAGCCATGCCCGTGCCCGGGCTCTTGGCTCGGCTGTGCTGCCTTTCCCGGGGTCTCCTCCAGTCCTGTGCCAGGACCAGGAACCAGAACCAGCTCGGCAATGCATTCGTCTGCCAGGAGCCTCAGCGGCGGATTGGGGCTTGTCTTCACCCTCTGCTCCCTGGTTCAGAAGCTCCTCAACACCGTTTTCCCCTATCGTAGAATCATAGAATCATTTAGGTTGGAAAAGACCTTTAAGATCATCGAGTCCAACTGTTAAGCTAGCACTGCCAAGTCCACCACTAAACTATGGCCCTAAGCGCCACATCTACATGGCTTTTAAATACCTCCCAGCTTAGTGCCCTAGTTGCAAAGCTGTTACCTAGGCTGGAAGAGGCTTTGCTTGTTCTGCGAAAGATGACCACGACGTAGCTGTCATATTCAACGGAAATTTTTTTCTAAGTATTTTCTGGGTGGGATGGGATCTTTTCCCTAGCTCCAGCAGAACTTCTTCGTTCCTCCTGCTCTCCACCTGAGGATGCTGTGGGGGTTTCAACCATCCCTCAGCCTTTGCTGGCATAACTCCCAGCATGCTGCTGCTTGTGGGCATTAGTTCCAGTGCCCGGGTTTCCATCAGCTGCGACTTAGGCGTCTGACAGCTGAATAGGGGAGGCTTTTGAAGAAAATAACATGGACGTAGGTGAATGCAGGTGATGGCTGGCTCTGCCTGTCCTAGCTGCTGGTGGGTTTCTTTGAGTTCAGGATGGAAAAACACTCGAGGCCACGTACAGCCTGGGGCGCAACACTGGCAACCTCCGATGAGCCCCCTGCTCAAATTAATCGCCCTGCTCGGAGCAGACGAGGAGTAATGAAATGGGCTGTGGGAGACGCACTTAGTTCAAATGAGTGTGAGCTACACGTGGTGCCCAGGCGTCTCCTCGGCATTGCTTGTGCATTTTGTCTTTGGAGGTAAAGCAGAGCCGTGTGGCTAATTAAATTGAAACATAATCTCCCGACCTTTTTTGGGTTTCTCAGCTAATCCCGATTCAGCCCTTGTAATGCCTTTCAGATTTAAGGCAAGGGCACAGCTCCCCAAGGAAAACCAAGCTGCGGGGAGGAGAAAGGCGGCTCTCCCTGGGATGCTGCCCATGGCCTTTGGCAGATTTTGGGGTCGGCCCTTCCTCAACAAGGATGGACCCAGGAGGGCCGGTGGGGTCTGAGCTGCGGTGCTGGGCTGGGGAGGGGGCAGGCACCCCCCGCATCCCCCCGCGGCCTCGGCTGTCCGCAGAGGGCACTGCAGGGGAGGTGAAGAAGTGAGCGGAGGGACTCAGATTACAAATGTACAGGCATAGGAAGCAGAGATATATATTCCCTGGATATTAATTGCCTCTAAAATGTTGTCCTTTTTCTGGTGAGCAGGTACTTTAGGCAACTGGATATATGATGGAAAGGAGACTGTGTCAGGCACTGGGAGGACGGACACGGCGAGAGGTGGCTGGACACCACCGAAGGGCTGGGCGCTGCGCGTGGCTGGCGGCCAGCCCATTGCCAGAGCATCCCGACAGCCCTTAGACATGCTTGTCACCGACCCCGTCCCCCCTGGGGACACTGCCCTCAGACACCGCCCTCTGCTACGACTGTGAAGACCCCGTCTCCGGCACAAATACCTGGCTGGTTTCTTTTTTAAAGAGGGCTGTGACTCGATCTATACCTAGGGTTTGACTTTTTTGGGAGCATGCTGCCTCTCCTACTTGCTCTCATTGCCATGTTATTAAGAGAAAAAGAGGGTGCACAGTGTGGCTATCTCCTCTCTCGAGGAATAAGCAGGCTTTATTCTGAGCTCTCCGTAAAACAGCACTGCTGCGGGTCCTGCTGAGCACACTGCGTTTGAGAGCTTAATTCAGAAGGAAACCTCGGCCAGGCTTTGAAAGCCTTGGGTTTAAACAAGACTTTTAAAAAAAGTATAGGGCAAAAAAAAGTGCCATATAGCATCATGGTCTCTTCTGAACTGGGGAAGGGGCTCCATCTATCCCAGCAGGCGGGGACGAGGGGCAGAGGCTGGGCAGCAGGATGCTGCTGGGAATAGCCACCATGGTGTAAGTGGGGATGTCCATCACATCATCAGCCTGTGAAACTTAAATACAGGAGTCACTGAGGAAGATATTTTGGGGACTACACTGAAAATAAGGATTAAGATTTTTTTCTCCTGTGGTTTGGAGTGATGTCTCCGTGCGGACATTGCTGCAAGGCTCAGATACCCTCGACTGGGATCTGGGGATCAAAGCTGCACTTTTGGGGGGGCTTAATATGGCATAAAATCGCTTCTGCATGAGGGCTAATGTGCCAGCCGGTTCCAGGCAAGGCTGGCACCTCCGCTGGGAGCTGCCTCCGCCGGTCCTGCCGTTAGGAAGAGCAGGAGGAGGCAGACCCTGGCATGGGGGGGCTCTCACACCAATGCTTTAGCACAGGACGGCAGGAAAACCAGCAATGTGCCTTCCCGAACTGACAAAGCCTTCAGTTTCACCGTTTTCTAAGCAAAACACTGCAAATGTTGGCCTTGAACTGACCTTTGGTCACGAAATTACCTCGCCTCAATTAAATATTAAAAACAAACAAAAAGTCCTGAGTGTGGAATTAATTGTTTCGCTCCACCTATGGTTTGTTTTTTTTTTTACTTCAGTGGAAAAACTGAAAACCCAGTGTCACATTGGCTCACCCTGAATGAATTTTTATTCTGGCTTCCCATCATTAAATGTCAGCAAATGAAGAAAAGCAATTATTTGAAGAGGATTTTTACGACACAAAAATGCACCTCCCCATCAGCACCTCTGCTGGGATTTAGGTGGTTATTTCTTTTTGCTGGGACTAGGGAAGACCAGTGCATGATGTCGGACCGTAGTTGGATCTACAAAACTGGTGGGGCTGCCATGCCAGGGTCTCCCAGCCTGCAGAGAGCCTGCGGCAGGGTCCCCATGGGTGCGGGTCTCTTGGCAGTGGGAATTGTGATCCTCCTGAGACTGGGGCTGGTTTTTTTCCCTTAAGCCTTTGCTCCTGGAGTCCAGTGATTTATAAGATGATCTTATCTTATCTTCCTTTCTTAATGTTTTTAGTTTTTGTGGTTTCGCAGTCAAGCTTAAAAGGACAGAAAAAAAACCTGAAGAAGAAATACCGTAAGATCAGCAAGCAAATAGAAGAATTAACTAGTGTTAAAGCTGAGACGCCAATGCACAGCCACAGAAATGAAATGAAGGAAGAGATGCTGAGAAATTTTGACTAGTGATGTGCTGCTTCTCCCTGACCCAAACCACCTTGTGAACGTGAGCAGCGTGTAGCAGCACTTCTGGCCTCATCATCCCCTGGCCTCTGCCGGGGCTGCTGCCGAAAGCCCTTATTGCTCGGGTCATGCCCCTCTCCTCCGGCCCCGACAGTGAAATCGGTGTCCCCAGCACTAATCCCACCACTTGGGACCTTAAAAAGTGCCGCGCCCTCCCCTGCGTGCTCCCCACCCATCCTCCGCGCTCTGCCAGGCTTTGGGTGCCTTTCACAGCTTCCCCTGCCCGAGACTTAAACATTTCCACTTGGGAAAATGCTAGTGCGAAGTTTAAGTGCCCCAGCGTTTCGCACAGGTCGTTATTTGTGTGCTCAGTTGCTTTTTGTGCCTGGTAAGCCCGGGACGGATTATGGCTGTAGCATCCGAGATGCCCCCGCGGCCGCTGCAAGGTCCAGAGCCAAATCCTTGCTGTTCCGTGGTCTTCGCCTACATCAGCGCATTTATTGTTTTACTTATTCTACATCACTGCTTTGTTGGTTTTCCCTTTGGGATGATGAAAAATCAGCACATTTAAATACCCACGAACAAAGTGGCACTTGAAGTGGCTACTGACCTTCCCACCGATCTGATAGGAAACCTTTCCATGACTTACCCGCCGCAATAGCCCAGACCGCTCCTGGGGCGGCTGCCCACCTGGTACCATGCTGATGTTCAGCAGCCGGATTTCACAGCAGGTTTTTCCCTTCCCCTCAGTCCCTTTGCTTTTTTGGGATGGACAGAATGGAAGGGTGTCCTGGTTTCGCTGGGAGAGAGTTAATTTTCTTCCTAG
>NW_008824414.1:7374483-7376203 GCF_000699105.1 Pygoscelis adeliae | reverse complement strand
TGCATCACCTCTTGTATTTCCCCCCCCCCTTCCTGGGTTTTGTTCCTCTCTCTCTCTCCTCCCCCGTTGTTTTACTTTCCATTACAATTTATTATTGTTGTTGTTGCTGTTGTTGTTATTATTTTATTATTTCAATTATTAAACTGTTCTTATCTCAACCCACAGGTTTTCTCACTTTTGCTCTTCCCATTCTCTCCCCCATCCCAGCGGGGGCGGGGAGGGTGAGCGAGCGGCTGTGCGGGGCTTAGTTGCTGGCTGGGGTTAAACCCCGACAACAGGGTAGATGGGATGGCCTCGTCCACACCTGAGACACGGATCTCATGCTCCAGCCTGGGTCACCCCAGGTTAAACCTCACGGAGCGAGCTGGCCCGGCGAGAGATTTACAGCACCAAATCCCATCCTGACCCTGGAGATGGATATTCATATTTCACTCAACATGGATATTTACCTACTTAGGAAAAAAATAATACAACACTAAGTGCTTTCTTCCCTGGGCATGTTTTTGCCTGACAGCGTGTGTAATCCTAATCCCTTGGCAGGGCTAAACCAGCATCTGAGCGGGCAGGTGCCTGGCACGGGGAGGGCGGCAGGGTCTGACGGGGCACTGGGACTGGAGAAGGGCTGGAGACAATAAACGAGGTGGCCGTGGCAGGAGAAGGAGAGGAAGAGCTGGTGTAGCTAAGAGGGATCTGGGTCCCTCACCCTTTCCGATGCCAAAGGCTACCCGTGGATCACGAATTTTCGGGCAGAGGCTGCGATGTGGGAAAGCTCAGGTCCAGTTCAGAGGAAGACCATGGTGGGCTGAAGGTGGGTAGAAAGGGCCGGAGGATGCCAGTGTATCAGGTCTCCAGCTGGCACCTGGACACGGGGTCCTCCCCAGCATCGTCCTCCCCAAGGGCTGAGCTTACCCAACTTCTAATTTAGAAAAGGGATGCCGAAGGAAGAAGGAGCTGGTTTATATTTTCCCAAGAAAAGCCAGTCCCTTGCACTCTTCCCCCAGCCAGGCGGGATTAAATTGCAGCTCTGGGTATGTACAAACATCCCCTTGTTTTCCCAGCACTGAGCCGGTCTAGGGGGCTTACAGGTCATTACTGAAGTTTGGGTTGGTTTGGTAGCAAAAGGGTAACTCGGAGAACAAGTTCAGGTTATGTTATCGTAGGATTATGCAGAGTTTTAGACGAAAATCTTCTTTAAAGTCCTTGGGTCTTAGCCAGATGTCAGATTCCCCTCCGAGCGTCCACCCGACAGGGCTCAGCTGCGATAAGGCACGTCTCGAACAAAACGGCTTTTACTGTGGGCAAATAAAGTTCAGCCCTGAATGCCGTAGAAATATAAAAGACAATGGCTGGATACAGCCCATGACTCTGCTTGAGAGCTCTCAGGGCGGAGGGATTCAGCTCCCGGTTAGCAGGAGCCTAAGCCAGTCCACCCATTAAAGCCCTCCGGTTTGAAGGGTTTCGATTTGGCCTTTAAATTGTTAAGAGTTGCTGAAGGGTGAGCAGCAGCTGGTGGGCTGCTCGTGGGGATTTCTCCGCTCATGTTTAATGCAGCAGCCGGCAGCCCGGGAGCCGGGCTCAGGGCGCTGTCGCTCCGGTTTCGTAGCAAAGAGCATCCTTCATATCCCTGAGGGTGCAAGGCGAGGTCTGCTCTGCTTTAGCAGGGCTCTTCTTCCAAAATCAACCTGCTCAGCCTCCAGCCTGCACATCCGTCCTCTTTCCC
>NW_008824414.1:7373191-7374467 GCF_000699105.1 Pygoscelis adeliae | reverse complement strand
AAGCCTCCCGTGCCTTCTCCGGAGCCAATAACCCCATGGGGACCGTGAATAAATGTCTTCGCTCTGAATTAAACCAGAGCACCCGAAATGTCAGCCTTTGCTAGCAACCCTGGGTGATGGCGAGCTGAATCTCAGGACTGCCTGTTGCCAGCATCCCCCGTGTCATTGAATTCTTTAAAATGGCTTAATCTGGGAAATACTGCAGCCTCTCAGATGGCTTTGCACGGAGAGAGATCCAGGTGGCATTTTGCAGTGCCAGCAACAATCCTGTTATCCTGGCTGCGCCTTTTAAACTCCCTTCAGTTCAACATCCTTCGAAAAGACGAGACCGTCAGCTCTGCAACTGTCGGTGCTAAAGGAATAGGAAGTTTTAGAAAATCAAAACCTTTGCAGGGAAGAGGGATAAAAGCAATGCACCAGCAACTCCGTAAGGTCTGAGACGTGTTAGCCCAGGCACAGGGCAGCACTGGGGGAGCTTCCTTTCCCTGGCTGCTTGGGGATCCCGATGGGAAGCAACCTGAAAAGAAATGATGAATCCGTGTAAAATCATGGCTATTTTGGTGGGTGGAAAATGAGCTAGCTCCTCAGCCTGCTGGGGAGATGAAAATAGCATCCTCTGGGGCTTTGCTTTGGAAAATATTTGGAATATTTTCAGAAAAAAAAATGGGAAAAGTCAGAGTTATGTTTAGTAACAAGCCGGTCGGCTCCCGAGCTGGAAGCCAACGTGGGTAAGAGTCATTTCAGTGCTCCGAAATCACACGTGGCTGCGCACCAGGATTCAGGTTCGAGCTCCGTGAGGAAGGGCACCCTGCGGAGGACAGGGGATCCGTGCTTTGCAGACTGACCGAGTTTGGAGCCGGGGTGGCCACGTGCGGGGACACGCGGTGCTCCAGGCCCGGCAGCAAACCTGGGACGCGCGGGCGAAACGCGGGCGGTCACTGGTCGGGCGATGGTAGCGCACCCCTCCCCAGCGGCCTGGAGGGCCCTGAGCCTTGTGTTTCTCTTTAGCATCATTCATATTTTATACCTTTTTCAAGCCTAATGATACAGGAATGCTGGAGGCTCATAAATAATGTCTGCTGGGGCGAGACTGCGTTAAAGCTTAACAAACTCTTCTGAGTCGAGCGAGTGGCCACAACCGCAGCCCTCGGTCATTCCTGACTCAACTCCGCTCCCTCTGATTAGGTGCTCTCCATCGTCCATCGTTGTCCTTCCCATCCTCCATCACTGCCCCCTCCATCCTCCATCGCTGCCCCCTACATCCTCCATCGCCGCC
>NW_008824414.1:7370826-7373166 GCF_000699105.1 Pygoscelis adeliae | reverse complement strand
CATCCTCTGTCTCTGCCCTCCCCATCCTCCATCATCGCCCTTCCCATCCTCCATCATCTCCTTCTCCATCCTTCATCGTTGTCCTTCCCACCCTCCATCGCTGCCCTCTCCACGTGCCGGGTGGCTGTAGGGGATGGCAGCATCGTTGCACCCTGGGTGCAGGAGCAGCCCCTGGCTCTGCCAAATACTGACGTCCCGGAGGAGCCAGCACGGAGGCTCGGGAGCCGCCAGCCAAGCGCCTTTTTGCACGTGACCTGAAATTCAGGGATTTCTCTTGGTCTTCTTTAGGGGAAAAAGGAGCTGAGCGCTCACTTCTGGTTCCCTAGCAACACTGCTGCTTCTAGTTCCTGATTTTTTTTGCTTTTGGGGGGATCCTTCACGTGTTGTGCTCTGAGCCACAGAAACACACCATCCCCGAAGTGACGGCAAACCTGGGCAGGCGGCCGGAGTGTCCATGGCATGGCCACGGAGGCAAATATCGGTGCAATGGGTACCGAGACACGCCGCCCTCCTTTTGCAACCCAAAATGCCTGCTTTTCAAAACAAATGGCATTTGTGAGAGTGTGGAACCACGGGGAAGCGCGCGCCGGTGCCCTTCCCAGCCCCACAGGTGCCGGGTGCCGGGTGCCGGGTGCTGATGTCGACTCAAAACGTAGGCAAAATGATGATGCTTAATGGAGCACTGGGCTCTCCACGACTCATGGGTGGTTGTCCATGCGCACAGGAGGAGTTATCCAATAACTCAGCCATGAACATCTCACAGAAGAAGACTGCAAGTAAAAACAACTATGTACTTAAACAAGGAGGGGAAGAGTTTTAAAGGCATATTTAAAGTTATTTAAAAGCGTGCCACTGCTTGGAGGAGAGTTTTCCTCGCAGTGGTGGGGCAGAAATACGTGTCGTTACTGGTTAGGGCAGCTCTTTGCTGGAAATGGTGGTTTCAGGCTTTGCGGGTTTGGGTCACGTGGGGTGAATGCTTTCCATGGGGAAAATAAATAAAGCTCTGATGAGGACAAATGTTTTTGGGGTCCTTTAGGTCAAACACAAAGAAAACTCTCCCAATATTGTTTAGAAAGGAAAATGGCAAGAAAACAAATATTTCGGGGCTTTTCAGTGTGGTATCCATCCAAAAACCCAGGGATGCGCCCCACTCGCCGGGCAGGGAGAGATGGACCCTCCTCTGCCCGATTTCTGCAAAGAGGTTTTGGGGGTCCCCAACCCCAAATAAACCCAAAATCGGGGGGCAAACGCAGCATGCACAGGCTGCAAAAACCAATCCACAAATGTCCATTTGGGACGGTTTTTCTGGCAGGAACCGAACGCTCCCTGGTCCCACCGCTGCAGCTGCACGGTGGGACGTGCTTCGGGAAAAGCCCGGCTGCGTTTCGCAGAGCTCCTTAGCTTTTCTATAGCTTTGATTTTTTTTTTTTTCTTCCTAAGCAACATAATGGAATTTAATACAATGCCATATCCACGCTGGAAATTTCTTTTGCAAGTAAAAGCCTGCCAAAAATTGTATGATTTAGCTCTTTCAAATGTCTAAATATACATTTGATTGCAAATTTGTAACTTAAAATTATAAATTTAAATGTGCATTTCCCCTTTGCTGATGTTAGGAGTGTTTTCCTTAAGCCAGAAACATTATCCTCATTATTTGACCGAAACGTGTGAGAATTTCATTGCCTATAGAATAAACGTTCTGGCTATTTAAGGCATATTGAAAACAAGCGTTCTGTACTACTCTCTTGGCTTCATTTCACAACAAATGCATCATTTCTGATGACTGGCATGGAGCAGGAGCTGAATTTCAAGTGTGTCTAAAACCAGATGGTTTATTCCCCGTGCGGGTGCGGACACGGCCGGGAAAGCCAAGCGGAGCCGGCTGCTCCTCGTGCCGGGGGCAGAGCCCAGCTGTGGGACAGATCCTGCTCCTCCCAGCGACTCCTGGGCCTCCCGGCTCAGGCTTTGCTCCTTTTCTTTCCATTTGGACCAGAAGGGATGAGGATGCCTGGCCCTTCGTCCCCTGCCCCCCTCCCCACACGGAGCGGCACAGTTTGGCACCCGCCTGTCCCCGAGCACACGTGATGACGGTGCAGCCCTTGATGCCCATGTGCGTTTCTATGCGGTTTTAAAGGCAATAAGCCCCCAAAAAGCTTCTCCTTTTGGATTTGGCATAACAGAAGCTCCCACCGTCCCTTTTTGCGAGCAGGGGTGTCCATGCCCGCGCGGCCCCGCATCCCCAGGCCGTTTTGGGTGTCCGCAGGTGAGGCCCCAGCTCACAGGCTGCCGAGCGCCGGGTCCCTGCCCCAGGCTCTGAGCATCCTGGTGTCAGGGTTTGCG
>NW_008824414.1:7369653-7370473 GCF_000699105.1 Pygoscelis adeliae | reverse complement strand
GGGGGGGGGATAAAAAAAATCAAATGTTAACATTTATATGAAGAAGGTCTCATGATGATTAAATATTTCAATGGGTTGCTCTTTAGTAATGCAAAACTAATCAACTTCCAGATGATATTTAAAAAGCAGAGAACAGTGTATGGTTTAACATCATAATTTCAATAGGCCAGGGTTTAGAAGACAGCTAATTATAAAATAATCCTTTTATGTTGTGTAAAACATCATTTTAAAGCAGATGCACACTACAAACACAGGGTTTCCTTATTGCTGAAGGTAATTAGCTGGGTGCTCATTTAAAATGTGACTGCGAGTGTGGAGCGGCTCCCGGGATGCGCTGAGCTGATGGAGCTGCTTTTGGGGTGAACTCCCCCCTCTTTGGGCTTGGGGCTGGGTCCTTTTTACCCCAAAGGGTGTTTTGGAAGCGCAGAGCCTCACCGGGGTGGATGGGAAGAGGGATGGAGACGTGCCTGAGCCTGGTGCCGGAGCACAGCTTGGTGAGAAAAGGGGGGATAAAAAATATAGGCGAAGCGGCCGTGTAACGCAGCCTGACGTACCCTGCGGGGCCGCCCCCGCACCCTCACCCCTGGCAGGAGCCTCCTGCCCCCGGGTTGCAAAACCAAACCATTTCCACAACATCCCAGCAAACCATCCCGTGGGATGTGTTTCGGCGGAGGCGTGGGGGGCCGGATCCGGTCGCGAATCCCCCGGCAGGCTGGAGCCAGGCGCTTTCGCTTCGCACCCCCGGGTGGGATGCTCTGGAGCTGATGCTGAGCATCAGCGTGCAGGATGCTCCCCAGGCCCCTGCCGCTCCTCGCCGGCA
>NW_008824414.1:7368163-7369333 GCF_000699105.1 Pygoscelis adeliae | reverse complement strand
AAGGCCCACTCTGGGGCATCCCCACCCTTCCTGAGGGCTTTCCACCAGGGGCAATTTTCACCAGGTTTTTCAGCTTCGCAGCTCCATTTTTGCCCTCCTGAGAGCGGTGGAAAGCGATGGGAACCGCTGGCGGGAGCAGCAGCAAGTGAAAATTAATTAACCTGGAATTTCCCTCCCCCTGGAGCTGGTGGGAAAATATCCCCAAATGATCCAAATATCAACACGTCAAGCAGGGGATTTAAGGGGCTGGATGGGAGCGACACAAGGGAAGAAATGCAAAGGGCATTGCACACGGTAAGCGCAGAGGCAGCGCGGCTTCGACTTGTTCCTTGAATTATAAATACTACGGAGTATATTTAGGCACACTCTGCTTCCGCCAGCCTGATAAGCGCTGCAGCACGGCGTGTCGGCGTGGGGCTGCTCCCAGGGAGCACAGGGAGGGATTCGTTCTGCGCCCTGGCACGTAAAATGGGGATCTGCTGAGCTGCCCGCGCTGCCCGCCTCCCTGCCCACAACAGGGGGTGAGGGTGCTCGGCCGGGGGTGGGTGGCAGAGGCTGCCAGGGATGGCACCCCTGCCCCTTCCGCGCAGTTACAGCGCATGCATATTTCATGGCCAATAATGGGATTTCGCTGTCGATACCGCTCCCGGATTTCTTTCCACCCTGCTACGTTTTCAGGTTAAATAAATGTAAGTCTTTGGGATCCCTCCAGCTCCGGGGGAAGGAGCTTTCCCTGGTGAGCCGGCCGCGTCTCGCGGTCGGTGGCTGGCACTGACCATGTCGCCGGTGTGTGGGGGCTTGCCCGGTGCAAATCCCAACCCCGGCAAATCGTCTCCGTGAGCCCACCCAGGGCTCCGAGTGCCGGCTGCAGCCTGACCGGGTGTCTTCACCCTGCGGTTGTCCCCACCTCTGCCGGTGGCCTTTGCCTGAGAGGGACGGGGACGGGGATGGGGAGCACAGCACAGACATCACCCACAGCTCTGTGTGTGGGAGGGCACCCACTGGGGACCCCCAGCGTCCCTTCCTGAGGGGAGGGAGAGCAAATTTCTCCAAACATCCTCCCCACAGTCCCAATCCGCTAACAGCCCAGTAATCCTCTTACGGGGGTCAGCCTGGGTCGCCCGTAGGAGCCTTTGTGTAATGCCGGGGAGGAGAAACATGTTTTCACTG
>NW_008824414.1:7365484-7366605 GCF_000699105.1 Pygoscelis adeliae | reverse complement strand
GCGCGCTGGCAGCGAGCGGCGCGGGAGCTGCTGCCGGCACCGGGCGGCATTTTTGAGTCACAGCGTCGTGGGTTTTCTCTTTTTTTCTCGCACAGAAATAGGCAGAGTCATGTCAAGTCAAATGTTTCATGAATTCCTGTTTTGTTCATCACATTTTTTAGGAAGGAGAAAAAAAAATCCGTTTTTTTTCCCCAAGTCAGACTCTTTCACACCAGTTGTCTCAGAAGGATTTGACAGTTTTTCTGTGCTGACATTTTCTCACCAAATGTACCCCAGCACAATTTGAAGAAGTAATTCAGGCTCCAAAATGAAACATTTCACCCGATCCATTTGCCCTTTTCTCATACCAAGCCCAACCGAACTTTTTATATCTCCATTTCCCCCAAAAGAAACTCCTTTCCTGATGGTTTTTCTTGGCTCGTGCTCTGGAGAAACCCATTCTGGTTGCCGTCAGCTCCCGGTGCATATATTCGGGGTGCAAATATAATACATGAGCAACCGAGTAATCACCCAGGTAGGATAAAAATACATATTCCTGGTGCTCACTGGGACTTTTTGAATATTTGAGACCTCTCAGCAGTTTCAATCAACCAGTGATAGAGATAGAGGGAAACCCAAGGAATATTACCCCGGCGTTTCAGCGGAGCTGTGACACCTCCCAGAGCAGGAGCCGCGGGGAGCTTGCTGGCGTGTGGGCTGGCGCGAGCTGCGCACCCAGATTGCGGGTGCTCGCACGAAGGCGCGAGCATGGGGTCACCGTCCTCCCCCTCCCGCCTGCCGCCTGAGCCCCGATAAAAAGCCAAAAAACACAAAAAGAAAGCCCCAAAGGAAACCATGCAGGCGGTGGGGGCAGCACTTGCAGGGCTTCCCGCCTGCCGGCGTGAGCCGAGGGGTCCCCTGGCTTGCGGGGGGCAGCGGGGGTGCAGGGATGTGACCAAGGCCATCGGGGGAGTTGGTGGCAGGATCAGTGCCATCGCTGTGAGCAGCCTCCCATTACCGGGAAAGCAGATGGAAGGAAACCAAACTGGGTCTGGCACCTCGGTGGAGCTTTTCTAGCCCTAACTGGGGGGGGGCGGCTGGGGAAAGGCAGATCCCCCCCCCCGCCAGCGCCCAGAGCCCCC
>NW_008824414.1:7358527-7365224 GCF_000699105.1 Pygoscelis adeliae | reverse complement strand
CTGCAGAAGACCTTCCGGAGACTCAGGGGCCGGTGGCGCTGGCGGGGGCGGGTGGCCTTGCCAGGGTGCAGCAGGCGCCGGCCGGCCCCACTTTATCGGTGGGGCAGATAGAGCGGGACCGCCGCGTCCCCGGGGCTTATCAGGCCTTGGGAAACTTCCCCTCCCTCCAGCCGGCCGCTTGCTGGCTGCAGTTTTTCCACCCAACCCCTTCACCCAACACCCACATACTGTTACAGGTCACTACAACCCCTTGGGTTTAACTTTTCAACAGGTGAGAGCAAATTATGCCCGTTCCTCGCTTCACTCCAAATTGCTACGATGTCCTCGCAACCTCGGCATCGTCTACGCCGAGGCTGAAATAAAAACCAAGTGTCCCGTTGGTGGAGGGCCCAAATCCAGCCCCCCCACCTCATCCCCGCAGCCGCGGGGTCCAGCAGCTTCTCCAGGATATCCTGCGGCCCCGGCCGGATCCGGGGGACAATGCGCGGGGCATCCCCTGGCCACCCGCATCCGGCCGGGGTGAGAGGTGCCGGCTGGTTCCTTCCCGTCTCTCAGCCCTCGCCCCCGGCCCCGGCCCCTTCCCCGGGGTCCGGTGGCACCTGAGGCTGAGCCACAGCTGCAGCTCCTTCAGCACCCAAATTTCCATCCAGAGGCTCTTGCTTCCCACTTCAGTGGGCAGAGGCTGCTCTCCCTCCCTCCTGCTTTGTCCAAAAACAATTGCAATTAATTAGGAGGATGGCTTCATCATCTGCCACTCAACGTCAGGGAAATTAGCAGCTGCCTTCGTTTCTTTCCCTGTTTTCCCTGTTTGTCATGAGTCCGCGGGTGCTGAGCAGCCCAGGGCCACAGTGGATGCTCCGGTCTCCCCTGGCTGTTCCTGTCGTGCCCTCGGGCCGTGCCTCTCCTTCCAGCGGCAGCCCCGTCCCTCTGCAGGAAACCATTTATTTGCTCCCAGTTTCTTTAGCCCAGCTTCCTCCCTTTCTCCGTCATTGTGTGCCGCACAATCGCTGAGGGCGGTTATAGCATCAAATAAATGCCCAATATCTGCCCTGGGGACGGGGTGGGGGAAGGAGCGTTTCTGGATCAAGGACCAGGCTGGGAAGTGGCACCTGCAATGCCTTTTCCAGATGAACGAGATGATTTTGGGGTGAGCGTGGAGCTGCCTTAGATCCGCTTTCGGTCCCCCCTGCAAAGTACCGGGGACTTCTGCAGCAGGCAGTGGCTGCGAGGCCACGCCGGGGGCTGCGCAGCCAGCGGAGGAGCGGTGCCTTCCCAGGCAAAACTGTGCTCCCCCCCCCAAATTACAAGCAGGTAGATAAACAAAAAAATAGTAAAGCCATCTTTATTGTTGCTACGGTAAGTGAATGCAGAGGCGCAGGTGGGACCCACCTTCCCCGGCCTTGGCCGTGGCCATCCCCCGCGCACCGCCGCTGCCCGGGACACACCGGCCCCCAGGAGGGGGTGAAGGTGGTCATCAGCTCTAATGGAACATTTTGGTAATTAAGAGCCATTTTGTCCATCGGCTCTCGTTAGGCGATGGCTCTCCCTACTGCAGAGCCCTGGTTTTACAGAATCCAGATTTTGCATCCTCATGGTCCATCGTGGTTTTGCATCCTCCGGCCCCAGAAAGCATCCTTGCCTGCCACAGCTCGCAATAAATCAGTGCTATGAATCGCCAAATAGGCTTTCCTTAGGGAAAATCGCCCACCCGCTGCAGCAGCCCTGCGTGCTCCTGCCACCAAATCACTGTTAAGTGCCGAATCCGCCCTGCGCGTTGGCCTCTCGCGCCTGCTGTGCGGGCGAAGGCAGGGGACGGCTTTGCTGGCCGCCCAGTCCCGGCTCCTGGAGAAAGCCAGGCTAAACATGTTTAATGACCTCATGAAGCTCAGGCATTTGGGATCGCCTTGAAACTGCCATTTCGCTGGTGGGAGATGGCTTTTGCACGGGTTTGATTCAGTCCCCCAAATCCTCCCTCTCTGGATTACGCTTGGATTTTAGGGTGACGTTTTGTTGGCTGGTGTTCAATCTCTTGGGGTTCAAACTCTGCAAGTGTCCTCGCTCCTTGCTGCGTATGCGGTGGTCGCAAGGTGCAGCCCCAGGGCTGGGGCTGAAGTCCCAGGTCTCTGAGTTCCAGGAGCCCCAGGGCTGCTGCACTCGGGATACTCAGGGATTCCGCAGCACTCGGAAGCGCCGGGATTTGGGCAGGTGCTCAGCCGCGTCCCAGCGGGACACGCTGCCTCCCTCGCACACTTTGAGTCACGCTCATTTGATTTTCTCCATACTCTGGGCTTCTATACAGACACAAATGCCGTTCGTTATGTGCCTAATTGCCTCCCTGATTGCTTTACGGGCCAGAAGCATCACTTCTTGTTACCCTCGCTCGCCCCTTCACCTGCCGAGCCGCAGCCGGCGCGCCGACAGCAGCTCCCCGGCGGCGCTGGCTCTGCGGCTGTCTGTCTGCCAGCTGGGATGTAGGGTGCTTTCCCTGGGTCTGCCTTTCGGGGAGACTCTCGTCACCCAAAACCTCTGCCCACGAGGCTTGTGCAAGGGAGGGAGCAGCCGGTTTGACCGGGAGCCACCATGGCATGGTCCAGAGCAAAGCCTCTGAAAGTTGGCTGAATGAAATACTCCGAGCAAAAAGCATATCCAAAGTATATCTTCTTCAGGGTGGGAAGATGAACATCAACACAAGCTCCGCACATGGCTTGTGTTGGCATAAATGAGCTGCATCAAACCCTGCTCTTCCCCACGAGCGTATACACATGCACATGCATGGCTTTTCTCAGGGTTTGTAAGACCGGGGTCTGCGAGCTTTTGGGTTTATTTGTTTCTGCTCCTGGCCTACAGCAAGAAAAACCTATAAAGTCATGATTTTTTTTGCAGGGAGGAGGTTTGCTGCCGGCCGGTTCGCTTTTGCCGGTACATGCTGCCATCTTCAGCATCTCACAGGAGGAGCCAGCTCTGCCTGTAGCTGAGCCGGCCTCATCACTTGTCTCCTCCAGCTGTAAGAACGGGCTCTCCGGCTTCTTCCGACTATTACTCAGTAGCATTTGCCGCTGGCACGTTAATTTAGTTATTAAAGAAGAAATCCCATCAGGGTGTACCCTCGGCCACACACGGGCTGGGGAGGGGGAGCGGGAGCAGCCGGCGGCGGCCGCAGTAGCAGGAGCTGTGTAATGGCAGGTGCTCGCCGGGCTGTAACGGATTTAAAAAAAAAAAAATCCCAAGCAGATTAATGTGACGTTACTGGAGTTTTATATACTAGACGGAGCATCTCGCACGCTAACCAAGCATCGGAATGTCTATCTATGGAGTAAATCAGGTGGTGTTTGCCGTAGGAGAGCACAGGTGATGGTGCGGTACAGGCATGGGGTGTCCGTAAACCCAACAGCCCCAGACCTGAAGCCGCCGCATCCCCAGCATCGCTTCATTGACTCCACAACCCTGGGACCAAGCCATGGGGCTCTGTGGCTCCTTTTCCCAACGCAGGCTTTTTGGAGCTGCTTTTCTCCACCTGCTTTTTGGAGGTACCTGCTTTGTGGAGCAGGTAGCGGCTGGAAATTGATTGCAATTCCCTTTTCAGCCACTGAGAGCAGCTCCTGGAGGTGGGAAATCACCAACGGGCTGGGATCCCACATCCATCCTCCCTGGCGATGCTCCACGCTGCTGCCGCTGCTGCTATTAATCACGGCTGCAGTAATGAAGTTAATGATCTGGGATCTCTTCTAATTACAGGTCTGCCTCTGCCTTCGCTGAGGGGACTCAGTGTGGGTGATTCAAACGCTGCACGCTACTGATGGCTCAGGTTTCTAAATCGGCTTCGGTTGACAGGAT
This sequence comes from Pygoscelis adeliae, assembly GCF_000699105.1. Taxonomy (NCBI): domain Eukaryota; kingdom Metazoa; phylum Chordata; class Aves; order Sphenisciformes; family Spheniscidae; genus Pygoscelis; species Pygoscelis adeliae. The sequence goes on along the minus strand of NW_008824414.1, from coordinate 7,361,390 downwards.
GGTCTTAGCTGAACTCCCGCGTTTCCCCCAAGCAGGCCGACCGGGCAGCAGGACACCCTTAGTCACAGGGCGTTTCAAGGGAGACTTGTATTTGTGTCAAATTTTCAATAGAGTGGTTTGCAAAAAATAATTCTTTCCAAACTTGGGTATCTGATTAAAATCCAGAGCCCTCTGCAGCTCCTTGCAGCCGTGGTCCCGGGGAGCGCAGGGCCACCCTCATTTGGGGTCACATTGCTCAGGAAACCTATTTCGGCTTAATAGCCCGGAGCTTGGCTGTGGGGTGCGTTTGCTTCGCTAACAGCTGGCATTCAGGTTTCTAAAAGAAAGCCAGATAGGCTTCATTTTTTCTTTAGACACCAGCCCTGGAACTCCTTACAAGGGGTGTTTAGTTTTTGTAGCCATAGGACGTGAAAGGTGGTCACAGTCTGTAGCATCCCCCAGGAAGAGCACCTCTCACAGCATCCCAAATGCAGAATTTTTAGAAAACAGCAGGAAGACTTCAAAAGCTTCCGAGGGCGATGCCGGCCCACGCTTCTGGAAGCTGATCAGGTGCCTCAAATGATAAAAACATCATTAAAACCGTTGTGGGGCAAAGCTGAATGGCCTCATCCTGAACGATGCTTTAATTTTCTTCATCTTCTCCAGCATTTTACAAAGCAGCACTGAGTTGCTCAGACTCCACAAGAGGTGGCTCTTAATAGAGTTGGGGACTTTGTTTCTGGTTTGCCGAAACCAGATTAATTGCAGCCCTGAGCAGGCACCGGCGGAACGCCGCTTGCTTCTCGGGGTAAAAGCAGCATGTTTGCACAAAGCGCCTTTATAAACTCGTGGGGGTTTGAGGTTTGTTTGGCGTTATTTTCCTCCCTTTCCCCTATTCTTCGTATTCCAGCACTAAATCAACACCATATGATGTCTGGTTCATTTTCTCATTAGAGCAGCCCCGTTAACTGTATCATTTCCCAGCGTCACATTGCAGCCCTGCTACTTCTCCAATGCCGCCCCAGCACCTGGGCTTTGCATGTCTCAGCATCGGAGCCCTGCTTTGCACAGGGGAAAAAAAACCCAATTTGCCTCCTGGGGCTTTCTCTGGATCCCAGGGGGCCGGGGGAGCGCGTCCTTCCCCACCGTCCCCTCCTGCCCCGGCCGTGTCCCCACCAGCCATCTCCAAACCCCCAGCCTGATGCGGCTGCTCCAGGCGTCAGGGCTTGCTCGTCGAAGGGTCTGCTTTTGGGACTGCGGTGCATGCAGTGTCCCACCTGAGCCCCGGCTCTGCTGCGGGCTCTGCTCGCCCCTTGGGTGTCACCCCTCGGTGGGACACAAGAGCATGTTGTGGCACCCGCCAGCCACCCAGCGCGGTCCAGCCCCGAGCCCCGGCTCCCTTTTCTCCACCGTGCTGTGCATTTCCGATGTATGCAACCGTGTCCACCAGCTTCTGCGCTGCCTCTAGCACGGGCTTTTTAATCCGTCGATAATTTTACATATACATTGTGCAACGCACTCGAAACCAATCATTTGCTGACATCATTCTCTCCCGGAAAGCAGTATCTCGATACTTTCCCATCCTCCTCCCTACAGTACCATGGGCGTCTTGGGTAGGCTCTCACAGGTCCTTTGGTGGACCACGAGCATCACTGACCCCGCTGGCTGCCCTGTTATCCACCTGCTTACCTGCCCCCCGTACAGAGCACCCCAGCGATGCTTTCAAAGAGTGAGGGCAAGGGTGAGGAGGGCAGGGATTTAGAGGTGGTGTAACGGGGTCTAACCCCCACCCCGGGGCGCTGACTCTCTCTAGCTGCTCTAACTTCACCCCACGCCGGCACCTGCCCTGTCTGCGATTGCTTTCTACGCAAATGAGCATCCGTTCACATTGCGGCACGGCTGGAGCTGCTCGGCGCTGCGAAGGCATCGAACACCGCGGCACCACTTCTAGTCAAACAGAAAAGGCGCAGAGCAGGGCCGAAATAGGGAACAGAGAGAGGAACTCGCCTTGGCGCTGCTGACAGGCTTAGTCACGTTGGTGTGCGGGCGGGTGGTGACACAGGTCCCCAGGCTGAGGTCCCCGCCGGCCGCCCGCCTGCGCTCACAGAGCCCAGCGCTTCCTCAGCAGCGTGTCAAATGGCTGGCTTGAGGTACGAGGATGTGATACCTGGGCAGTCGCAGGTGAGGTTTTAGCCCAGAAATGTGGGTGACGACACCGTGGGTGTGTGGTGCAGCCCTTCTCCCAGCTCTGATGGCAGCCATGGGTCAAGCGCCCGAAAGGCCGGCAGCACTGCTTGCACCACAGGCTGGCGCGTCCCGTGGCCGTGCTGCTGCACCCGGCCATTTTCCAACACCAAAGCTGTAAGTAGGCAGAGAAAAGCTCTCTGCATGGGGTGTCCCCCCCCAGGGAGGTGTTTTATTTCCATTCCTGACTCCGGGGTTGGCACTGGCAGGAAGTTTTCAGCAACAGGGCCAAGGCCCCATGCAGAAATCACCGGTGGGAGGAAGAGGTTTGGGCTGGAGTCCGTGAGCTTGGCATCGGGTCCCATGGTGTTTTTCTCTGGAGGGGCCTGGCTGGGGGGGCTCACACACATGACAGGTTTCCAGATGGAATCAGTGGGCCAAGCCCTCTGCTGTTATCGCTCTCCTGAGGTAGCGGGAGACATCCCAGCAGACACGCTGATGTGCAATACCGTAAATATTGGGACATTGCAGTGCATGCGCTAAATCCAGATTCAAAACCCCAGTCAGCTGGATAGATTAGGGGTTGGTACATGGAATTGGGATAGAACAGAGGAAAACAGTGAATAAAACGTTGAGACAGAGGGGAGACAATGTTTTGTTTCTAAACTGTGCGAAGTTGCACTCTGAATTTTGCAAATAA
>NW_008824414.1:7358207-7358498 GCF_000699105.1 Pygoscelis adeliae | reverse complement strand
GCCCCGACCCAGCTAGTCGCCATTCGTTTCCAAGCCGCAGCCCCTCTGCGGAAAATAAGGCCTCAATAAAAGGTTAGTAAACAATTTTCAGCGCTGGAAAAAATTATTTACAACTCAGCGGGGAGTAGCCCAGATATGAAATAGCTTTTAAATGCTGTGGGATTTAACAGAAAACGGCACCTTTTCTAAAAGCCCGGGAGGATTTGAAGCCCTCGGATTGAATGCGCCAGGCTGCGGGGAGCAGAGCCGCTGCTGCCAGCGCTTCGGAGAGGACGCCTTGCTCGGGGATGC
>NW_008824414.1:7353774-7357602 GCF_000699105.1 Pygoscelis adeliae | reverse complement strand
CTGGATGTGTGCCCGTCGGGCGCAGAGTGGGACCGGAGGAGAGGGAGGGGGCCGTGGGGCTGAGCCTGCCCCTGTGCGGGGGTATTTGCTCACGTGGCCAGGCCAGGGATGATACTTGTGATTTTTGGAAACCCGAGTTCTGCTGCTCTTCCACCTCGAAGAGATTTTAATGCTGGAGGTGAACAACTGCGCGCAACTGCCAAACGAGCGTTTCTCCAAGCCCGCGCGGTAGGAGCCGGCAGCCCTGCCTGCAGTCTCTCTGAAACTCTGCCGTGTCTTTATCGGCTTCCTCGCTGGGACCTTTAAAACGAACCCCCGCCTTTGGCCAGAAATGGGTTTGCCGTGATGAGCTTCACAGGGCTCGGCTACCTGTTGCCCTCGGGAACTTGGCCAGGCTGGAGGAGCGTTTTCCTACCCGAAATAACGCTCTCCCCATCAACACGCTGTCAGCCCAAGGTCACGGCCATAGCTGCCCCATCGTATTGAGGTGGCTGTCCCCACCGGACGGAATCACCTCTCATCCTGGGCACAGATTTTGCTCCTGATGCGGTTTCCACGCAGAAGCATCAGCCGTGCTCCTCAGCACGTGTCAGGCATGTGGTACCCACGGCTACCTTATGGGATGGATAAGGGCACAGGTTCATAAATCCTTCCCAAAATGAGAAGGATATGTGGCTTGTAAATCCCCCATCAGGGCGAAATCCCAAAGTGAAGTCAACAGGAAAACCTTAGTTTATGTCATTATTATTGTTTTTAATTCCTGGATACATTTTTATTAGCCCCCCTTGGCTGCTTTTATTCTTCCACATTTCTGACGGGATTTTCCGCCTTGTCCCTTTGAACCTGTTTTCAGGCTCTCTTCCCACGCCAGCGGACTCGGCACACCTGGGGTATAATCATTGCCGTGGGCTCACATGCCGGCTTAATCCTCCTGGGAGACCTTCCCTTTCCCTTCTCCAGCCCGTTGATAATGTTCTCCGATTCCCTGGCCGCTGCTCAGAAGCACAGATGCTAATTTTCCCCTGCCCGCAATGAAACCCCAGCGTGCTCGCAGCCCACCAGCCTGCGTCCCAGCGCCACCCATCACAGGCTGGCACATTCAGCCGAGACCCGCATTAACCTCTAGCGCGGCCCGGCTGGCCACCGTCAGCGTCACTTGGCAGAGAAGTCGCGGCTGCCGCAGATTTATTAGCCGGAATAAGTGCTGGTGCAGCTGAAATCATCTTTTCTGGCCTTAAACAGGAGGTGGGAGCAGCTGCAGGGTTCAGTCCTGGTGGAGGTCGGTGGGGAGTGAGCCCATGGGATGCAGCCGGGGGGGGGAAACCCCAGGAGAGGCCGACCACCGGCTGCAAAGCCCAGACGGTGCTGATGGGGAGAGGTTGCTGCTGCTGAGCAGAGGGTTTGCAGACGTGACCACCCCAAATCTCAGCTCCCTCTTATTCCCGATGCCGCTGGTGTGAAGCGTGGTGGTTCTTATCCATGACGGCCATCCCCAGCACTGCCGGGGACAGGTACCAGCTCCTTCCAGAGACAGGGATGTTTTAACAGCAATGAACAGCGCTTGCTGTGAAACCAAAACGAGAGAAAATTGGGCTGGGGGAGAGGATGAGCAAAGGGACAAGCTTCCCGTCGGGGATGCGCAGGGGCCGGCCAGCTCTCCTGAACACCTCTTATATTTATGGTATGGCTCTGCTGCCTCTGAGCCATAAATTTTGGCGGTGGCTGCCCCCCAGCGCCTCCGAGAGATCCCCTGGCTGGGATTTACTGCTCAACTTTGCAACGGAGAAATACGGCGCTGGCCACAACTCACGGTGATGTACCTGCCGGCCCCGTGCCGCCGGGATGCTTTCCCAGCTCACCTCTCCCGCCACAGCCTGGCCTTGGGCAGCATCGCTTTTTATTTAAACTCTGTTTACCGCTTTGGCACAGCTCTTCAGGTCAGGATGTCTTGCACCGATATGTCTTTGAGCTAAGCAAGAAAGCCGCTGCTCTGTGGGCGAGCGGGGTCTGTCCTCGGGGGCAGCAGGCAAACGCCGCAGGCGAAGGAGTGTGGTGATCGTATCGCGTGTTGCTGTTGGGTTTTACGTGCCGCTTACAGGTTTGGGCTTCCTGCCCTCTTTGATATCTCAGAGCCCATTAAAGTCTCACATCACATGTTGTGAAATATGGCACACGTCAGGGGTTTTTTTTCCCCTTCCTGGGCTCCTCTCAGCTCTCAGCTCACCGCCTGCAAGATGCAGCGGCCCTTCCGCCCAGCATCCCTCCCAGCATCATCCCGGAGGGGCCGGTACCCACCACATCACTCCCTGCTGGTGGTCTCCTGGGGGCTGGCTGTCCCCAGCGTCCCCTCTGCCCCTTCCAGAGCGAAGGGAAGCTGCTGAGCCTGGCTGCCCTCCCCAGCAGCTGAGGCCAAACTCTCGCTACATGAGTGGCCACCCCATCTGCATCACTGCTCCGCTTTTCCTCCCGCGCTTAGTCCGAGATGATTTTGCCCATGGAGCGATCCACCCTCGGGGTTTTACGGGATCAGCCTGGCCCTCTGCCACCCCGAGCAGGCAGGGAGTGAGTTTCCCAGCTTCTCCCTGGGAGCGGGGCAGCCCCGGTGCCGGGGCAGCAGGCACGGCAGGAGACAGGCAGCTCCCGCGGCACACACAGCCTGGCGCTATCGGCCCCGGCATCTCCAGCCGCGCCTTCCAGGGGGTTTTATCTCCGCCAAATCTGCAAATCGGAGCATGTAATTTTCCCTCTTTCTAGTCCGGGGGAGGGTTTGTGGCCGGAGCGGAGCAGACAGATATTTGAGGCTGGGAGCGGGGAGCCTGCTGCGCCGTGTTCGCAGCTGACCCCGCGGGGCAGCCTCGCCAGCGCTGGCCAAGGCGAGATCAAAGATGCTGTGTTTGCCGCCAGGTTCCGTCCTCGGCAGCCGCCGGCTTCCCACGGCAAGCTGGGTATCTGATCCCAGTCAGAGGAGCTATTCGATGTCTGGATGGAGGGGACAGACGGACGCTGTGTTTCACCATGCTTTCCAAGCCCGCTGCATCAGCGCCGTAATTTCGGGGCTGGGCCCGTGCTGGCTGCCCGCAGACCCAGGTTTCTACACCAACATCCCTATTTTTCAGCAAAGCCTCAGCTCTCCGCCGGCTGCGGATGAGGCTGTTTCCAGCTGCCCAACCTGATGCACAGAGACTGTCTCCACACTTGCGGTTTTTACTGATTTTCCCCTTTTTCAGGTCTCATGAAATGGCAAGTTCGGAAGGTGATGTTAATGACTTGCATCCCAATTCTGCTTAGCTGTAAGGCATGGAAAATAACCTTAAACCAGATGGGGGTAAAAGAGCTTTCAGTGTAAACAAAAATGTGAGTATCTGGCCTCAAAACCTGCTTTGGAAAAGGGAATAAAAGCAAAGGAGAAGCCCCTGGGGAGAGGTACCCTCTGCTCCGAGCAGGGAGCCGGCTCCGGGGGAGGAGGAGGAGGAGGATGATGACCCCGTATCCGCTGACCTCCCTGCTCCCCGCTCGGCATAGCTCGGCAGCAGTGAGGCCAATTAGCGCAGCTATAAATTGTCACCCTGTTCCACCTCCAGCGAGGGTGGGCAGAGCGCACACGGTGGGCAGCGTGCTTGCTGCACCCCCAGCCTCCCGCGCCCCGACTCCCCGCGGGGTGAGGCCGGAGGTGGTTAATGAGAGTCCCCGGCAGAGGGGAGGGCTGGGGCTCTAATTGACGCCGCCGGCCGGGGGTCACCAATTAGGCGGCGAGGTGCTGGCGGTGCCGCGTGGCCGAGCGCCCCGCTGCCGTGCCGCGATGAGACGGCGAGGGGCCCAGGGCGGCTC
>NW_008824414.1:7352940-7353566 GCF_000699105.1 Pygoscelis adeliae | reverse complement strand
ACCAACATCAGCCTCGGCCATGGCAGGGAGCATCTTCCCCTCCACAGCAACCATGTGGCGATGCTCTATTCAATAACGCTCTCCCAGTCTTCCCAGTATAAATAAATGCCCCCAGCCCTGAGCCAGCAGCTTGATGCCTCGATGCCTGCCCGTGGATGGGGCAGCGGGAGAGCAAAGCAGCAAACCCAGTGGCATCCATCACCCCTCGGCTGGTGCCAAAGGCAGCGTCTTTCGGGGGGAGCTGCAACCCAGGCAGCCTCCAGCAGCGAGCTGGCAAAGCCGGGCATCCCCAGCGCCCTTGCATTGCTCCTGCGTGCCAGGGTGCTCCCACCTGCTCCCTCTGATGTGGATTCTCTGGTGTATAATAAGGGTTGGGTCCCCGCTGCTGCCCCCTCCCCAGCGCCCTGCTCCCCAGGGGAAGAGGAGGAGGCACACGGGGGTGCAAAGGGGGACAAGCAGACACAGCCATAACAAACCGCAGCTGCTCAGCCAGGAGGGCTCCGCGGTCACAGCCGAGCTGCCGTTCATTAAACCGCCCAGCTAATTAAAGCGGAGCGCGGTGTCTGGCAGGCGGGCGGCAGCCCCGGGTGCGGCTGGGTGGGCCCGGGGCCCCCCACGGCGCCCAC
>NW_008824414.1:7345053-7352928 GCF_000699105.1 Pygoscelis adeliae | reverse complement strand
AGGGAGCAGAGCTGCAACACCACCTCCCTGCCTGCCTCCTGCCTGCCATGAAGGCAGGGGGGCTGGGGAGGCCCCCCAACACTGCCCTCGGTGGAGGAAGGCTGGGGCTGGCCCCTCCGGCTCGGGGCACACGGGCTGGGATGCCCCTGCCCCGGCGGGCTCAGGGCGGTGTGACTCTGCACTGGGGCGGATGGGGAACGAGCACGTATGGGGACCGCCCAGGGGTCTGCAGCCCCTTAGGGACCTGCCCGGGGGAGTTGGGGGATGGCCAAGGGTGCTGGTGGAGGCTGCGGGGAGCTGGACCGTCCCTCCGATGCTCTGGTCCTGCACTGCCTCGGCCGAGGCTTTTAATTTCTCACCATCCCAGCCCCGTGCCGTTCGGTGAGGATGCTAGCCCGGCCCTGTGTGCCCATCTCCTCCGGCACAGGCAGCGTCTCCCCGCGCAGGAGGAGGCTTCAGCTCACCCGCAGCCCCCGCAGTGCAGATGTTGAGGGTGAGAGGGGGTGGCTGGCATGCTCCTTAAATACCCTCTTCCAGCAAAACCCTATAGTTTACACGGGGGCAGAGGCGCAGGGCTGCTGCACGCTGGCACGTGGGCACCCATGGGTCATCCTCGCTGGCCATGCCGACCCTGGATGCTTTCCAGGGCCAGCAGCTCCTTGCTGCCGTGGGCCAGAGCGTGGCTGTGCTTTGGTGAGCGATGCTATTGGAGGCTGGTGCGAGGGCCGGTATTGCTAGCTGGTGACTTTGCCACTGCCTAAAATAAAATCGGGGAGGGGGGGGGGAACAAACCAGAAAGAAAGAAGCCTGGCTGGATTAATAATTCAGGCTGGCAAGAGAACAAAACCCTCGAGAATCCACCTTCCATTATGTGCCCACAAACCACATAAAATGGAAAAAGAAAGAACAACAAAAAAGCCCAACAACCTTGAGCTTCAGTGGCAGCCCCAGATATGCAGGGGTGCAGGGCAGAGGGGACGGGGTGCAGGGACAGTCCCTTGGCGGGGGGGTCCGGTGCCCTCCAACTGCCGGGGGCCAGGCGGGATGGGTGCTGGGGTGCCGCTGGCAAGGCAGGGTGCAGGATGCTGTGCTTGGGGGTGGCCAGACCACACAAAACGCAGCCCGGACGGCCCTGAGCCCTCCCTGCGAAAAACGGTGTGGCAAAAATGTGCTAAATCCTCAAACTCAAACAAGGTTTGCCCGCCGCAAATTGCAGGGGAGATTTGGAAAGGAATTTGCTACCAGAAAAGTGGTCACAGGCTGGATGTTAAATATTTGGGATGGAGACCTCCAGGCACTTTGTAGCCCATGCCCGGGGCGGGTGGGGGGTGACGCTCTCTTTAGCACTGAGCTGGGGCAGGGCTGTGAGGCACGGTAGGAAATAATTATGTCCATAAACAGGTAATTATAGCCCCCTTTCCAAAAGAAATCCCTTTGAAGGCTCTTTTCCCTTTACGGGGAGCACAGCTGCTCACTGCTCTACCCGGGACCTCACCGGCTGCCGGAGCAAAGTGCCCAGCATCACCGCGGAGCGGGGGGACCCCGTCCTTCCCCGCCGCCTCTCCAGCCTCCAGCCTGCCCCGACCAGGAAACCCTCGTGCTGGTGAAGCAAATGAAGCGGTTCATCCCCTTTCTCTCTCCCCCTCGCTTCTTTTTCGTTGTTGTTGCAATGAGAAATTGTTCGAAAGAAACCCTCTGCTATCAGAAGTCTGCCTGGGCAGTCTGGGAAATGAGGGAAGGGGGTAAATCCTGCTGCTGGGGGCTCCCTGCCACCTTCCCCCAGGGAGGAAGGGAAATGTTTCAAGTCGTTGCCCCGGGGAGCCATGGCAGAGCATCCCAGAGAAGCCACCTGGGTTTCGGGTCTCTCGTGGGGTTTTCTCTGGGCCCCAGCTCAGGGAGCAATGCTGCCTTGTCCGGTCCCCGAAAACAAATCACGTCTGCTAGCCAAACAGCAAAGAAATGCAATTTAGGCGTTAAATGTGCTGCTTACACCAAGCCCAGGAGCAACGTTTCCTTAGTCTCCCCAAACAGAGATGCGAAGCATTCAACAGTCCCCTTCTCCCTCGCTCCATTTTGCATCTATAATATCTTCTTTTTTTTGTTGTTAAATAAACTGTCAGCACAGCGTGGCTCCAAGCACCGCTTCGGCCGCTGCTGTGCCAATTTAAACCTCTGATTTTCTAGTAAAAGCTCCGAGCGTCTCCCGGCAAAGGTGTTTTCCATGGAGGCGGGAAGGGGAAGGGGGATGGAGGGGTGTGGGGCAGGAGCCCTGCCCAGCCGCGGTAGGCAGGGGCTCAGATGGAGCTCGTTTTATCTTAATCCCACCCTGGAAAAACTCTCCCGCCTGCCCAGTTTCCATCTCTCGTGGTTTCAGAGCTGGTTCGTGCCCCGGCAGCAGCACGGGGAGGGTCTCGCCCTGCAAAATGGGGTGGTGGTTGTGGGGTGACCGACGCTGCATCCTTCACTTAACCAGGATATATGTTTAAATGCGCTCTATAGGTCACGACATAAAAGCCAAGATGAAGGTTATGTGTCTCTATTTCCCCATCCCGTCCTTCTGCAGCAGTGTTGCTCCAGTGACCCACAATAAATCCCCCCTCCCCAGGGCAGAAAGGGGAAAATCTCCATAAAAACACTTTTAACCCCAAAGAGGTGACGGTCCTGGCTCTCCAGCACTGCGCAGGCAGCAGAGCGGTGCTCTGGCAGCTCACCCTGCCCTGGCCAGAAGGGCCTGGAAATCCAATACCTTTGGACAACAGGGGAGTAAGCATTAATTGAGCTGTATTAATGAGCCGGCAGCCAGAAGGCAAAAGCTCTTAGCGTGGGAGCGGGGTGGCCCCAGGATGCTGAGCAGCCTCGGGACGGGGACCCGACCAAACCCGCAGGCTGGGAAAGCAGCAAACCCCCCGCCCTCCAAAAATCAAAATACAGAGAGAGAGAGAGAGATAAAAAAGCACAGGCGTTGTAATGAAAAAGCTATATGTGGTTTGAAATCCCCGGCTTGGCTCATGCCAAAGGAATTTCCAGGCCTGGTTTAGATCTGATTCAGCAAAGCTTTTATAACGGCACGGGGCGTGCGGTGGAGCTGGGGCTGCAGGAGCTGCCGGGGTGCGACAGCCCCCGCCTGGGCCAGGGCACTCGGGCCAGGCTCTCCATAGGGAGCCCCTAGGTAGGAGAGGTTGGCATGTGAGCCCTGGGCTGCCTATAAAGCCTTTATTTTTTTTCTCCAGCCTCATTCCTGCAGAAAACGAGGCCGGTGTCTTCATGGGGAGGGATGTGGGGATGTGTGCGGCGTTTGTGGGTCTTGCCCTGACTTCTGCATGAGGTATCAGCCCAGTGGGGTACAGGATCAGGCCCCAGGGGTGATTATGCTCCTGCAAGTTTCATGAAATCGCTGGCTGGGGTAAAGGGAGGGACTTTCACCAAGAGCACAACCCTTTCTAGCCACCGGAGAATCCCCACAACGGGGTGGCTGCTCCGGGGACCAGGCACATCCCCAGCCCTGCTCTGCTGCTGGTGGCTCTGGCAGTGGGAGAAACCCCCCCAGGAATGAATAAGTCAAACAAAACAAAGGGGAATGGTGGAAGTTGTGGTGTCCCAGTGCCCAGCACTGGAGATGATGGTTTCTTTAGGCAGAAGGAGGAAGAAAAATAAGTGTTGTGTCCAATTATCTCCCCTGTGAGTCACTCAGAGGGATGGGAATTTTTTTTCCATGGCTAAGAGTTCCCAGAAACGGGTGAGCCGTCTGGCCGGGCGGGTCTCTCTCCAGGGGGTGTCTGTCCGGGGACGGGTGAAGCAAAGCCAGCCGTGGCCCAGGGGTTCCGTGGGTTCCCCCAGCCAACGAAAGCCCTAAAGCTATAAAGGCAGAGGGGGGCCTGGGGGTCTTCCCTGCACCCATCCCCAGGGATCTGGAGCCCCCACAAACCCCGCAGACACCCCTTCATCCTTCAGCCCCCGACATCGGCTGCATTTAATCATCATTTTTGCCTACAGGGGTATGAGAAAGGGACCGCACAGCCATCAGGGGCTTCAGAGTCGGTGCTGGGAAGCAAATTCTCCATTGGGTGTTAGGGTACTTCCACCCGTGTGTGGACTGTCTGCAAGAAGCATCCCTCTCCATCCCCGCGCCCTGGACTCCGATCCCTCTGGCTGGGAGGGCTTATCCGGGGATGACAGCACAGCCCCGTAACGCGGAGGGGTTCTGCACATGGAGGTGCCGCTGCTTTGATCAGGCTCTTCGGAAGCTCGATTTAAAGCTTGCGAGCCTCTTCTGAAACACTTTTCGGCCTAAATATTTTTCAAGACAAAAGGCAAAAAAACCCCAAACCTTCCTCTTTACTCCTCATTTTGAAGGTGAAGTCTTCAGCCGGCTCTGTGGGGAGAGGATGCCCCACGACCAACGGCCCTGGCCAGGGGCTGCGTCCAGCCTCCCCGCAGCGCCGGCGCAACCCATGCATTACAGCTCCTGACTACGATTACACGCTCTCCCCCCCTCCTTTCCTAATTATATTCCATTTCAAGATTATTGCGGAATAATTGCATTACAAAGACAGCTCCGATCTGGCATTAAGGAGCGCTTCTCCCCAACTGCACAGCACCGAAGGTACCGAGCCCCGGCGCGCAGTGCGGCAGCGGTAATGGAGCTTACCGCAAGCACTCAGGAAAAGAGCTCTCATCACTTCAGCTAATACACTTATTTGCTTTGAGCACATCCTGAATTTCTGAATCTCTTCCCTCCTTTCAAAGGCCCATGTTTGCCAAGAGCGCACCCGGGATGGCGCAGGGTGATGGCAAAGGGGAAGCTGAGCTGCACGGGTGTCAGACAGGCAATGGGGCAGCATCTTACGCCTGCGGTAGGCACGGCACTCCTTCCTCTGTGCCCCGACCGGGTTTAAATTACAGGCTCTTGTTCCCCCTCTCCCCTTCCATTCCCTTCCTCTGAAGAGGAAGAAGCATTCCCATCCCACCCCAAGCGGGAACCGGCCCCCTTGGCGCGGCCGCCAAGATCCTTTTGATTTGGAGCCAGGTCTTTCTTCGCTACCTTGATCCCCGATCCCTTTCAGCTGCCGCCGCCGTCTGCCTTGTGGTTCTCTATCAAAGGCTGTCTTGAAACCCAGATAAACAGTGGCGTATGCAGCAAGGCTCCCAACCTTGCACATAACCGCTCAGACATGCTGGAGAGATTAGCCAGAGCCCAGCTCTCCTCTGCTTGCACGGCTCTGCCAAGAGCCCTACCTACCTAAGCTAGTGATAACAGCAAGCGTGTCCCCCTCAGACTGAACACTTGCTCGCGCATTAGCAAGTGACGCGCACAACCGTGCCGCCCAGACATTGCCCCGGTAACGTGCTGCATGTAGGAACGGCACGTCTATCTGAGACGTGCTCCTCAGAGACAGGTCAAGCATGCAGTGTTTGGAGCTGAATCTGGAATATATTTTGGCTAGTGGCCGGGCTTGCCAGCGTTGCAGATGGATGAGCTGTTGTCACAAGCCTTACGACAAATGCTTTCGTGAGTCTGAATGTGAAAATCTGAAAAGGATCCAAGAACAAGCCCACCTTCAAGCTGGATGAGGTTTGGATTTGGCATCATCCCTCCTGTTCCTGTGTAAAGGGCTGAGCGAGGGCTGGTGTACCCTTGGGGCCACTGCGCTGAGTGGGATGCTCCTGCAGGGAAAAGCTCCTCCGGGCAGAGCAGAGGCAAATCCAGATTTACTATCCCCTCCCTGGAGATGGGGGAGGTTGGGAACTTGGGGATGGCCACGACAGCAAGAGCTGAGCTCAGGCTGCAGCTCTCCACCCCAAAAATACGATGAAGTTGGGTGGACAACGTACCATTTTAGTCTTGGTAGAGAAGAACAAATGGAAATGCATTAAGAATAAATAGTGGTAGCCAACTGAGCAGCCGCAGCGCTCTCTGCAAGGCCAGGTATCACTGCCCAGCTTTGCAGCGGGGGAAGCTGAGGCAGGAGCAGGCAGTGACTTGTCCCATATCACCCTGCAAACCCGTCTTCTCCCGCTGATGCTCGTGTCTACCACTCACCCTTTTAACTCTACCGGAGCCGTTTCACACCCTTGGGTCCCGCTACAGCCAGAAATGCCAAGTGATAATGATTTATTATTATTATTATTACTCCTGCTATTATTATTACTGCCTAGATAATCCCCTGTCAGAATATAAATGTGCCTCCCCTTCCAGCGTGAGAGTGTCCTGCTTAATCATGTTGTTTTCCTCTCACTGGTACCTTCAGCTCTGACATATCGAACATTAATGGCAGCGGGAGAGCTTCGGCTGCCCTGCTTCTTCAGAAGACGGGTCATTATACCATCAGCCATCCTGGTACGAATACTGCTCTTCCCTCCTCCTTTATTAAGATTTGCCTCTCCTCGATTAAATTAGCCGCACGCTGAACGGCTTGCTTCCGCGGGAGGGATGGATGCGTCCATTATCGCCTATTCCCTCTGCAAAGGAGGGGGGGGGGAAATACAACGCGGCCCGGGATAATTGAATGAAAATTTAATGAGCACTTGCGAGAATACGTTAAGAGAAACGCCAATCGATAGAAAACTGATTTCCCGTTTTTAACACTAAATGGACTCGTGCTGGAGAAGTCATTCCCCTCTGCCCGTGGCAGAAGTAACAGGAAGGGCTGAAGCGGCCAGCCTGCCCTGCTGGCAAACACGGCTGCGAATCGGGGACTCGGAGGCAGAATTAAATTATTAACGCACAGTTAATCATTTTGCAAATGAATACCCTGCCTGTGCTTAACTGCCCTCTCACTCCGGTCGGAGCAGGGCAGCTATTGTATGAGGAATAATAGCCATTGACCACAGAAGAATATGGATGGAGGCTTGGCTGCCCGTACCACCCACCTTTATTTCTCACCTAGGTTTAACTGTTTGGCACTAACCAGCTGGTTAAGCAGTGGGTATGGGAAGCCTGACCCACGCAGCCATCCCACAGCGAGGATGCAGACGGTCCCGCCGCCTCCAAAGCTCTCGCATGAGCATCTCGCCGTGGGGGTCTGGCCCCCCGTGCCCCACACACCTCCCACCCCAGAGACACCGTGGAGGGATGGCCTTTCTTATTCCGTAATGGCCTCCCTGGCTGACCTCGGATACGTCCCGGAGCGAGATTTTCGGAGGAGCACCATGCCGAGTTTGCAAAGAACAGTGTGTGTCCCAGCCAGGTTTTTCCAAGGCACCTCGGCTCCGCCGGCCTGGATTTTCCTGGGAGCTCAGCCCAACACCTTCCCCAGCTCAAAGCCTCGTCGGCAGCTGAGTCCTTGATGAAAATGCAATGCTTTTGCTCTTGGGGCCAAAGGCATCTTTGGTGGTGCTCCCATGGAGGTCACTGGAGCTGTTCCAGATTCGGTCCTGCGGGTAAACTCTCAGTAAAACCGGTCAATAAAATAAATCTACCCAGAAAGAGTAGGGGTTGCAGAGCTCTGCCTGCTGCCATTGGAAAGTGCTTTTCATCCTCGTGATGAAAAAAAAACCAAACTGCAGTTTACTAACGAAAACAGCCCACGCGTGGGGCTCTGGGAAGCGGCAGGGGCACCTCCCCGCCAGCCCCGCCTGCAGCAGGGCACGCTCCGTGGTTGCTTGTTCCTGCAAATCGAGATCCTCACGCCACTTTTCCACTTTTTATTGCCGTCTTTCCAAAAAGAAAGGATTTGACCAGCCGTCCTGGCAGAAGCAGTAACCAGGCTGCCCCACGGCTATGAGGACTGTCCCCGTGTCCCCAAATGGCCCCGGAGCACGGCGGGGTCTCCTTTTGGACACGCTGATGCTCTCATGTGCACGTCCGCCCTGCCCAACTTCCAGACCATGCCCAGCTCGCATCTGAGGTCCACCGTGCCCCAGGAAGCCTGGTTT
>NW_008824414.1:7333056-7344855 GCF_000699105.1 Pygoscelis adeliae | reverse complement strand
CCGGCCGGCAGAAGAAGCACGGATTATGCGAGCTGGGCGCAGAGCAGCAAAGGGCAGAAAGCAGCCCCGGGAGGAGCAAGAAATGCAGGCGTGTAGCAATTGCCGGGGCAGCGATGGCTTATTTCCATCCTGCTTTCTAAACTGCTTGACAAAACCCTTGTACAACATGCGGCTTCGGTGGAGTTAAAATTTTCCTCTTGGTGGGGGGAAAAGGAAAAATAAAGTGAATTTTTAGACCGAAGCATTTGGGAATCAAAGCCGAAAAGCTTCCAGCATTGATCTGAAAAGGGCTTTTCCGCTCCCAGGAGATGCTCTGGGGTTTTGCCGTCGTGATTTTGAAACTTTCTGGAACTTGTCGGGTTTTGTTTCTGCTTGCTGGGAAAGGTCACGGCTTCCCGGGCAGGGAAGGAGAGCTCTGCTTTCCGACACAGCCCTTCGCTCCCAGCCTGCCCTGTCATTTGGGAGCCTGGCTGCCCGAGCTCGCCCGCAGCCCACTGCGGAGGCGTGGGGCAGAGGGAACCCAAGAAGACGAGATGGAGGCATTAACAGATCACCCCACGAACAAAATCCGCACGCAAAGGCCAAAAATAGCGGGATAAAATAAATCCGAGGTGGTCCTTCCAAAACTGCCTCGCTAAGTGAGTTCCCGGTCCCGACTCCGGCGTTTCCCTCCATTCCGTGCACAACAGGCCTTTTGTTAAATTTCACATCCTGAAAGAATTTAATAGCATTTTTATTTTTAATCCATCACATGTGTTTTGTTTGGACTAATCCGACAAGGCTCCGCTCACAAGCAGCTCTTTTCCAACATCACTAAATTTCTCATGATTTAACCTGTTGACAAGGACGGGACATGTTCAGCCCTCGTTATACAAGCATCATTAGGTGCACAAGGACCCCGCAGCCCGGTGAGCAGATGGGGTGGTCAGGGGTTTTTGGCAAGGATGGGAGGAGAAGCGGAGCCCTGCTTTGGAGGTGAAGCTGTCCCCCCCCTTTCTTTTGGAGGGGACTCCAGGGCTGCTGAGCAGCTTGTAGTGATTTTGCATAGACCTGTGCTTCTGCAAACCAGACCATCTTGCCCATAAAATGGGGTTTTGCTGGGGACGTACCGGCATTCCCATCGCCCAGCCGAAGGACTGAGCTTGGGACTATTGGGAGCAGCAGCACTAATGTCCCTTAATTGCCGTAATTCAATTAAGCCCTGCGGCGGGGTGCAGCCGGGCAATGAATCAGCCCCTCCGCCACCAGCCAAGGGCGGGTACGTGGCCACAACACATTCAAGCAGGGACTTAACTTTAAGCCTGGGTTGAAGACTGTCCCCGCTCCAAAAAGCGTTTGCTCCTGAGGTCACACGTCCTCAGGTCCTGTTGCTTTTCCCCAGGGCTCAGGCAGGAGGAAGGCTCGGGCGCTGGGCTGTGCAGCAGGCGTGAATTGCATCAGTGGGGTTATAAAAGGGATCGGGAGCCTCTGCGGGCGCCCAGCCTGCCTTCAGGCTTACGCGCGCTGCGGATGCGCCTTTGAGCACATCTGGATCCTCTAATAATTTGGGCCGTGAAGAAAATGCGCCGACGCGAGCTGACACCCCCGTGAAGTGCCTTTGTGTGATCCCTCAGAAGTGCCCGATTCCCAATCTGCGGATTGCTGCTCTAATGAACTCCAGACTTTGTTTTGAACATCAGATATATTTCGGTTTGCTGCTCCAGAAGACATCCCTCTCCCCTCACTCATCCCCGAGCGGGAAGCGGGGAGCGTTTAAGCAGGCAGGGCTCGTCTGGCAGGGCTTTGAGATCCCTGCCTGCTGGGGGTGAGGGCTGCCAGCCCCGGCGA
This sequence comes from Pygoscelis adeliae, assembly GCF_000699105.1. Lineage (NCBI taxonomy): Eukaryota > Metazoa > Chordata > Aves > Sphenisciformes > Spheniscidae > Pygoscelis > Pygoscelis adeliae. Next base: position 7,343,028 of record NW_008824414.1, on the reverse strand, counting down.
GCAGCGTCCCCAGATTAAGGCTGGATGGCGGCTTTCAAGGGACAATAGCACAGCGAGAAATCCCACTTCAGACACTCCTTGCTCAAGAGAAGCCCGGCCAAGAAACCGACAGCGAGGCGTGTTTTATAGCTGCGGGGCTCAGCCGTCAGCCTCCGGCGCGGCCGCAGCCGGGACGTGTGGCTGCCCATGGGGTCACTTCTGCGTGCCGGACTCTCCTGGGGTTTGACTTTAGCTGGGAGTTTTTAAGGGGCACCACATTGTCCTGGGATCATTATTTCTACATGCAGGTGATCACTTGGTTTAAATCCAGGCCAGCAAATGTGGTTATCACAGCACATCATCTCCCGGGTGGGCAGCCGGCTGCTGATCGAGGCCGCAAATGGAGTGGGTGCACTTTAAAAAAATCCTTTTTTTTGAGCTGCTCAGTGACAAGCAACCGGATTTTCCTCCTCCCTGCCACTGACGGCAGCCCAGGGTGCTGGGTGCAGGGGTGCCCTGGCCGTGGGAGGACACGGCTTTTCAGGAGCTCGCTGGGCTTGGTGGCCAGCTGGGTTTTGAAGCATTGCGGTGAGCTGCCATCTCCAGCTACCAGGGTCTGGAGGTCTCTGAAGCTTTGGTTTGGTCAAAATATGAAACCAAAGGCAGAATATATATATAAGCTCCCATGTGCTCAAGTTTGGGCTGTAACCGAGGCAGGCTCTGGGAAACCTTCTTTTTCAAAGACATCAGACCCATTGAGGGCAAACTGAGGCCATCAGCACTCCTGGGAACGTGCCTGCCGGAAGGGGCGGCAGGACGTGTCCCCACCAGCAGCAACGGACAAGGGACGGGGGCTTTTCCCATTTACCAGCCATTATACAGAGCGGCTCCACGAGCCTTTCGGGAGGTCTGGAAGAATGCCTTCGCCCGGAGGTCCTGCAGCAGTCACCTGGGGACAGCCGGCGGGTGCCCTGCATTTATTTATCTCCCTCCACAAAATGCCCAAGCAACTCGTGCCAAACCACCACGGCCCCCTCATTAAATCAACATCTGCCCCGGTGTGGCAGGGCTTCGAGACCGCCCGGTAGATCAGCTCAGAGGTGGGTTCTGTGTTTGGTTTTTTTGATACTGCAGTCAAAATTAATCGTCCGACAAATCCAGGCTTTGTCGCAGATTTGCAATAAAGCCCCAAACCAGAGGAAAATTCTGTGCTGGGTGGAGTCCAACGGTGCCGCGTTGCATGCAGATCATGTTCAACTAATGGATTTATTTTGTCCCTGGGAACTGGATCCCTTCGAGCTGGCTCCTGGGCTGGGGCAGCACAAACCCCGGCCACTCCCTGAGAATAAACCTGGCTGGATAAACTGTGAAGAACCAGGAGACAAACATCCCATTCACCAGCTCTCCTGGAAAAGTCATCGGGATAAAAGCCGTTGCCAAAGCCACTGCAACAAAGGCATCTCTCTCCGGCACACGGGAGCTGGCAAGGATGAGCCCGGGAGTCGGGGCTGAGCCGGGGAGGACACGGGAGCGGTACGGCTCAGCGGGGCTGTCGGTTTGCTGCGTGGCCGTGGGAAACCTCTTAGCATGGTGCTAATCTCAACGGGGGAAATCTCTCAGCGTGGTGCTTTGGCCTCTTGCCTGCAGGAAAGGACAGCAGCGCTTCTGCACCGGGGAATTTCGAGGACAAACTGAGGCTTTGTGTGTAAAAGCGGACATTAGTATGGGGAGAAAAGGGACTGAAGAATTGCTGGCAGGAAACAGAAAGGGGACTGAGGCCGCTTTGTGCCCCGGCGGGCCTGCCCAGATCGCACTGGGGACGTAATGCTGGGAACATACTGCGAGCGCGTTGGAGAGAGATGAGTTGTGCTGGCTTGTTGTGGGACAAAACCCCGCTCAGCCCTTTTCCTGCTTGGCAAAGGAGAGCTCCCGTCCATGCATGCAACCCTGTACCCATGCGCACCCCTGCTCCTGCGCGCACCCCCGTGCCCACGCACCCCCCCACGCCCAGCCCGCCATGCCGGGACCCACCTCTCACCAACGCAGTGACCCTGTGCCTGCTTTTGGCAGGGTGATTTTCCACTTAAACCACTTATTCAGCCCAAACTACTGCAGATCCAGGCCTCGCCTAACCTGGTTCAGCTAACCCGGCTCCTCAGCCAGCCTAATTTAACATCACCCATTTTTAGAAGGAAAGGGTCACTTCCATACGAGTCTGGAGCTGCCCCGGTCTGTTCACCCTGGGCAGGAAGGTCCACGCGGGGCAGGAAGGGAGGTGGCCTGGGGCTGCCAGGGATGCTGCGCTCCATCGCTCACCGGCTTTGCCCTCTGTTGTATCTGAAATAATAACTTCCTCACCCAGGGAGAAGCATCCCCAAAGGCATCCAACCCACCGCTGCCTTTCCTACCGGAAAATCCCCGTCCCGCGAGCGGAGCCCGCTCAGGTGTGGCCTCGGCCGCAGAGCATCCCGTGGAGGAAGTATGGGATCCAGATGCCAGGAGTAGGGTTTGGTTTGCTTTAAATATAAGGCATACAAAAAAGTCCAAGCAGAGACTATTTATTGATTTTAATGAAAATAATATGTTGCCTTGAATGAGGATGTTAATTAAAAGGCACCCGCTGCTGTTTATCGCTGGCTGAGTCTCTGGCAGCAGTAAAGAGAGAAACAAGTCGGGTAGCTCATGCCAAAACCTCCCTGCGGGGAAGGTGGATGGTGCCGGGAGCGGGATGCGGGGCCGGAGCGTTCCCTCTCCTCTCTGCTCGGAGGGAGCAGCTCCGAAAATAAACTCATGTGAAAGCCGGGCATGGCAAGGGGTGTTGCTGGAAAAGGGGGGCTAACGCTCAGGGTGCAGCCCACCCCAGCTCTGCTCCGGCCAGCGCAGTCACTGGCAGCGCGTGGGTGTGGGCAAATCCCGCCCCAGCTCCCCTGTTTACTTAATAATTTCACACAATAGCATCCTTTATATAGATAGATTTTTTTGTTTTTCTTCTCCTTGTTATGCATGAGACCACTACACAGACAAAGAGGCACCATGCGCATAAAAACTTGCTACATCTTGCCTAGAGGCAGCAAATTTAAAAGCAAAATTGAATTCTTAAGGCCCCATGGAAAGTCACTGAACCTGTCGTGCAAGGTCTGCTGGCACAAAGGCAGGGAGGCTAAATAAAAACCCCTGGGTGAATGCTATATTTTTCTGATAGAGATCCAGCACGCAAAGGCACTGGGCTCAGAAGCGGGGTAGAGCTTCTGAGGTGGTTTTTTTTGTCTGGAAAAGAAAGATGATTCTGGCTCGTGAAGCATCCCACTCACTTGCTGGTAGTTCCCCCGGTGTGCTGGCTTGCTGGGGTTCCTGCTCATCCCCCATTTCTGGCCCTGCACGGCACATCCTCCCTCCACAAAACTCTCTCGGCAGTTTGGAGGGTTTGTAAGATGATTTTTCCCCCCAGCCCTCAGCAACCCTTGAGCATTGCCCTCGCCTTTCTCCTCCAAAGTCGCTTTCTAATGAACGATGGTGGGTCAAACACCGCTCCCGGCGCAAGACGCAGAGTCTGCTCCCATCCCTTGAAGAGCTTTGATTTCCTTTCAACCCTCCTTTTCCCACAGCTTGTGCAACCCACCTATGCACCCAAAAAAACCCCAACTGCCACTGCGGGAAGGGGGTGCTTGAGCGCAGAACTGGGCTCCTCGGCAGAAGGGCTCACAGCCCCGCACACACCCCAGCTCTCTCCAGGAACATGGGCTGAAGCTGAGGATGCCGAAATCTATAGAGAAAATACATTGGGTTGCTTTATTAAGCAATAATCTATTAAGAGCGCTTCTGTGGGCTTTGGCCTACTTAATACGGAGCTTGGGGCTAAAAGCAATGTCAAAGCCAAGATCAACCCATTACTGGAGGTAATTCCTATAATTTTCTATTAGATTACTGGTATGAGATGTTCAGAAGCCTTCCAGAGGCTTTTGAAATGTCTGAGCTTTTTTCTGCTCTCCCTTTCGGCATTAACTCTCGCACAGCCCATCCATGGCTGCTCTTTTCAGGGAGTACCCTGTGTCCCCCCCATGCACGGGGGAGACGGGGGCAGGCAGGGACAGGCCCAACGTGCCCACGCAGAGGTGGAGCCGGGGGTCCGTGCCGTCTAAGCGTAAACGGTGCTCTGGGGGACTTTGCAACCAACGATTAGACATGTTTACTCATGTATTCACCAAAGGTGCCTCCCCGAGCTCCCAGTAAACAACATCAAGATCCACCTCTCCCCTACGGAGACCTCCCGGGGCAGATCCTGACCTCCCCCAGGCTCGTGGAGGGGATGGCCACGTTACCCCTGTCCATGGCAGCGGGATGCCCAGGTCTTGCCCATCAGATGGTGGCAAGTTTGTGTAGATGGGAAAGAAAGAGAGAGCGGAGCTGTTCACCTGTATCGACCCCGTTTCTTGCCAGGCTCAACCACATCAAACAGCCCGTGCGGATTACTCAAAATTCGAGTCAAGCTACGTGCGGTGGCGGGCGGGCGGGCAGGCAGGCTTCGCAGGGCTGGTCTCGCAGCCTGCCCACGGGCACGCCGAAAACAAATGCATTGAAACATTTGATTAGAAAATGGTTTGGGTTTTTTTTTTTTTCTTTTTTCTTTCTTTTTTTCCCCTGGGTCTGCAAGCCGAGCGTGAGTCATCTCCCAGCTTTCCTCAATGAGAGATCTAAAGCGCTTTAAAAAAAAAAAAAAGACAAACCAAAACACGTCTGTTGTTTTAATCACGGCTCGGTTTCACAAGACATAGCTGGTCTGGGCTGTGATGCAACCGGGTCTCTTCTTCCAAGTCACACATGCGGATTTTTAGGTTTCTTCTGAGATCCTCTACCAGGCTGGCAAAGCTGCTCTGCATGCATCCCCAGGCACCCCCGGGGACCTCTCCGTCCTGTAAGTCTGGGAGCACGTAATGTCACGACGTGATAAGCAGGACTTCTTGCCTGATTTTGTTCCTCTCCAGCACGGAACAAGGCAGTTGCTATTCTTATTTAAACAAGCAGCCATTGCCATCAGCTGCCCAGCAAGGTAATGGTGTAGCACCCAAAGTGCTACCACCAAGTGGTTTAGGAGCCGGTGCACCGCGGCTGCGCATGTCAGTGGCCAAACGCATCTCGCCTTCTCCTCTGGCTTAGTCTCCGCTGTGCAAATGGCATCCATACACGTACGAGGAAGGTTAAGGCGTGATTTGTTTCGCCTGTGGGAAGGTGGCAAGCTGCAGCCATGGGGATTTCTGATATAAAATAACAATTGATCTTTATCCGGGGCTAAAACCCAGCCAGAGACCAGGGCACACCATGGAGTACGGCCAGAGCCAGCACGGTTTGCCTGCTCTGGGAGCGCTACGGTGAAAAATGCAACAGCGATGGGCTCCAGGGCTTGCTGCTGAGCTTGCAAAGGCAGGCAGCCGTGAGGAGCCTGGCATGAGGACACTGGAGCAAAGGGCAGAGCTGTTTTCTCCTGCAACAGCTAAGCCCAGGCAGCTCTGTATGCAGAGTTGTTTGGTTTTTTTTTTCCCCTTGCATTCAATGCAAAAAGAGAGCTCACAATCCCAGTCTGCTGCATTTTTCCCCCTCCCCTCCGAAAAAAAAAAGTCCCCCCCAATTGTGGAGTGAGTGGGCGTATTTATGAACTGAGAGAACATCAACCACAATGTTATTTATAAGTTTGTTTTTTGACGAGCACCTCTGGCTCTTCCACGACATAAATCAGCCGTTGGGTTGCGTTCTGCTGCGAGTTTGTTTTTTTGATCTGAAGGTGATATTTCCATCGCTGGGAAACACCCAGAGAAGGCTTGCGTCCTGCGGAAAATCGTGCTGGGCTCTTCCCATCTGTTGTCGGTTTCGTTTGCCACATGTTATCATTTAGAAATGAGCTCTTTTCATTTGGCCAGGCAGGAAAAGCGGTTGGAAAACATCGCAGGCAGGAGTGACCCACGGAGCCTTTTCCCTCCTCCCTTGCATCCCGTGTCTCCTGGGGGAAACAGGGCACCCGGCTAACGTAGGCTCCTCCATTACATGCTTAATGTTAGACAGCCTGGATCTGGCCCGTGAGCCTTCGGAGAGCCGACGCTGATCGTCCAAAAGGATCGTGAGCTGCCCAGTTAGCTCCAGCGGGCACCAGCTCCAAAAGCAGCTGGGAAGTGTGGGGAGGACCTTGCCAGCCCCCTCCCTCGCCCTGCAATGGGCTCCAGCTCTTACACCACAGAAATTCCCACCTTCTCTTGAGAAGCGTAAGTTTTCAATGTCTCCAAACATCAGCTCTCAAAATCTGCCTCTCTACAATGCATGGAAAACATAGCCCTGGATTTATTATGAAAAATGTACATTATAAAAATATTAAACCTGCTTATTGTATTATATGTATTTTCTAGACAATGGCTTTCCTTCAAACACGAGGCTAACCCTGCTCACGTGGGCACCCATTTCCCTTATACCAAACCCGAAGCTTCCCATACTCAAGTGGAAAATCAACCCTTGAATCCTCCCTGGGGCATGTGCAGCCCCCAGGGGCATCCCCTCGGGGGTCCTACCCTCCCGACCAGCAGGGTGGTGGGCTTGGGCGCAGGGTCCCGGGGACAGGCAGGCTGGCAGTAAGCCTCTCGGCATGGCCCAGGGCCGCATCCAGCTCCGCAAGGGAGCTACGACAGCCCCATTTTACAGATGGGGCCGCTGAGACCAAAGTGAATGAGGTGGGAAGGGACGGAGGGACGTGGCGGCGGGCCGGGGTCCCTTTGGGAACAGGGAGGTGGGCAGCGGGAGGGTGGCCCATGGGTTTGGTTTCTGAAGGGCAGGCGGGACCCCCTCCTGGCCCCGGGGAACAGCATGGGGAAGGGCTCGTCCCAGCCACCTGTGGAGCCCCACGCCTGAGGAGCATCAGGCAGTTGCCCACAGGACTATAAAAGGCTGCAGCCAGGCTCAGTATGTGCTTATAGGGGTGTTTATGGTGCTCCTGTAAAGAGAAAGGTCTTGTGCACCTGATTTCAGGCTGAGGAGCTGCTTGAGCTTGTGCTCCCTGCAGAAAGGGAAGAAATGCTGCAAAACAGGTAAACATGAAGCAGTGGGGTAGTGCCGCTTCTTGCGGGGTGTTCTGTTCTGTGGGGCTATGATGTGGGTCTGGGTGTCAAAGCAAGGAGCAGGGAGATGTTAAAACAGGAACGTCTCCTGCAAAAAAAGAAGTTGGGGCTGTCAGCAACTGCAGGAGTAATTTGTGGATCTTAGAGGGAGGATTTTCTTTCTGGTTCAGAAGCCTGGAGGTAGTGACAGAAGGGTCTGAGGAGCCCCTGGGGTCTGTGTGTGGAGACTTTGCTAGGAGCTAAATGTACCTCTGCCCCCTGGTATTTTAGAAATGTGCTGTTTGATTGCAGGGGTGAGCAGGGCCTGGAAGTATGAATGCAAGAGTGTGTGTTTGTGTGTGTATAGAAAAGTTTTGAAACCAGAGGGCAGCTCTTCCCTGGCTGGTGTCACCAGGGGTTCTGAGAGAGAAGCTTTGGTGGAAAGAGTACAAGATGCTGCATGAAAGCGATGGGGCAAAAGCTTTTGGTCCTGAACCCAACACTGGAACAAATGCACTGGCAGACTCAGCTGAGATTTGTGGGAGTTTTGAGAGTTGCAAACCCTGTGGGTTATCAAACACCTCTTCAAACTTCCCCTCTGCCATGGAGGAGGACATCACACATCTTCCTCTTCATGTGGTGAGCCACGTGTGCTGCCGCACCACAAGCTCACCAGCGGCACTGAGTCAGGTGAACATGGCCTTGCAGGAAAGCTGTGCATTTTACAACAAGGTAGGAGAGTAAAGAGCATATATATGCTCTTTCCTACTGAACACTGTAGACGTTGCAGATGGTCTCCCCATGTGTGCTGCTGGGTGTCTTGGGACGGGGGATTAAGCAGCCGCTGCTTCAGGAGGATCTGTTTTGGGGGGGGTTGAGGGCAAACAAATTGAATATTCCCCTGCCAGGCTGTTCGGGAGTTAGTCCAACTCACCTCTTGCATGCTGGAAAGGTAAGAGAAAAGTCTGAGGCTCTGCTTGACCCCAGCACTGGCTGCATGTGGCTGGTGCACCTGGGAGGAGGGTGCAGCAGCTCAGGAGAGGGTCCTTGCTTAGACCATAGCCTGTGGGGTGCTCAGGAGGAATGTGGTCGCTGCTGGCTGAGACAAATCCACCGAAAGGGCTGAGGAGGACCAAGTGGCATTAGCCATGGTTGTTTTTGACATCAGGCCTTGATTTGAATACAACAACCACAGCAGCAGGAAGGTGAGGAGCTGTGGTAGTAGATCTAGAGTGTGATTACCTCTCCCCGCATCGCTTTGTGTGCTTGCTGCCTGCCAGGAACTCGGGTCTCCTCTGCCTGGTCCTTGCAGCCCGCTGCACCCCCCAAAGGGTCCCGGTCCCATCCAGGCACAGCCACTGCAATGAGATCTGCAGGGCTAGGTGCTGATGCTTGGGCTTGGTTAGTCCCCCCCTGCCGAAAGCTGTGCTGGCACCCTCCTAGAAAGCATGAGGTTTTCTAACTCAGAATAAGCTGTTTCCAGTATAAATCCGGCGCAGAGCTGGCACGGGAACCAAGCATGCACGGGTGGCCCTGACCGTCTGAGGGAAGTGGGCTGAGAGCTGGGCAGCTGGTGACTTGAGTGTGGGGTCACCCTCCTGTTCATCCCTGTGTGCTCTGAAAGCAGGCGGGGAGGCTCGGGAAGCGCCAGGAGGAATGGCCTTGGTGCTCCCATGCTGTGCCCCAGCTGGGCCCTCCTCCTAATTTAAAACAGGCCAAAATTATGTGAATGGTGAAATCCTGCCAGTGCCCTCCTGGAGGGGCAGGAGCTGTTGGGAAGCCCCTGGTGCACTCGCCGCGGGGAGGGAAGCAATGCAGGACCTGGTACATTGGCCCGATGCCACCAGAGGATCCTTCTCAGCTGGCCTTCTTCCAGACGGGACCAGCCATGAGGAACCGCGGTGGCCGGGATGCAGTGTCTGGCACTGGGCGTGTAGCTCCCCACTGCCGGCCTCACCAGCAGAGCTGGGTGCGAAGGTGCCCTGTTCGAGGCAGAAGAGGAAGCAGGAGTGTATTTGCATGCTGCAGCTACACCCTGCCTCAACCAAATTACCAGCAGATGAGCATAGATGCATCTCCTGCCTGTTCCCTAATTTATGGCAGCAGAAGCAGGGAGGGAAAGGTGAGGGGGAGTAGGGGAGGGAGCAGCAAACATGGCCATTATACATGCAAATACAGTACTTTCTGGTTTTCCAGTGCTTTCCCTCTGAGCACCCCTGTGTATTTTCCCACTGTTAACGAACCGGTCATTGTTCTGCACATTTGGGGTGCAAAGGGCTTGGCGGGGAGAAGGGTAGCTCATGCCATCCTGTCCCCGCTGCGGGTGCCAGCAGCGCTGGGTGTCTCCATCCCTGTGCCTGCCTGGCCGGACCTGCCTGGGCACCCGGGGCTGTGTGCGGGCAGAGCCGGTGCCCACACCTGCCTGCGCGGCCGTGTGGGAACCCATGGGCTCGCCCGAGGCCAGGCACTGCGTCTGGGACGGAGAACAAAGCCGGCGCTTCACCTCCCCACCGACCCGAGCAGACTTCCTCCTTGGAGTATTTACCATTTTTCCAAGGCGGCTTCCCATGGGGACAAGCCAAGCAGAAACACCCGTGGGGCTGGCCGTGGGTGCTGGGGAGGAGGTGTCCTCCTCATTTACCTGGTGGAGCTGCTGCCTCTGAGGAGCCCAGCTACAAAACGGGGGATGTGGTGACCCCTCCTTGCTCTGGACCCCTTTTGGGAGGCACACCTCAGCCTTAGTACCCCTGGCTTTAGGTCAATCCTGTTGGAGAGGCTGAGGTTTGCCTGTCCCTACAAATCAGGAGCAAACCTGCTGAGCAACTTTGGTACTAAAACAGCTAGTCCAGGATTAAGCAGTGGGAGAGCAGGATCAGTCCGTCCGCAGCTCCTCCAGAAAGGCTCTGTAATGAAGCGGTCC
>NW_008824414.1:7271405-7333038 GCF_000699105.1 Pygoscelis adeliae | reverse complement strand
GAATGGAAACAACAGCCCTCAAGTCTGACCCCAGACAATTGTTTTCAGTGAAGAGGGCTGGGGAGGCAATTAATAATGTTTAAACGAAAGAAATAAAAAAAGGAATACTGTATCTAGAAATTCTTCTGAGGGCCAGAGCTCTGACAGAAAGATATATGCTTTAGCATTTCTGTCAGAATAAATGACCCTCCTGAGAGAAGGATTTTTTGAGGCTCTTTCTGCCCCACTGGACGTAATTTAAGAAATGCATTGCAGCTAAAAATCACTAGTTTTAGCCAGTAGATGAATTACAAAGGGTCGTGTTTTTCCTCGTATGCTGGAAGGACAGGGGAGATATTATTAGAGAGCCATAATGCAAACAGTAGTTTCTGATTAGAAGAGAACATCGTCAGCGTTTCCCCAATGAGGCGTGGGCATCAAGTTCCCCGGCACGCAAAGTGCCTGTTAGTAAACCTTCGTCTCTGCTGGGAGCGGAGGAGCGGGCTGAGAAAACGCAGCCCGTCTCTTCAGAGCCGCTGTGAAGTTTCTCAGCAAGAGTCGACTTTTCAACTCCAACTGTCAGTGCGCGCCAGCCCTGCCGCGAAGGGACCCCCTCTAAGAGTAAGAAAAGAGGGTGTTTTTCATGTCTCCTTGCAGTGGAGCTGTTTTTTCTAGGACATGGACGCTCGTCCCCTAAGACGTGAACCCAGACCACCAAATTCATTTTGCAGAGACCACCAAATGGCCATCTGAGATCAATTAGCTTGTCATTACTCATCCCCATCAGATCTGAACTGCTGACCTACAAGTGAAAGTCCGTACATTTGTCTCCCAGCAATGTGCAGACCTGTCCAGCTATCTAATGAGAAGAGTTTCCTCTGTAAACAAAGCCGAGGAGGTTGTGCTCTGGCTGTCCATTGCCTGCTCCAATTAGCTTGAGCCCAAGGGCCAAGCTGAGCCTTGCTTGATGAAGAGGTAGGAGTCTCCGGGGCATCCAGCTCTGTGACAACAGGCTGCTGACTGGAGGAGAATGGCTCCCGTTATTGACAATTTCAAACAATTTTAGAACTTGAAATGCCACTTTAACTTTGCATTTGAACGGTTGCGTTGTTATTTTAAACTGCTATTCATAACTAGTTAGTAGTTGAAATTATAGCCTTATTTATTGAAGATACTAAATATGCAATCTGGAGGCAGTATTTATTAGGTCGTGTGTATTGAAAGTTTATTCTTTAGATAAGGATATTTAACATGGAAGGAGATATAGCCCTTTTAATTAAAAGGAGTGTGAACTTGACTGAAGCATTTGCTGCCTGCAAAGGCTGTAATTATTGCACATGATTCAATTCTTTGTTTAAATCTAAGATTCGCAACCCCTTTCTTCATTTAAATTTATGTGTTCTTGCATATCTGTTTTCCGGTAGTGTATGGGGATACATACATTAGTCTGAACTCTGAATCACTTCAGGGTGGCTGGGAGGCACCAGGGGGTTTTATGCCATTTGGGAGAGTTACTCCAAGCTTCCAGAGGTCTGGCAAGTGCAGATGCCGCGGTGCAGGTGCGGTGGGTGGTGGTTGGGCGTCTCATCACATGGGCTTAGGAACAGGCTGGAGCATCGTTGGAGGTAGCAGTTCTCTGCCCCCGTGGAGGGTCGCAGCTCCCTCCTCTCAGTCCCCTGCTCTGTAGGAGATGGTCTCCAGCAGCCAGCCCCTAAAACACCTCAGGCTGTAAATCATCCCCTCTGTGTGATTGAACACACGGCTTCAGCTGGGTCAGTACTTCCGAAGAGCAAGACACTGTCAGCAACGCTGGGGCTTTTGCTCGTGCTTTACTCGTGTTGGAAATGTGGTTGTGGGTACCAGCCTGCTCGGGGACATCCTCATGACAGTGGCCAGCACAGGCAGACCACTGGCGTGACCCTTCATCCGTGGCTATGTTCCTTTGAGCACAACTGTCAGGCTTGCTTATAATTCACTGGTGTTACTACTGTTTAATTTTTTGTCCTAAATATAGACCAATTGTTTTTCCCTTAGAGTGACCGACAATTTTATTGTAAGCTGCATTTTCCAAAACCTTCTTGAGAGGGTACTAGCTATCAGGGAAGCAAGCGCTTGTTCCAGTGGGTAACTTTGCGTTTGTCTTAAGCTTCCCCACTTTGGTGTGGGTGAGGTCCAGTGTTTGCCCCTTTATGATTATTTTAATTAAAATACCCAAAGGCAGCAGACCATGACAGGTGAGGCTAGTTTGGTGTTAGTGTTGCATGGTAGAAACCCAAAAAGTGCTGTTCTGGTCTTTAGAAACAATGTGCCTCAACCTAAACTCTTGATATCAAGAGAAAGCTTTTTGGAAATTGCCACAGCTTGGAAAATAATTGGTCCTTTTTTGTAAAATCTGAGAGTTAATCAAAACTATATTATTAAGACTCTGAATGTTTTCTTTACTATACCTTTAAATTCCAAATAAATCAGTGCCTCTATGGAATTATTCAATTGACACAAATTTGTTCCACCTAAAATGAATAGTAAGCCTGAGAAAGTGATAGGAAATTGTTAATTCATCACTGCCTGCCTTCCTCCGGTATATATTTCTCCTAATTAAAATGCAACCTGATATTCAATCCAAGGAAAACATTTCTAAGGGTCCATCATATGCCGCAACTTCCAAAACTGTTCTAAATCTGATAGCAAGAAAACATCATACATCTTAGTCACTAATGTATGCCGTGGAAAGATAAATGTAAGGTTCAGTTTTTACCAGAGTTGCAGCAACCTGTAACTGACAGCCTTTCCACATGATTCATGAGCTGATGGAACAGCGGTAGAGGGACATTTCAATATACTGTGTTACAGTCTTAGGTTTCAGTGTTTAAACGAGCAGAAAAAAATATCGCGTCTTTCGGGCCTTGATTCAGAACAAACCTGAAGCACAAGCTTGAGTCTCATTCAGGTCGATGGCTTTTAGGCATGTGCTGAATAAATGTCTTCCTGAACCAGGGCCGTACTCGTGAGCACAGCGCGAGCACCGGTCATTAGAAACATATTGGCAATGTAAAGAAAGCATCTGCTCTTGATCTAGTATTTCTGCCTTTACAAGTCAGGATAAAGCTGTGCTTGGCAAGCCAACCCTCCGGGGCTAGGACAGTACATCTTGCAAGAAAATCCCACAAGAGTAATGAAACTTTGGAAGAAAAATGAGGCTGAAGCTTGTGTTTCGCTGCTGTTAAAGTACCTCTGGGCTATGCGCTAGGTGTGTGCGTCTTGCTTGCACCGGGGGTGCAAGAAATGGAAAAGTGGTCCTTTCTTCAGCTCCAAGCCATCAGCACCTGGAGCACCTTCTGCCCCAGATGACTGTTTTAACAGCTGCTGCCGGCTTAATACCCCAAGAAACTGTAATTGTCTTTTTGAACATGCATCTGCTCACAGGTGCTCGGCACTATATTTAAGTTAGAGGTTCATTGGCAGAGAAACAGGCGTACTACTAGGGAATGCTTGTCATAGCAAAGGCTTCACATGCTTAAAATGAAAATTAGGAAATCAAAAAGACAATGAAGGTATTTAAATAGTTGCCTCCTTTACTTTCCTGCATTTTCCATTAATCTACTCAGAAACATGGTCTCTGTGAGGGTCCAAGAGTTTCTGAAACACTTGGTGAAATAAGGCAAGGATAGGGCAAGGATGCATTAGAAAAGTTCAGTGCTGAGCTGCTTTCACAAACCTATAAGCAAATAGTTGGTGGGAATATAACTAGCTGCTGCAGGAGGCAGAGGCTGCGGCTGGAGGTCTTCGAATTGCAGTTGCTGCTTCACTCTAGCCCATTTTATGCAGCTGAGCAGGAACATAAACTAAACCTCAGTTCCCCTACCTCTGCTCTCAGGATTTGGGGTATTTTTTTAAATCGTCTCTAACGTGTTTTCTGAAGTCTTTGAAGAGAAAGCAGGATGAAAAAAGCGAGTACTTTGCCCTCATTAGCAGTTCCACAAAGTGTTGAATTTTAGTCTCCTTTTAATCTTTCGGCAGTCATGTGTTCAGTGGCTACATGTGTTTTCTTAAAGAGCAAAGCATAATCAGCTTTGCATCCTGCATTGCCACGAGCACTTCCTCTTCAGTTCAAAGGCGGTGCAGAGGAATTGAGATGGAGAGACCCAGCTTTCTGTCCATATTCATGCACACCTCTGCTTTGACTGTACTTTAAATGTAGCTTCTTGCATTTAATAACTTGGGGCTCGTGATCCTGTTTTCTCACTTCTGTGTTGTGGCAACGTCACTTTCCTTAGAGAAAAGCTCTTGTTTGTCATTAAATACTGGTGTTTGAGAAACAAAGCGGAGGAGGATGGTGCTTTCAAACCAAGGGCAGCGGCATGTTTGACAGCCTGCCTCTGTGCTTGGGACTGCAGCTAGCCATCTGAGGTACTCAGTTTTGCCTACGTAAGCAAAAAAAAAAAGTGAATTACAGGCAGCTTCAGAGAAAAATATGCAGACCTGACTTTCAAAGCGCTTTGCACGCTCTTCTCATGAAGCGGTGTGAAAGCCGGTGTGCGGGCAGCAGCCACGGGAGCAAGAAGCTCCCAGGCAGCGAGTTCAATCGCTGCACAGTGCTCCTGGGCTTTTGTTAGATGTTTGCTGACAATCACGTTATTCCTAAATGCAGTGTTCGTGATAAATGCTGGGAAACGGACCCACGGGAGAGCACTGCTAGGACTTTCTGTACCGCTGTGCCTGGGTGGGGACAGTAGTGGTGTGTGGCTTTGACGCTGAGCTCTGGTTACCTACAGGCCAGACTGACTCAACCAGCTTTAATTTCAGCATGCTCCAGAGTCATTCAGGGACTGTAACTACTTGAATTTAAAATGACTAGGGTATTTTTTTAGTGGACAGAAAGTGGAGGCTTTTCCCAGCTTTGTGGTTCTCAGGGGAAATTTGCTTCCTGGAGACACTTTCAGGTATCTGGCTGCTTCTGCGGGAGATAAAACTCCAGCCATGTACAGCTTAGGGGAGGAAACCCTCTGAAAGTCAGCCTTTTGCAACCAAGATGTACAATGTGGTGGGTGACACACCTTGAAACAGGGAGAATTGGACCTTAAAGCTCTGCCCTGAAATGCTTTATCGGCAGCTCTTACATGAAAGTTAAAGTGCTTGAATTAATATCTTCTGCTAAGAACAATTTCCCTGGTTGGTGTCTTGTCCCCTCTCAGCTGAGCAGCGCCCAGACTATGTCTCTCCTTTGGCAGAGAGAAACAGGTCTGCCATGACAACTTACTAACTGGGAAGGAGCTGCAAAGTAATGGTTAGTTAAGCTTGTTTTCCCCTTCATAACAATCTGCAAGCTTTACCTCGGGGGTGATGAAGGACTATGCTGCCTGCAGGCAGACCTGCCAGGAAGGTAATCCTTGACTGCCACTGCAGGTTGTCTTCGGCACACTTTCATCCAGACTGGTTACAAGTGAAGCTGAAGGGGTGAATCCCTTGACTCCGTACTTGGCTTTTACCGGAGGCAGAAGCCTAAACTGGGTGGCCAAACATACCCTTTCTTGACTCTAAAACGGCAGCATGGAGAACGCACCTGGTTTTCATCTTTGGAAATGAATGTTGCTTCAGGTTCCTGCCAGATAAAGACATATTAAAGGGCAAAACTCTGAAATGGCAGTAGACTCCTTATGAGAGCAGAAAAGAGCCATTAAGATACCATGGTGGAAAATGAGTACATTGCCAAACTGAGTGAGAGCAGATGTGATAGAGGCCGGGATCCAACACTGTGGGAAATCAGTCTGCAGAGTGCAAAATGAGAACAGATCCTGAATTAATTGTAGCTGTTTCCCATCTAGAGGCAAACCAAAGAAAAACGGGTGAACAATTTGGTGCTACTGAGAAAATGACCATAAATACGAAGGACGTGAAAATCAAGTCTAAAAGACAATGGGGTGGGAGAAACCAAAAACTTCTGGATCTCAAAAGATCTGTGAAGCTCAAAACTGATGCTCATAAATTTGTTGGTACATGATAACATCAAGGAAGCTGCTGTTAAGAGCAAAAGAGAAGTGGTGAGGAAACAAGCTGTTCCCAGGGTCACGAGCTGCCCACCAGACATCCTTGGCTGGGCAGCAGTAGGGCATTCTCTGTTGAATCTTCTGACGCTCTGAAGTGGCTTCCTCCGATTCCCGAAGGATTCCTCTTTGACTTTCTACAATTAAAATGAAGCCTTGAAAGAGAAGGAACAGAAACAGCAAATAAACAGGAATCCCCATTTTATGAAGTAGTTAGACATGTAGTGAAGACCTGCCAGGCTGGAAGTGAAGGGAAGGAGTTGAAAAGTAGATGATGAAAACAGGGAGGGAAAGCTCCCATCCAGGATCTTCCCTCAGAAAGATGAAGCACAGCAGACTGCTAGATAAAAGGGACGTATGCAACCTTGGATCTGACAGAGTGGAAATCCCCTAGCTGGAGAAAAGAAGAAAGAGATGATGAGGTAGCTGTAAGGAGATCCTAGGGTATTGGGCTCAGATAAACCCTAGAGCAGAAGAAGCAGTAGCCAAAAAAAGGAACTCCATCAATCAGTGGCCATGAAAATGTGTGTGTGAACTTTTCTGAAATTCCCAGGGAGAAGAATGATTTGGGTTGAGAAGCGATGAATGCAGAACTCTAAATACTGGTGTCATCAGCCCTACCCGAACTAGTTTTCTATGAGTGTGGACAAGTCACACAACCTCCATGTGCCTCTGCTTCATCACTTCTGTCAGATGGGTGTAGAGATATTGTCTCTGTCAAAACATGGATGTGAAAAATAGATCACTTCAACAATTATAAAATCCTCCTACTAAGGGAAGAGCATTATTGCTCATTGTTGGCATCTGTAAATGATTGTGTATAGAGTAAATATGGAGGAGTCTTGGATGTGTCACCCGGTTTGCCTTTAAGCTGCTCTTTGCTAAGGCAGGGATGGTTGCACTCCATCTGCTTCTGACAACCTCCCGTGATGGAAACTCATTTCTCCTGGGAAATCTATCCCAGGACTCAAGTTATCTTAACAGTTAAATGTTCTCCTGTTACCTAATCTTGATCTTGCTGCTGCCATTTGAACCCATTCATTACTGCTCACCCTATCTGCTGTGGAGTGCAGGTTTTTATAGATACAAGAGATGTCTGCGTTTTTATAAGTGGGTATGCACCGATCAAGTGTGCTGGGTGGTTTTCATTGTAAGAAGCAGTCTGACTGCTTACAGCTTTGCCAAAGCTCAGCTATTTAGGCTAAAGCTCTTCCATGCCAGGCATTTCCCTCAAGCTGTTTTCCACCCCCTTCGTTTTTTCCCTCCTCTTTGCTTTTTTGTTTTAAAATGCAGCCAAAAATCTCAGCTGTTTCTGAGAACGAGGTTAGGGAATGATACCGCTGCATTATGGCTGAGCAGGAGAACTTCAGTGATGGAACTATTTTTGGAAACCTCGAGTGCTCTGGAAGAGGGATCTGAAATCCGGGAGCGGGGCTGTGACTTGGAGATCAGCCAGCCAGGTGCTCACCCCCCCAAAATGACAGCTCTCCATGGTGGACACGGGTTGGTCTGGCTGGCTCCAGCCTGGGAATCTCAGTTGATACTGAGATGTTTCCTGTGAGAGTTTCAGGAGTCACTCTCCTTGCCCGGAAAGGACTTTCTGTCCAAAAAAGTCTCACCCTGCACAAACTCAGTTTGACACTGGATTCATAGTAAAGCAAGGTGTGGGACATCACTACACCTGTGTGCCTTTTTTACTGTTTTCTGTTCTCTTACACAACAAATTGTTGAGTCCGCAGGTCAAATTCAAGCAAATTTGATAGTGGGAGGGAAAGTGGGTTTCAGAAATTCCTTCAAAAGCCTTTAAATTGGGTTGTATGGGTGAAAGGGGAGAATGGAGGTGCAAATCCTGAGGAAACCAGCCTACCTTGGTTTTAATGCTCCCCAGAGCAGCTTGTGTTTGCGTAGGATAACATTGTCATTTGTTAACTCCCCTGCGACAGGATCCAGCTTTGTATTTGAGCCGTATTTTCCCTCCTTCAGCTTTCAAGGGTGTTTTTTTCCCCCAAACAGTTAAGACTGTTCAAAATCTAGGATCTCTGATGAAACCAGATCTGCCTTCGATACACATTAATCATGGCTGGATTATGGGGTTGGAGTAGCCACTGGAATTTCTTTCTGGTGAAACTGGAAGTGACCTTTGTTTCTCCTTGTTCTGTGGGTCAGTCTTGAGCTTAACTGGACATCTACAAATGCTGCAGCTGCTAAAGGAGACCACAAAGGTGACTGAGAGGTGAAGAGCAACCTCTGCTCTTGTGCCTTATTTCTTTCGCTGCCGCTGTAGCAATGGCTCGTAGACATCTTGCTGGTCTCCTGCCTGTTGGTAAGCACGGGCCTGGGCAGAGGGAGCAAAGCACAAAAATGCAGCAAATTACAACACTAAAGCCTTGAGAGGGGAAAATCCACATCTAATAGGAAAATCCTATGGTAGAGTGTGCTGAGGAATCTGTCTTGGGACATAAAGAAGGTAAAGGGTTGTAAATACACCCTTCAACCTAGAACATGCAATCGAATCTGCATGGGGAAATTCTTGTGCTCTTATGGAGTCAAGGAAAAGTCTGAGACTTCATTCTGATCCAGGGTGCACCCATTTGGATCAAGGTGGAGGATTCAAGGTCCGGTTGGATGGGGCTCTGAGCAACCTGATCTAGTTGAAGATGTCCCTGTCCATGGCAGGGGGGTTGCACTATATGACCTTTAGAGGTCCCTTCCAACCCAAACTAGTCTATGATTGGGGCCATCCTAATTCCTAGTCAGTAAAAACAAACAGCTCTAGCAACAGAGGAGAAGCATGAAAATGAAGTTACTATCAACACCCCGCCTCTTTGAAATCCCTTCCAAATTCTCAAAGGATAAGATCAACGTGAACAAAAACAATAACAGCACTGTATTAAAAGAAGGTGAAAAGGCAGCTCCCTCAGCAGTACACACCCAAGAAATGGGCTTTTCTTTGCTCTCTCGGAGCTGACAAGAGGCAGGCAGAGCTAGGAAGAGCCCCAAAGCAGCAGCCAGGTATTTTTTTTTTTTAAACTTTGCAAGCTCCATAATGAAAGCAGCGGTCGGCACCCCCTGTGCCAGAGCGCTCCAAACCTGCCTGCGATGGAATGTGCTGATAAAGAGGAGTATTTCCTTGCGGACTTGGTTTGAGACACAAATTTAAATATTGCGAATTTCCAGTATCAGCCTCAGTGAGAGACTTCACCTCTCAGTGATCCATCTGTAAATGGTGGCAGCTCTTCCTAGCCTTGAATGTCGAATTAGTCAACATGCTTCATGACTTTGTCTCCAAGTCTCTGCGTTCACCTAAGTGGAGCACCGATTTCTCTGAAAGCACAATAAAACAGCCATCGATCCGTTTGTTATGATACAATGTGGCAGCCTGGTGTGTTAGGTGTATGGAAATGTAAGTTTTTGATGTGTTTAGTGTGTAATAAGACAGAACTCTGCTCAGTTCTGAAATGCAACTTTCACCGTGAAAATGAAATTAATTCTTGAAGAACAAGTTCTCTAGAATAATCTGATGGTTTGATAGTCAACATTTTGCTGCCTTTTATGAGGCAAATTTGAAGTTGGCCGTATGTCATAAAGGTGGATAAAGTGTGAGTGACCAAGAGGATTGAATGGCAGCGGAAAAACTTTAACTTATAGTATCTTTAGGAAAACTTCCTAGAAATGGAACAGGGGATTTGAACAAAGTTCTCATTAAGATTAATGCAAGTTGTGCTGATAAATCCTCTGGAGTTGTCCGACTCTTCTAAACAAATACAGAATTTTGGAAGGAGATATTTTTTTTTGTGCATAAACAACTTTGTTTCTCACCAGCAAAACATTTTCAGCTAAGATGCGCCTGTGGCAAGTCTCCCCTACTGTGAAGTTTATTGACGTTTTTATTTCAGTTGGGCAAAGTCTTAAAAACCTTCATTACAGTTGGGAGTTCATTTCTGCTTTGACCATAGAGAAGGTAAAAAAGCTTCAGAAATGCAATTGCTTTCCACCACTGGATCTATGAGAGGAAAGAATTGTAGCTCAAAGCTTACAAGAATAATCTCTTTTGAATCTGAAGAGTCACTTGGACATTATCTGTACCAAGACTGAATCACCTCTAACAGTTTTACTGAGTATAATCAAAAGTATAACAGACTATAACACAGCTTGCTCAGTGATAAACATTCACATGTGAAACAATAACAGGGCTTTGAGTCGCCCTGTTCAGCGTTCTCCCCATCGTCTCAAATTCAACCCATGAGCAGCTATCCCTACGAGTGTCTGGTTTCCGTGCTTTGAATTTGAACATACCCTGTCCTGCTCATGCAGGAACTAGAAGGGATGGCTGCAGGACCAGATACTTGTGCTGTCCTGCACATGAGTTCCTCTCTCACATCAGCCAACTTAGTTTGTGTCAACCAATTTTTTACAGTGCTGTGTATGCTAACAGGAGGGGAAAAAAACCAACCAAAAAACCCTGAAGATTGGAAACAAAAGAGGAGCAAATATAATTAATCCAGAGAGATGATGTTGCATTTAGCTTATCGGGTAGAGATTTGGCTGGTGGAGACTACTAGAGCACGTGCATGTTTTGACTGTTTCTTAGACAGGCTCTCTGCTTGTGACCACTTTGTGTCACCTTGATTCCTTCACGTGGAAGAAAACCTCAGATATCCTGGGTGGGTAACTTCGTGTCCACTCTGAGCTGCCAGAGTACTACAGCTGGGTTGTGCTGGGCCTGAGGAACTGAAACTGTCTGCATCGTCCATTCTCATGTTGCTTCCTGGTCGCCCTTGAGATCTGAAAATCTGCAGGGACTTCTAGAACAGCTACAAGATTACAGATCTTGTCCAGCCCTTTTATGTCTTGCTGTGCTTAATGTTTTTTAAAATGTGTAAAAGGCTCTCCACCAGAGCATGTCACCCCCCAAAACCATGCATATACATTTGAAGGAGTTTTTAATGGATTGAGAAATGCAATGTAATGAGGCAGTGTGGCTGATACCAGCACAGTAGATAATACACAGAAAAAGTTATGCCTGAACAACATAGTTGAGTGCCATTAGTATTGTCCATATGCTGATAACAGCATCTTCAGAACTAATTTCACAAAGGCAGTTTTTAAACACTTCCTTTTATGTATGTAGGCTTGGGTGAGTCATGCCTTGTGCTCAGTTAAACTTTCTCCTCATTGCTCAACATCAGGGATAATGACGATGCCTGGCTCTTTACATAGAGATCTTGAGATCTCGAGACATTTGATAGCTGGGGGAATTGAGGCATGAGAGGTGAAGCGATATGCCCAAAGTCACTTAGCAGGCCACAGGCAAGGCTGGAAGAGGCACCCAGTCCTGCCCTCTGTGCGCCAGACAATGGAGACTCTTGAGTTCGGGTAATATTTCTCTTCACAGTTTCTGCTGCGATTGGTAAAATAAAAAAAGGGTCTTTAACATAAAAGCTGCGTAGTTCCATTGCCAAAACATGTATAGACAGCACAGAATCATAGAAATGTATACCTACTTCGCTCATCATCACTGTTCCCAATAACCAGTACGAAAGCCAAGTAGCCTTCTGGGATAATCTGGTTTAGTTCTCTAATTGTGTAGTTCAGCCTCCATTGCATTATCGGAGGAATAATTGGTTCTGTTGTTCTCAAGCTTCATTTCATGTTGGTTTCTAGAAAAACAGCTGTATCCCCCTGGTTAATTGAAAGAATTTAAACAGATTTTCAATTCATTACGATGTTGTGTTTTCCTAAGACAGTGCCAAGCTCAAAAATCAGGGGCCGCCTTCGCTACATGAGGCTCCTGTACCTGGTGCCACCCTGTACTTCCATAGTTGCACGTCCCTGATCTTTTTACGATTGGTTGCTGGCATGCAAGTGTCAGAAGAGTGTATTCAGGTGGATGTCCCAGGCTGTACAGGCCATGCTTTTGTGGGAGATGCCGCACATGTATGTTGTTGAAACAAAGGCTATTTCTTTGTGAAGCACGCTGTTAAACTGCCGGTGCTCGAAACCAGAAATAGCCCAGGGTGTCCAAATCACCCGGCTGGGAAAGGATGGCTGTTTTTACTGGCTTTTCATTTAGGCCTGCCCATGAAGACTTGGGTCTCTTGTTGCGCTGTGGTAGTAACCCAGGTTGAAGCAGAGGTGTGAATGCAGCTACTCCTGTGCTAGGGTCATTGTGACTAGGGTGCTTGCTGGGGAGGCCAGGAATTTGGGCTTCAACAGCTTCAGTGTGGGACAGGTTTCCCATGCCCCATCAGAGTACTCCAAACGCTTGGGAACAACAAGGGCAGGCAGGAGTCACATTCTGGTAAGGGGGCGTCCCATTCAGTTATTTCAAGTAGCACCTGCAGGCATCTTCTTTTGTAAGGCGTTCCAGCTTTGGTATCTGGAGTCAACAGATGCATCTCTCTTGTAGCCTGGTTTAGAGAAAAGAGAGGTCAGGTGCTGCTTCCTCCCTCATACCTGCCGTGCTCAGCATTTTTTAACTGGTAGGCAGCTTCCCACTCAGAATGCAAAATTAGACCATTTTGTTTGACTGTTGTGGTACGGCTCTTCCCTCTCTTTGTGTGCTATGTAAGAGGTTTAGGTATCAACAGTCCTGAGAGCTGCATGTTGTCGCATTTGGAGTCCCTACATCCATCTCTGCATAAAGTGCTTCCACAGACATGAATTGACCCCGATAGCTCATGGCCCTCTGCATTGCCCATATCCCTCGTTAGGGTTGTTTTGGGAGTCCTGAGATAAGATAGATCTTTATGCTGATGTATGCAGGCTAGACATGAAAGGCTGCTCTGGAGGTGAGTTAGAGCATTTCAGGATGGTTTCTGCATGTGACTGGGTCCATGAACCGATCAGCAATACCCCACGTCACTGGTGGGATGACTTCAGTGAGGATATTCTGGCTGGGAGCATCGTTTGTAGCAGTAGGGGAATAAAAATTAGTCTGGGGCAAAGAAGTCAATTCATCTGCTCAGTTTCTCCCCCTCTCCCTGAATTTTGTAGAACCCATAAGCATGGGCCTTGCGTAAGTGGATTGCATTTCACATTTAATGTGCATAATTATATCTTGCAAACAGTTCATTAATGGATCTATAATCATAGAGTAGCTTGTATATACGTAACAGTGGTGTTTGATTATGCTGCAGCTGCCAGAGATCAATGGATACACAGGAGTCTTGCTTATTAGTGCCTCAGATGCGTGAAGTCTAGAGAACAATGTAACACCGGCGCCGTGCAGTTCTTCATCAAATACTGCTACCCAGGGGAAACCAGAGGTTTTAAAGGCATGGTAGAGAAGGGTTCTAGAAAGTGCAGTATATATGGGACTTGTCACTTGAAGAAAGCTCCCTTTCTCAAAAACATCCCATCTGTAAATCTTTAAGTGGTATTCTGTCTCAATTATCCACGCACTGTAAACACGTTAGATCTTATTTTGGAAAGGGGTCTGTTCTGAGAAGTCGCTCTGAAAGCAGCATGCTTACAAGCTTGACCGTTTCTGTTTTCTGAAGGTGACTCACCCAGAGGCCTGACGAACAGCCTAAGTTCTTGTGAATCAACAGACCAAAGACTTGCAGACCAAGGTAAGCCTACTAACGTTTCAGCAGCCTGAACCACGCTGAAAGGGTTTGCAGAGATATCGCCGAGACACCTTTAGGAAGCAGTTGCATTTGGTTATGCACAAGGAAAAAGGTTCTAGCTCGTTTTGGTGCGTTGATGAGACAGCGCTAAAAACCGAAAGCACAAAAAAATGTTAGGCGAGCTGCAGAATTCCCACGAGTTTGTAACCCATCTCCAACACGATAACCTCGGCTTTCCCTCTCGTGTCCCCCAGCTACCACCTGCGAAGCTGCCTCTGATCGATGTTGACGGTCTGGCCGGTGGCCAGCAGCTCTGGCCAAACGGGGTAAATAGCTGCGGAAATCATGCTCTAGCCTTTCTGGCAGCAAAGACATTAATTTGTGTGCCTCTCCTCTGTCTAGCTAGGAACAAAAAAAAGTAGGAACTTCTCTGTCTTTAAGACCTGAATTGCCTTATTAAGTGTTGGGGGCTGCGTGGGGTAGAGAGAGGAAGAGCTGGTCCAATTTTATAAGCTTCCCTTGATGAGAAAACAGGCCTAAAACAACCATTTTCTCCCAATTATATCTGTTACAATATAAAGGAATCAATTCCCTTCGCTAAGGAGGTATTCTTCAGAGCAGAAGTTCTTTTTTTGTGTCAGCTTAGTGTAGAGAAACTGGATAAATTCAGAAGAATAATATGACACTCTGCCACTGTTTCCCGTCTCACCCCTTCTGCATCAGACCAACCGAGGCAACAAACAGAGGCAGCGTCTGATCTGTTACAGACTTTCCGATAATATTGACTCACTTTATTTAAAACAAAAACTTTGCAGTGCAGAGATGAAAACCCCAGGATGACAAATCTTAAACAAAGAGCTGCCTGGAGGGAAGTAATCAAATTCGATGTTGCTTCCGAAGTCTTGAAAAATATATGCCAAGGTCAAAAACCCAAACTTGCCAGGTGATTGTGTCTCCCGTTTCTTATTTTAGGGCTTCACAACCACTCATCTTGCTTTTGACCTTGGTAATTTTTTTTGCAAATTGTTGTTTGGAAGAAGGCACAGGCAGCTTGGGGGGTGAGGAGGTGGGAACTGGGCGACGTACTAGCAAGTGGTGAAAGATTACCGGAGGTTGAGGGAGCAGATTTCTACCTTATGCACTTGGCAGTTCTCCTGCAGGCCTACACTCTTCGTATTGATCTTGCTGTAAGATGAATAGTGATATGGATTTTTTTTAAAAAAGTCTTATTTTGGGACCTTTAAATGTGCCTGACATTCACAAGAATTTTGCTTAAGGGTTGGTATTAATCTAAATGAATCAAGATAATATATAACGTTTTTCTGTTTTCAATCTCGGTGTATTTTCTTTTAAGATTCGGTTATTATTGAAGAAAGCTTTTAAAACAGTTCTTTTAGTGCTTTTAACATCTGAATTTGCACATGTATCTGCATTACAGTAATGTACCAAAAATGGGAGGATACAGCTTAAACACATACGCAGTTACTACCTAAATCTGCAGCTAACAAATGTATTAAACTTCTCTTAGAATATTTTTGACATTTAGAAAAAAACTTCTACAGTTTTTTTATGAAGTCCGTATACAATTAGTTAAGGGATACAGCCACTTCCCTCATTTTTTTTTTTTTATTAATTTGCTCGTACTTAATTCAAATCATGCCTTCTGGCTAACTTTAGCATTGCCCTCTTCCAATTTGCATGAGTACCTGTGAAGTTAAGATTGTAATACTGAGAGATTAGAAAGCCTCATTTCTTTATCAAAAGATCTAATACTCTCTAATATTTTTATGCTGGCAATAGGCATCGTAATATCAAACTGGTTTTTGGCATGTGCAGCTATCCTTACGACACTCCAGAGCTGCTAAAAAGCTGGGGGGGAGTGGTTGTAGGAAAAAAATAATCAAGGTACGCATGAAAAAAATGCATTTAGGGACGGGTGATGTATGTCCTGCTGTGCTCCTTGATTGAATTGGCTCCTGTAAAATGCCCGCTTGTGAAGATGAAGAATCAAGAGTTCAGGCTGCAGCCTTGGTGCTGTGTTTCTAGCATGCGAGTAAGTGAACTTTTTAAGCGCTGGTGATTAAGATTTCGAAGCCACCGAGCAGCCGTGCTGCACGTCTTGCAGCGGTGGGCGCTTCTGCTCTCCCCAGGAGCAGGCCTCTCGCCTGCGGTCTGTGCGCGGCCCCGCTGCTGGCAGTGCCAGCTCCCCGCTGCTCGCAGACCCAACAGGCGAAGGGACCGACGCAGGCCCGGGGCAGCCCCGTTTGGGATGGCAGCCGGACAGCGGGGCGGAGGGTCCTTTGGCGGCGGTGAGGTACGGCTGCGGGACCGTCCTTGGGGCTAAGCCAGGCCTTTACACACTTGTAAATCAAAACCAGAAGAGATTTTTCTCTTCGTTCTCACTCTCTTTCTCCCTCTCTCTTTCTCCCCCTCTCTTTCTTTTTCTCATTTTTCCTCTTTTTTCCCCTCTCTTTGCCTCTTCCCCCCCTTGTCTCTTTCCCCCCGCTCTTTTTCTCTTTCCCCCCTTTCTCTTTCTCTCTTTCTTTCTCTCTTTCGTTTTCCTCTCCTCTCTTCTCCTCTCCTCTTACTTCCTTGTTTCTCTTTTTTTCTTTCTCCTCTGCTGTAGCTGATGGGAGTGCATAACATTAGGCCAGTGTTCTTGTCATAATTTTCTAAATAAAAATAATTATTATTAGAGGGTGGTCCATTATGTCCTATGTTTTAAAATGTATTTTAAATTGCTTTTATGATATTGTACAATGCCCCAAGCACTTCGGTGGGGGAGCACTTTACAAATAAAATTATTATTATTATGCTTAGTGCACATGTCAGCAAGTGTTCATAAGAAATAAGTGACTGGTACCCTTGCCCTCCAGAGACTGAGCGCCTTATTTCTTTAACTTGACTTTCACCGGCCTGAAGTCTGGGTAAGAATTAGAGTCACTTCTAATCTTGTTCTTCCTATTGGCACAAGAAAATGAGCTGTCATTGAGTAGCACTGGCAAAGAAGGGCCATTTTTATAATTCCTTCTACATCATGTGCTATAACCACATTCCCCCTTTATAATTTGAGGATGTAAAGTTGTCAAATGGAAAAAAAGAGCTCTTTAAAATTTAAGTGGGACCTTCTGGAAGATTCATGTGTGTTGTGTGCATGGAAGTGTGGGTGGACTGGCAGAAAGGCAGGAATAATCTTAGATTGTGTTAATGTTAAAGCTTAATAAGCAGTTTGGTGCAGTATATGGAGAAGGTGTTGGTCCTAAGTTCTGATTGTGTAGTTTTTGAAATCTGCAATTCTTTAATAGATAATTTTTTTTCCTTTAGATGAACTTTAAAGAAAAATGATAATGTAAGCACTGCTAGTTACTCTAGGTTGGGATTTAAGATTACAGCATTTAGTAAGATTATACATTTGATGAACAAGGCGAGGTGGTGTGTGTCAGCCTTTGAAGGGGTTACCTCGCTTAGGAAGTGAGTATTAACAGCATCTCAGCCCTACCAAGATTAATGTCAGTGGAATCAAAACTGGCATTAGCAGAGCACTGTTGTCAGGAAGCTCGCGACAGTTCAATAACTTTAACACACTGGGTAGATTTCAGTATGTGTGTGTCAAAGACTAGTACTGCTTAAAAAGGCATGTGGCAAGTAGCAAGTTTTGATATAAAGATCATAAAAGATTTGAATACCAAATGTGAAAGTGTTGAGTATTACTTGTGGGTACTTGAAAAATATATGTTTTTTTTCTTTTTTTCCGCCGCTTTGCGTCCGTCCCCCCCCCTTTTTTTTTTTTGTTTAAGTAAAAAGTTCCAGGCAGCCTTTGAGGAGGGGGGACGCTCCGAAGTAACTAAGCTGAAACGCTTCGCGCTGGGTGTGGCGGGAGCGGACGGTGCTGGGACGGTGCGCGGCGTCGGTCGGGTCTGGGTGGCCGCGCTGTGCTGGAAAGTTTTCCTGCAGGAAAAAAAAATCACGCCTGCCGCCTTCCAAACGCCGAGGGAAAGGCGGCTTTCGTTAAAAGGCAATGCCGCTTTCCTGTTAAGAATAGTGCTTTTTCGTTAAAACGCGTCGGCTCGCTCTGCCTTCGCTGGAGCAGCAAAAACGCAGCTGACTTGAGCGGTGGGGTTGGGGGGAGGTGATGGGTGGGTGAGGAAAGGCTCTCGGAGCCGTCAGAGCCACCCGCCAGTGCGAATTGGCTGTGCTTCCTTCCCTGGGCACGTGTTACGATTGTAAGCTGCTTATTTCAATATTCAGCTGTGTTTTTTCTTCTTTTTTTCCTCCTTTTTTTGTTTGGTTTTTTTTTTTTTTCGGAAACAGTAGCTTTCAGAAGTGAGTAAAATTGTGCGGAAGATGCTAGCTAAAAGTCTCGAATGAGCTGTTTGATGTATTTGTCAACTAAAATGCTTTTAAAATTAGGCTTTGACAGTCGCAACTTCAGCTCTGTTTTTCTCATTCATCAAGGTTAGGTACAGACTGCTCTCTTCTGAATTAAGAAGCGAGATGAAGTATAGCTCGGAGTAGTCAAGAACTGACTAGTTATTTCCTGGTTTGATTTCTGCTGTATGTTCTTTTTATAGGATCAGTATCTCATAGTGTTGTTAATTTCTTAACTCTTTGCTGTTCTTAAAATGCAGAAGTAACCTCTTTTTCAATTAGAGTATGTAATGAAAGATGAGGTAAAAATTCCCTTCCCATAGAAAATAACACCTACTTTCACCAAGTTCGGTTTGTGATGATTCTTTAATTTCACGTAGTATAGATATTGCTAGTCGGGTCACAATGAAATTATTCTTATGCACACCCAAACAAATATAACTGAACACCAGGTACTGCAGCTGATCTTGTTCATTTGCATTTGTGAGTAAAAGGCTGTACGCTCAAGTACACGGTTATCTTTTACTGAGTAACTTTATTTTAGTTGAATCTTATCCCTGCTTGTTATCTGTGGTCTTAGACCTGTAATGTTATTTTGTGAGGGGCCCCCTGTAGTCAGTCTCTTAATCTTACTATTTTTTTAACATTCATTTTTCATTGCGCATGTTTGCTTCCTTTAAAAAGTCACCAGGGAAACAATGGGTAGGTAAGGAAAACGTAGTTTGCTAGCATTTGAAGTTCCTGAACAGGTGAAAGCGCAAAGTATACCTGACTGCTGCCCTAAAAAAAGAAAACAAAAAAAATTGACATATAGCTTATAAACTAGCTTTCTAATGCAGCTTATGCGGTTATTTGTATAAATGGGAAATAGCTGTAGTTTCACCTTTGTACTTCTAAGCCTGCTGCTGTCTTTCTCTGCCAGAACTTCATCCCTTGGAAGCAACCAGTGATGCCTGTTCTATGTATTTTTACTTCTACTTAATTATAAAACAGCCTCTAAATTTCTTGATCTGAAACATCTGGTTTTGTTCTGTGAACAGGGCACAAGTAGTCAGGTTTATTTAGAAATGTAGTGTGTGTAATGACTGATGTTAAAAAGAGCTAGCAATTTTACTTTTTTTTAGTCTTGAATGTTTTTCCAGACATCAAGGATTTATTCTTTTATCTCCAAAGGGAGCCTTTGCAAATGACCTTACATATTTTTAAGGAGGCAGAAAACCCTAGAGAACAGCTTAGGGATTTAGTGTGGAACTGGCAGTAGGTTGTTGGTTACTTCTGTCAAATAACTCTCGATTGAATAAAGAAAATAATTACCAGTATTACTGAGAAAGTAACTGTGAAATATTAAATAAGATTTCAGGTTTACGGGTACTGCTTTGATAACTTGAAAATAACTTTACATGTTCGGTTTGTTTTGGGACACTTCCTAACTACCTATTTGTTTGGAAGGTACTTGTATTTACGTTGTCTACATGTGGGTCAGATCACCCTTGTACTACCTGATAAGCTTTTCGCAAAATTTGAGGCATATGTATATGATAACATTTCAGACTGAGCTTTAAAAGGCTCTAAATAGAAAATTATAATTTTCTTACTTTCAAGTTTAAGGCCAAACCAGTGGTGTGATTATTTTTTTTTTTTTTTTTAATTTTTTAAAACTTTCTTCTTACTAGAAGAAAATTGTTGGGTTTGGTGTAGTCCTGTGTGGTTCCTAGCGAGACTGTTCTCGAGTTTTTCAGTATTGACTTACGATCTTGATTTGAGAAGCACGTGGGTATTTTAATTGGATGGTTTTATCTGTTCAAAGGGAGGGAACAGGCTTCAAAAATCCAGAGAATAAATATCTACATAGCTTTTTAAATAGCCTATGGTTTAAATGTTGCCCGCATGACTCCATGAGGATGTGGGAATCTGTGTACTTTCATTTTCTTCTTTTCTCTGATATTTTTCCCATGGTTTTTCACGGCCCTCTAGCACGAGTTGGGGGGTGGAAGCAGGGAGGCATGGGCACTTCACTGACTCTCTCGGTTTCCCGGGAAGCAAGTATAGTACTTCTGACCCCGTATCCTTGGGGCCTGCAGAAACCGGGGTGGTGCGGAGGGCTGCAGCGGTCAGCTGGTTTGCACTCAAAGATCTCACTCCTTGGCACTTTCCTTTAAGTGTATAAATTAAGGAGTATAAAACACGTGCTTGCTAAAGATGCTCGGAGGTGGGAAGGTAGTTCTTGAACAGAGTAAGTGGTGATGACTTATGAGTCAAAAATATTTGGAGATAGGTGTAATTTTTTTGTTGATATGTAAATAGAATCACTTAGAAAAGCAAAGGGATAATACAAGCTAGTCGGCCTGACACTGATGCTCTGCAGCCCTCACAGTTTTGATGCTCCCTATTTGTGCAAGTGTATCCTCGATGAGGCTTCTATTACATCGATGGAAATGCTTGGTTTTGCCTATTGTAGGGCAAACAAATATTAATGTACCAATACAATATCCCACCCCAGTGTTAGTAGGACCGATTCGTCAATTTTAATGACATTGAGAATGTGCTTAACAGGAGATTTTAAAAAACAAAACAAAACAAACCTGCTTTTAAGGCTAGTCTGGAATGGAACCTGATTGCAGAGTGTTAGTCTCCCTTGGCGGAGGGGAAAAAGTCAAGACAAAGCACTTCTACTTTAAAAATGGGAGGTATTAATCCTGTGACAGCGTTGCAGTACATGACCAGAACTATCTTAAATAACATACAGAGCTATTGTGTCGTAGGTAGCAGTACAGTTACACCGAAGTTGCTGAATTCTGGGTTGCTTGAAAGGAATTGGCTTGTCAGGAAATTCCAACTATTAGAGTAGTATTTGTATAGCTTTTAAGAAAAACTGTATTCTGGATTAATGACCGTTTAAATCTAAGTGATCGTGGTAATCAATACAGTTATTTGATTGCAACAAATGATGTTTAACCCTGGGATTTTGAGTACAGTTATATTCTGGGAGCATGTTCAAGTATTCGCATGCTTACAGGACATACTCACATGTACCAGAGAAGGGTATAAATACTGTGAATCCAACTTCTACTTGCAAAAATCAGTTTTTATTTCATGTCTAGAAGTTGACATACTCTTCATGGCTTGGAGTTGATAAGATACACAAATAAATACAGAGAGTTTATAAAGAAAACTGAATCTTATTTTCATTTGAAACCGTAGAAAATTACTTACTTGAAAGCAATGTATGCTTTTTCTAATATGGTTAAGTCAGTCCCTTTAATGACTTTACAAAGGGCTGCAGCTGAGAAGAATTCCTATGGTTGCCTGTTCTCACTGACACAGCATCTGCCAATTTGGATTTCACTGGTGTCTTAATGTGGCAAGAGGACTTCGTTCTGTGAAGTTTAATTGAGCTGTATATTGATGCTGCTTGCCTGTAGACGATAAAATGGGAATATTTACATTCAGTTCAGATAAGTGTTTGTCTAGGTACAAGTAGATTGTGAAAGGAAATGAGTCCTTTTCTTTCAAAAAAAGTTGTCCTTAGTAACAGGTCTCAGGAGTTCATTTTCCTTCAGCAGTACTTCTTCTAGAGATATGCAAGCTCTTTAAAAAGCACGGGCAATTTTTAATGTTGCAGGTACTGAGTTGGTGCAGGGTATCCAGACAGAACTGGAAGGATAGATTCTAATGTCAGCAAAACTGATTTGAAAGAAGTATTGATTCCATGTTGTATTTTATATCCGAAGCAGCCAATGGCAAATGTTGTCAAAATGGAATCAGATGTTTGTAACTTAATACTTAAGAAAAATGATGAGTGCATGTTTTTGACTTTAAGTATTCTCTATGCTGCCTGGCTTAAGACATAAACTGATGTAAAAATAAATGACTGCCTGCATAATTTATGTAATGTCTTGCTCCCTGATCCTGTTTGTATTGATTTTTCTAAAAGGCTTTTGTGGCCACAGGAACCAATCTGTCTCTCCAGTTTTTTCCGGCCAGCTGGCAGGGGGAGCAGCGACAGACACCGACCCGGGAATATGTCGACTTCGAAAGAGAAGGAGGCAAGGTAAGAAGGAAATTGTTGCGACTGAAAGAGATTATGTTGTGCTTATGATCTTATTAGTATGGGGCTGCATGTGTGATGTGAAATTACTAGTATTTCACATCTCAGTGCATGTAGGTAGTCTCAGGAGTACCACTGAAAGCTGGTAGGATAAATCTGGATCGCTTTGTTTTAAAGCATGTTAATATTTCTGGAGGGAAACACGTGGGTAGTGCTGGTGGCTTCTTATTATTTTGAAGAACAGAACTTTATTTCTACTGTCACGCTACGATAAAATTTTGGGGAACGATTTAAGTTTGGCGTTGAGCAGGTGCTTCTAAAATGGTTCAGAAATTAGACTTTGGCCAATGAATTGTGCTAGACTAATGAAAATTTGCACTTTGAACAGGTTACTTCTTTGGGTCTTAGGTTGCCAGTTGCTAGAGCAAGCATTCAGTGTGCTGCTTGGTGGAATGAAGCTTTTTTTTTTCTCAGTTTCACCATGAGCTATAATACAGAAGAAGCATCGCTTTCAGAATTGATTTCTGAATATTTTTTTTTCTTAGGTGGTTGTCCCATAGACTGATATCGAAAGCTAGAATTCCCTAATGACAGCGATGGTTACTGTGAGGCTGTATTAGACTGAAAGTCAGAAACCTTGCTTAGTCTCATCAGAATAAAGTTACTGAAATCGCTTACAGCTGGTTTTGTTTTACAGGAAAAACATACCTTTAATATGTAGTTGCTGTCTCTTACCTATGCTACTGTAGGTGCTTTGGGACTGATCCAAAGATCACTGAGACCTCAGTAGGTTTGGACCAGCACTTAAGGCCCCCATAGCCTTTTTGTTTCAGGGTAATTTCTGTATAATTTTTTTTACTTTAAAGATTTCTAATAGACTACAAAATTCTTGCTTTTGCCTAACATTTTTTTACCCACTCTTGTAATAAGTAACAGCTAATGCAACCAAATGTACCAGGCTGGAGGAAGTATTTGAAGCATACTCAGGTTTAATGGCGTTTTGGGTCTTTTCAGTGCTGCTAGGTGGAAGATAAATATTTCCTATAGTGGGAAGACTTGATTGGAAGAAAAAAAAATTCCTGAGGGCAGATATGGTATTTGGAATCCAAGGTAGTGAGGTTTTTTGGAAAAAATTGTTTTCCATTTAGTCCTGTGAGGCTTGCAGAAGTTTGACAAATTGGGGGAGGAGGAGTGAAGTTGGCTATGCTGGGTACTGACTGCTTTGCTAAGGAAACTGAATTGAATCTGGCTCTTACTGAAAAATATTGATTCTGGCTCACAATTGAATGAGGAATTTTTCTTGTAATGTGTAAGAAGACTGAAGTCTCTCTTGTTGCCAGCTCAAAACTAATTTTATTTACTCCTATGATTTTTTTAACTTTGTTTTCTCTGAATGAATTTTTAAAGTACTGAACTACTGCATCCATTTTCTTGTGTTGTCTTAATCATGTAAGAGAGTGGTAGATATGCCGTGTATTAAAATAGAACATGAGCCTCATTAATGAATGCCACTCCCTGTTTTATGTGTGTTTAAAGTAAATTCTAGAGTGCTTCACTAAAATGTTTAGATTAATTCATCTGAATGAGGCTAGAGGTGGACAGACTAATAAATGGCAATAGTGTTATGCTGTAGTATGTACAAATCACAAATTCACCGTTGTAATCAAACTTTACTAGTGTAAATCACACGCGAACGCAGGCGTGCTCTGCTCAGAACTAAACTTGTCTGAAAGTAAGCCACTCCCATAACTTCGGAAGAGAAGTAAGCAGAATGGGAGAGTGTTTCTTCTGTTATCAACAGAAACAGTTAAACGTTTTGTATGAATTGTCTGAGATTTTGTCCTCTATAGGCTTTTGTCGTTCGGTTTTATTAAGAATTTTTTCATAGGCTTCAACAGTCTCTTAACACCATGTGATTTTTGTAGCTCTGTGCAACGTTGTTTTATGAGCTTTGATTCTTGAGGCAGTGCATAATGTGTGTTTGTTCATCACTGGATTTAAGCCAGCAAGGCATGTTTTTAATTATATGAATAAAAAAAGGCTAGGGGGGGAGCTGTCAGTTAATTATTATTTTAGGCATTAGTTTGAGATCTAGAATGTAGATAAACTTACCAATGCTAGAATATTTTTATTCTGGAATTCTGCTTCAGTGTTTGGCTAAGCAAATGATGGCCAGAAATAGTTTATCCAGAGTTGAGGTATGTCACTACAGTGCCTAAGCAGTTCTGTACACAGATTGACAAAGCTACCAATGCAGCATCTGCTAGAATTGCTTCTTAAACGGTTGAATTTTAGAAAGAGCAGCAGCCTTGTGAATCCACGTGAAAGTCGGGATTCTGTGAATGTCTACTTCATAGGCTTGAGGTTTTTCATTCTGGTATTTCTTAACTGAGGGGTTTTTCCTATGCTTAATTTGCCTTTTAATTTGGTGCATCTGATGTTCACAATGGGTGGGTAGGCCTCTAGTGGATGCCCTGTCTTCATTAATTCAAAAATTGGATAGCTGAGTGTTCACTTAATGTTTCTACTAATTTCAAACTCAAGCTTAACTCTTTTTTTTGAGATAGTTTTAACATTCTGTGCTGTCTTTGATCTGTAGCAAATTTAATTGTGTATTTGAGCAATTTTTCAGGTTTGTCATAGCAAAGGAAAAAGTAGCACTAAAAAGAGGTCCCTAGATTGTAAAAATCACAGAACATTGTATTTCATTGTGATTGTGGGGGTGTGGGGGGGGGGCGCCAAATTCGGTGTATGTCCTGTTTCTGGCTATCCAAACCATACCAAGGCTTCCTGATCCTTTGTGTTGTCAGCTAATGTCCAGTTCTTTTTCTTTTTTTTTTTTTTTGTTAAAGAATAAATGAATAGATAGTTAAGAAATTCAGAGGCAGACAGTGTAGTAGTGTAATGTATTGCCTGAAATCATAATTGAATCCTGGAATGGAGAGCTTTATTTTCACCTTGGTTCTCTGGTATCGTTCATCACTTAGACTAGTTTTATTGTGCTTAATGAAGTTCTTAATTTTTTCTTCAGTCTTATACTGATACCATATGAAGGTCAGGCTGAACTCTGTGTGTGTGGACTTCAATACTTCTTAAAATCGAATTTTATTGAAAGTCCCGTTGTTTTGTTAAGAACTGTGTGATCAACTTTCTTTGCATAATTCATTTTGTGTACTTCTTACAGTAAGATAAAATGTCCCT
The DNA here is from genome assembly GCF_000699105.1 of Pygoscelis adeliae. Lineage (NCBI taxonomy): Eukaryota > Metazoa > Chordata > Aves > Sphenisciformes > Spheniscidae > Pygoscelis > Pygoscelis adeliae. Next base: position 7,307,830 of record NW_008824414.1, on the reverse strand, counting down.
GGTTTTCATTTGTTGTTTGAGATGTTTATATAGCTTTGGTCTTTCTTACCTGCAAGAACATTAGTTCTCAGATATTCTTTTTTTATTGTTTAAATACCGGTTACTACACTGATGAAGTGTGTGAAGTTGTTTTACTTTCCCTCCCCTTTATAATACTGTTCTCCATCTCGTTTCTAATGCAGCTTAACTTCCTGTCTGCTGTTGGGTGGCAGCTGCTCATAAACCAGAATCTTCCACACAGGCTTATTTCAGTATAAGGCACTATGAACTCCGCAAGTCTGCAGGAAAGCACATCAGACATGATTTAAATTGATTGAGAGTGCCTGGTATGCCACATGTGTGATGTAGCTAGGATTTCTACTCACTAGACCATTAACTATGTTCTAGCCACAACTAAATATTACTGGACTTCAGTTTTCTTCCTGAGGATGCGGAGTTTCAACTCGTGTGCAGTTTTTTCTGTTGTAGCTAGGAAATTTTATTCGGCTATAAGTTGATGTTAAGTGCTTGGATGAATTTAAAAAACTGAAAATCTCTGTTGTGCTGCAGGCGTTGCAGCAGTTACAGAAATGTAATGAGAAAGAAAAAGGTGCTGTATTTGAATAAAAACTATATTTAAGTGGCAGCCAATAGCACCAGTTTTCCACTTGTGTCCTCTGTTCTCACTAGAGGTTTGATAGATAGGACTTGTCCCCAAATCAACTTTTTCTTTTCTGACTTTAGCAATAAAATTTCATAATTACTGGGATGGTGTATTGGCTGCAATAGAACTTCATAATTATTGAGATGGTGTATTGGCTGCTCTGTTTTCTGAGCAAATGCAGTTTCCAGTCAAACATAGGATCACAGCGTACCCAGTGGAATTTGCTTGGAAAGCGAAGGCTTAATTTATGAGAAGTATCTGAATATCAGTGCTAACCTGTATTGAATCGGAAGTTTTACTTTCTTTACTTTCTTTGGTCCCCACCACTTCCTGAAGAATTTAGATGAAATGTTAAGTCATTCAGACAAAGTTGGAGTAGCAGCTTTCTTTTTTCTTTGTTTAGGTACCCCTACTTTTAAAAAATCGGTAAGGGTGTCTGGGAAACTGATTTACAGTTTCAGCTCTCATTTCACGCTCACCATAGTACTAAAGAGCCATATTCCTTAAGTTCCTGTATTTTCAGTCCAGCAGTATTTGGGGTTTTTGCATTGTCACCATCGAAAACGTTCTTAAAGTTAGCAGTTACTTGTATGCGTTCCCTGCAATCCACTGAGTCTCTGGACAAAAAGCATTTAAGTTTAATTTTTTTTTTCCCATATCAGTGGGAAAGGATGTCTGATGTTAGGGATTTAGGGGAAGAAAAAGTATGCTAGAGCCGTAATACTAATTAAAGATCATACTGTGGTGTGCCACCACATAGGGCAAACCATTGCAGCCGTGAGATGCATGTGGTCTTAACAGTTATTAAGACTTCATCCTTTTATTTGTCTGCAGTAATTTAATGCTCCTTCAAATTATTGTGAAGGTCTCTGTTTAAAGCACTTCAGGAGACAGTGTTACAACCTTGAAGAGTTGGGCATCGCCTAACAAAAATTCACGGAGCTGTTTGTATGTGGTGGAGACGTATGGGCATGTAAGATGTAACTTACTTAGAAAACTAGCAAGTGTCAACCTTTAAGTGGTACCATGCGCATTCTTTGTGGATCGTTTCTTAATATGTCAGGGCGTCTGGCGAGGACATTTTGTTTCCCAGGAGCTGTCCTGCTCATAAACGCTTTCTCTCGCAGACCAGTCTTGTTGCTTACAGATCTGAACTTGAGCTGAGGTTCATTGTGTAGCTCTCTGCAGCCCTTGACTGATTTTTAGGCTAGTCCCTTAATGGGGGGTTAGGATAAGGATATTTTGGGGTCAGATTTTTATCATGTTCATCTGCTGTTCTCTCCCTTTGTGCTAGCAGAATGATACAGAATTCCTCTTCTGGCTTAGTTTCAGCTTACTTCAGGAATGTGGAGCAGGGAATATCTGACTGGTGCCTGTCCTCAGAGCTGGTGCTTTTCCTGAGCACCCTTAAACCTCGGGTTTAAGGTTCAACCCCCTACTCGAGTCTACCTGATGACCCCACAACCCCAAAACATTGTGGTAACCAGGAGAGGTTCTTCTGTGAAGAGCAGCTGGTGGTCAGGGGAGGCACATCAGCTGCTGAACTGTCTGTGTGCTCGGGCCCTTTGAGGTGCTTTTGCTTGCTTCAGCCAAGGGAAGTGGTGGTGCCCTGATGAAGCCCGTGTCACTGTCATTCCTTTTAATCTTTCTCAGTCTTTTTCTGTGAGCTTTAAACAAGAAAGTCAGTGTGCGGTTATTCTGACAGCAGATAAATGGGTTTGGTGGTATATCCAGTTTGTACCCAGCCTGGCTAAACAGCTTAATTTTTTTCTTGGAGTTGCATGGTGGGAGTCCTGCAAAGGCTTGGTGAATGAGAAGAATCCACTTTCCTGGATGGTGCCCTTGATGAATTTTCATCCAGGATCATCTATGTGGTTTGGGTAAAATACTAGTTTTCTATAGGTGTTTGTGATTCTAGATTTTATTATTTTGTTGGTGCTTAAGAGTCTTTTAGAGAGACTGCTCAGTTTCTCCCTCTCCCTGATATGTCATTTCTTTGTTTATGCTCCTATACCATTTTTGCTTTAGAGCAGAGTGAAACTTCTTGTTTTGTCTAGATACTTGGAGGTGCTCTTCATTATGACCTGCTATTGCATAGAGGAGAGCTATTTAATTGAAACTCCATTTGAAGCCAGGGAGTCATAGCGTATCTTTGCTTACTCACTTCCCCTCAAAATTGGGAGATGCCTCTATCTGCATCCAGTTTATACGCTATTAACAGTTAGGAACTTGGATTTTGGGATGAGAAATTTTTAGAGCTCGTAGCTTGTTAGGTATGTGTTGTCCTGTGCTGGCAAGCAGCCGCTGGCTGAGATTTGGACAGTTGCTCCTGAGGAGTGATTTATCATAGGGTGCCCTCTGCCACTAGAGCATGAGTCACACCAGGCATCTCTCATGTGACAAGTATCCACAGCCTTTTCCCCATAATCCTTTCACTCTCCCCCATCCTCCAAATACTTCTGTTACTGCACGCAGCCTTGTTCATGCATTACAGTGCATGCAGTGATGATGCTGTTTTGGAACAATGCTTATGAACCGTACTTCCAGCACGGCTGTGCTGTTTGTGATGCCTACCTATCAACCCGTTCTGTAGGTCCCAAGTACTTAAGATCTGCCACCAGAAACCTGCTTTTGATTAGCTTTTATTACAGAGAAGAATAGAAGCAGTTGTAGAAGCAGTTATTTGGTCATATTTTATATATTACCTTGAACTTTTCCAGTGGTCTAAATGCACCCATTAGAGTTGTATAGACAAGACTTCAAATTTACTCATACCATCCTCCTAAAGTTTCCCAGAAGCGGAACAAAAGCAGAGTTAGTGAGCTAAATTTTGCATTTGGGAACCAGCTATGTATAAGGACAGATGAGTGCTGTGTGGATGAAATCAGTACTTGAGATCCCTGCAGATACTGGAAGAAAACCAGACACTTGGATTGTTGAATCCTCTTGTTTGCATATCAGTCTCCACTCACTAAGCAAAGTTGTTAACATTATGCTTCTCTGCTGCTCTTATAAATGAATGAGAAAAGTAAGAGCATTGCTGTTGGAGGATGTCTGTTTCTTGGTGAAAAATCACTTAATACTTCATATTTAAAAAAAGAAAAATTCAGTAAGATGATGAAACATATGCTACAAGAAGCTGTCATTTTTCGGAAAGGTACTGAAATGTTTCTTCAAGCTTTATTGTCCAAAGTGCAAGTAATAAAACGAGCTAATCAGCTTACATAATTGCATATTTGATATTTAACAAGTTGGCCTGGTGAAATATGTACTGTGACAATAATATGCGGGGGGCCAAAAAAAAAAGAGGACTCTTGCACAGGACTGCTATTCCAAGAACGTGAGTGCTAATGAAAGGATCATCTTTTGGGGAATAGCTGATGATGCAGATGTTTTGTCTAAGCAGAAAGTCCATATATTTTTCTGTTACATTAATATCGAGACTTGTATGTGAGATCCAAATTGTAGCTACTTGAGGAGTCTTTGCAGAACTTCTGCCTTCTTTCTGTATTTAAGATACTTTGCTTAAACAGTTGCAGACAGCAGCTCTATGTTGCGGGACTTCTGGGTATACAACTTGTTTTATCTGTTCTTTTCAGTATAAATATGGAGGATAAAACCTGTGGAAGGTGACGAAGAGTTCTTAAACCTGGCATAATTTTTACAGTAAGGGTCATTAAACCTTTGACTTTGACTTGAAATACAGTGACTGAGGACAAAGTGTTGTCTGTCACATATTTCAAATAGTTTTTAGGTGTGAAATTTAGGGAAGAAAGCAGCAATGGAATGCTGAATGGGGGCTTTTATGTCCTGATGAAATATCTCTTGATGGTGGTTGAGGAGTAGCCAGCATTGTTTGACAAAACAGATCGGAGGTGACAAGAAGAAATTTTTAGCTTCTTTTCAGCCAATGTATTCCTTTAAAAAAATAAAATAGATTAAAAAAGGGGAAAAGTTTACATTATTCGGTAGAGGCACTATTGGGCTTTTCTCCTTCCTTTTGGAAAACTAATACAAGACTAGAGAATGCTTAAGAATAGGAAAACTAAGGCAGGAAGGCATCTAGACAAAGTAAGACAACTATAGTAGTGTATTTTTTCTCATGCTACTAAAGAGCGTTTGAGGATTTCTTTATAAAGCTTGCGTTCTTCTCTGATTTTTACTTGTTTTCTTTTTTTTCCTAATGAGGGCAAGCTTCTTCACTTGGGTAGAGGGGCTGTGAGCAGTCCTCTCGTGTCCAGATGCCTCAAACTAGGGGAATCAGAGTACAGTACCCTGTAATGGGGTTGCACAGCCTGGTAGCCTGGTGGGTTTTCGTCGCAGAAAACTATCAGGATTTTAGTTAGAGCAAACCAGAAAGCCGTTGTTTCTAATCACTTCAAAAGGTCTTACAACAGACTGTTCATGAAACATACAGGATGAAACTTTCTTGACAAAGCATTCAGAGAAGCAGCGTGACTTTTTTTTTTAAGCTCTATTCTGATAACTGGAACTTGAGAATCAGACTTCTGAGGAAGTATGGCTCATGTCATCTATAAATGTCTTGAACTTCAAGAAAATGAATCAGTAGGTGGTTTATAGGGAATAAAAATAAATAGTGCATAAGAATTTAAATCTGTTCTCCTCTCCCGCGCATCATACAGTGTTGGTTCTGTCCTTTCCTGGTCTTGTGCTGGGAGAATTCTTGTTGCATTTTGGCTAACCAAAGCTGTATTTATATTATTCACTATCTTTATAACTGTGTTGATTTTTTTTTTTTTAAGGATTTTGCTGTTTGAAGAACTTGGTATTAAACATATATCTGAAAGTGCTAATTACTCTGTGGAACAAAATTCACAGCCATTGCTAACGATGTTTCTCTACAGAAGCTGATAGTTTACTGCGGAATAATTATGACTGAAATTTTATTGGGCGATGAAAGCTAAGTAGTTGTTATGGTATATAAAAGACAAAAAATTACTAACTTGCATTATTTTAAGGCTTGATGGAGTACTACTTGTTGAATAAATGTTCATGCAGTTTTTCCAGACTTGAATCCTGCTTAAGGGGGAAGGGTGAGGCTGTCAAAGCGCTCAAGAACGTAATAAAAGCCAAAGGGCAGAAGAGGCAACTTTTCTTGCCCCCCTCCTGCTCAGGTCAGTTCCTGGATGGTTTTTATTAGTTGCTTGCCCATGTTGTCAAAAATCAGGTACTTTCTAGTTGAGTATACTTGCATTACACATTTCAAATTTTCAGTTAAAAAAATATGGGTTTAATAGGCTATTTATTTGCACACGGGTAGCATGGTGTGTAAATGATGTGTTTTAGAGAAACCTCTCTTTCTAAACCCCCTATTGGAGTTTCTAGTTATAACTGCTTTTGGTATGCTATTTTCTGAAAGCTTGAAAAGAACTGATTTCCCAATCAATTTTGAGATTTCCATCTGGAAAATGTATTCTGTCCACGTGGCAGAAAACAGTGTCCCCCTGTTAGTTAACTGGTTTTGTGGGCACAAGCGTTTGTCAGTTACATGCGTGTGTGCTTGCAGCAGCAAAACAGCAGCAGCCTCCCAGCAATGTTTTGCTGCAAAAACATTATTCTTTTCAAATATTGCAAGAAAAATTGGGTCTCTTTAACGCATGCTGTTTCAGGAGAGTAGATTTAAAATCCAGCATCTTTCTCATGTAGAATCTAGTGGTAAAGATATGCTGATAAAAGACTCCGGTAAAGTTTCACAGGGGAAAACCCCGGCACATATTTGCCTTTCAGATTATCTGTGTATTCTGCCCATTGCATTTTTGTTGATTCTCAGTTCCAGCTATGTGGTTGGTTCTGTCTTTTTGCAGACAAATGGAGTGAGTCTGGATGTGAGATGCATTTCATGTTGGGAGGCATTAGACCTTTTTGTAGTGACACTGCAAAAACAAGAAGCCACCTACTTTTTGCTTTGTATTAGGGGTTTTTTGGTGGTTTTGGTCGAGTGTAGCCTATGTTTCCTGCTCAGTCCAGCAGCTGCAATACTTTGGAACTGTGTCTGGAGACTTACTTGTTACTAAATGATGAGTATAATTTCTGTGCGGTAGCATTTTAGTATTTTTCTCCGTTAACTTCTAAGCATAAGTACTGACCAGTGATCTTAATGCAGGAATAAGATGCTGTAGTCTCCACAGATCTTAATCGCGTTTGTTCCGACATCCTTAATGCTTCATATCTGTTCTTATAGACTTGTTTTTTAGTTAACTGAAATAGTAACCTGCATAATTTAATGAAACATTGATCTGCCTTCAAAAAGGAGTCATGATTACATAGTCGAGCTAACTATGCAGAAAAAACCCAACAACAACTAAAAAACCATAAAAATACCAGGTTTTCTAAAAGTGACTTGTAAATTCTCTCTCTCTCCGGTAAAGTAAGGAAGATTGTTGTGCTGTTCTTTTTTGAAGTCTTAGAAACCAAACCAAAAACTGTCACTGTAGTATTTCAGGAATACAGAAAGCATGGGGAGAGAGGTTTTGTCACAGCTCTGATACTACTTACAAAGACATTTTTTATGTGAGTCTATACATGGATATTTTTACTACATAGAATTGTAAAAATGGGTTGTGCTGCATTTGAATTTTATCTAGATGGGCATTTTCCAAAACTTTAGTTTTATTTGTAATAAAAACAGGTGATTTATTTAAGCATACTTAAAAATTGGCTGAAGTATGTAATACCAGACCATCAGGTTTTGCTATGAAGTTGAAAATTATAGCAAGTATTTTCTGAGTGCGTTCTTTCCTGAGGGAATACACTAAGGGAATGCTATCACTTGTTATCCAAACGCCTTCTGCTATAATTAGAGAGCTAAAATAGATTGGTACTGGTGGTCTTGAATGGAACTTACGACACAAATTTTTTGAGGTTTTTTTTTTTTTTCCTTGGCTATGAAATGCCTTAAGCTAATATTTCAAGCTGTTTGAATCACCTTTGACATTAGCATGTATATATAGGCATGTATAAATTCTTAGGTTTCCGGGGGCGGGGGGGAATGCATTTAAGAGCCTAAAACTTGTATTAAAAAAAATTGTATTCCTCTGACTCCTGAATCTGGCAGGTATAGTATTTTGATAAAGGTCAGACTAAATGAAAAACCTTTCTGAGAAATTAAATCATAGTTGTAACTTTTCTAATACACTTTAAGCTTTAAATTTATCTTAATAAGCTCCAGTATGCAGAATCAGAATGAACAAGGGATATATTGCTCTAAAGGGAGGGAAATACAGGGGTTTAAAATCTTTAACAACAATTTTATCTGGTTATATGCAAAAAAACCCCTGCAAATAATAGTTAAATTAGTTAGCCCTGTGCTTAGCTATTTTTACTTGTTGCTATTAAAATTCTAGTACAGGCTGTTAGCAATTCATGGGGTATTTTGTATTTCAGCAAATTCTTTTCTTCAAGATACTTTGTTCCTCACAGTCAGTGAGTTTGCATTTCCACTCCTTTTTGTGATCTTAAAACATTGTAGTATGAAAGATTGCATTTACAACTCTTGCTTTCTTCTTTTTCTTTTATTTTTTCCTAAGCATAACAGTCTAGATTGAGACTCTTAGCAAGCATACTGTTGTGTTAATATTTCTGGTTTAGCTAGAGGAGTCGGCCTTTGTCATAGCTGATGAAATAGAGCAACCCTATTTCATTTTGAATGTTAAACTTTCTTTTCAGAAATTCTTGGGATCTGTAAGAACTAATGCCTGGGTGGTTGGTTTTTTTTGTTTATTTGTGGTTGTTTTTTGGGTGGGTGTTACGGCATGTGTAGGTAACATAAAGGAAAGAGGAAAACTAAAAAGTTGAAATGGGCTTTTTCCAAAGAATATTTCATACACTACGATAGGCCTGGTCATTCCTGATCTTACCAGGCTCTTATCAAATTATTTACATAGTCTGAAGTTGGAAGTGAAATGTCTTTGTGCGATCACAAAAAGGAAGAGCTATAGGAGCAGGTCACAGGCAGAGAAATGGTGGTGCTGGGCGCTGCAGGGTCTGCTGCGCCCACCGTGGTGTCCCTGGGCAGCCCTGCTGCTTGGGCCAGTGCTGTCCGGGCGTCCCACCTTGGCCGCCGCTCACGAGCCAGCAAGGGCCTGGCGTCGGTGGCGCGATACGGTTGCGACATAGGTGCCACCCTTGAGAAACTTAGAGCCGTATTCATCTTGAAAGCCACGGTTTGGTCATCCATGCACAACTGTTTAGGAAAAACTCTTGTTTTGTCAGGAAGTACCGCTTCCTTTGCGTTTTTACAAAACAGTGTAAGGTTTAAATTTTAACAAAACCTCATTTTCATATAGTGGAAGCTGTTTCAGGATGTAGCTTTCAAAATAACTTAGAAAACATTTTCTTCTTGTGTTTAAGGGAAGACTAATGCTTTGAGGCATGAGACAGAAGGATTGATCTAAACTTGTTGGATTTTTGAGTTCTTATGGTTTGTAATGATGTGTCTATTGTTCTAAGATTAAAAACACTAAAGTCTATTTCACTCACAGTGACTTTCTAAATGGGATTCTTTTCATCTGTTCCTATTTACTGTTTCATTCCCAGTTAAAACTATGTTACAAAGGTTTTGTTTCAGAATTGGACTGACAAAGTCTAAGTGCTGTAAACTGCCTGTGACTTGGTTATTTGTCATTAGTTTCTTCTAAAATATGAGTGATCAGTATCTAAAAGTGTAGTCTGAAGCCTTGTATGGAGTTGTCAGCTTTTGCTGTAACTTCAGTTGTTGTTATACTAATGAAGATAGTATTCTGTTTTGCTCCCCAAATAATTGAGGATTTTAGTGTATAAATTCTGTTGCAAAGTCTTAGAAAAAAATTTTTCTTTTTCTGCCTTTCATAGATCGCTTCCTCTCTTACGCTCTGCCCCCTTTTTGAACCCCAGGCTAGCAACCCTTCTCTGATAATGATAGGCAAGTGAGTGTCCTGGCATTTGGGGAGGGAGGACTGACTCAGCTTTACATTTCAAAACCATCATGCCAAATCTGTAGGCAGGACCACAGCATTTTATTTATGAAAATGTATATAGACTCCTTTAAGACTTCTGTTGGAGGAAACAGATGAATACATAATTTCTTATTTTAACATTTTGAATAGGTAGTCTCCTTTTACTCGGCAGCATATACAGACCATGTTAAGAGAAGCTGAAATGATGAGGTTAGCCTTAACCGATTTAACATCTTTCTTACTCGGAGTAAATGTTTACAGCTGTTTCTTTCTTAGTGGTCAGTATTTTATATATGAAGTCACTGGGGAGACTGCTGTTTAAATATTTAAAAGTGGGGTATGATTCAGGGGAAGTCGGGTTCAAAACCGAGACGTACGTACTTGGCTCAACCAAGAGAGAGGCAGCTTGTGTGAGCAGTTATGAATGGGCAGATGTGTGTGTGATGAGGCACACGGTGAGTCAGAACTGAGCCTCTTCTGAAAGAATGCGTTTTGCTCCAGCGTGCTGGGAAAACGAAAACAGGAGGGAGGGGACTGCACCGCTTGGCTGGGGACTGGTGTTTCCTGGGGGGGTGAAGTTGGGCCCATCGGTGGCGGCGTCGGTGGCCGTTGTGAGCGTGCTGATTCATTAGTCGGTGGGTGGTGAGAACCCTGTGCAGTCTCTGGGGGAGGAAATGGCTTGGTTGCTTTAGGGAGAAGGAGCATTTTCTGTAACTGCAGGATGTGTGGATGGAGCATACAGATAGCATATCTGTAGCACATCAGTTAAATACCCGGTCTTGTGAGATAAGGATTTACTAGAGGACTAAAATAGGATGTGAAACTGAGGTTTTGCGTCTTGTGCTCAAGTAAAGCAGCTTTTTGTAAAGTCATTGAGAATTGTCCTCTGCTTCGCTGTATTCAAATCAAGTTTGGTTTTTAAAATATGAACGAATGGTGTTAGAGGAGCCAAGTCCCTGCCTATTTTTAACAACAAAGCTAACTCCCAATTAGTTGGAGTTGGAGGAGAGGGTTGCTCATTTAAATGCAGATGAAAAGAAGTAACAGACTAGTTGGAAGAGTACAAAAAGGAAGGTGTGGCGCAGGTCTTTGAGATCAAGCCAGACGGTAGGCCGAGAAGGCACGAACACGGGTCAACAACTTAGAGCCTGACGTCTTCATGCAGCACCTTCTCAAGTTTACGTGCGTTTACGGTGCTGTTCATCCAACATCCAGATAATCTGCCAGGAGATAGGAGTGTTTACTCTTGCTGGTTGTTCAGTCAGCAAGCAGAACATTTGTTCTAACACTAAAAGCTTGTTTCCAATGTAAAAGTAACATGTCTACTTTTCTCGTTTAAAAAATTCTAATGCTACTTTGATTTGTAGTGGGAGTTTGAAATGGAAGGTGTAGTTTGAGATGAAATTAAACTTTTGTATAACAGCCACCTGAACAAAAATTCAGCTGGTACAAGCTACTAAAAATGGCAGATTTCAGTATGTGGTAGTTTACCTTGGTCTCAAAATCTAACAAACTAATTAGCTTTGGCTGTGCCAGTGTGTGGAAAATGAGGGAGAACTTACTCTCCTCCTTCAACATGTGTATAATAATGCTTAACTTAGTTACACAACCATCTACTGTCACTGTCAGAAAAGCCATACCTCGTGTGGTTTACAGGATGGACTGCACTCTGAAAGGAGGCAGCTGTGTAATATATCTTTTCCTCTTGTATGTCCCTATAATGGTGTTTCTTTATGTAGCATTAAATTCGTCCACTGAATATGAAATTGGTAATTGCCTGACTTCCAACCCCTCCTTCTTCCTACTGCTCTCTAGTGCTTTTCACCTAAGCGCCTGAGTTTTACAAGAATGACTTCCAGATATTATTACGAAGAGCACCCGGAGGTGTGGGGAAGATTTATAAAATTATATAAATGCAGTTAATCTGGGGTTAGCAACAAAACCTTGAGAGAGTTATTCTAATAAAGACATCCTTTTATCTACCTTTAATCAAATTGTATAGCTCAGTAATATTAAGGGGGGAAGTTGGGGTCTTTACAGAAATAACGTGGCTTTTGCCTTTGCTCTCTTACTGTGACTGTCTTAAGGCAACTTTCAGAAGAGAGGATTCTGGAAGTTTTTAAAAGACAACTTTGTGCTGGATTTTTCAGGTGCGATGACACGCACAGATCACGGGCTCAGAGACAAGAGCAGTAATTTATTAATAATTCTGTTAAGTTCGGAAATTGAAAGGGAACCAGCATGGCTTTATCTGAAAAGAAGGAAATATGTGGTTAAACGGTTTTGGCTACAGTCTTAGGTGGTTTCCATTCTCCAGAAAGAGGAGAGGGGGAAAAGGAGTCTAAATTCCTTTCTCTAAAATAAAGGAAAAAGCACCAGTGTGCTTTAGTGTGTGTTTTAATAAGAGAAAAATTCCTGCATAAGAGCATGTGGTTTCAATATGAATTATACTAAATTTGAATTATTCTATAGTAATTTCAAAACTCAAATATCTTGCTAAGGAATTAAGCCTTTCAGAGGTGAAAAGTGTTTATTATCTGAGTTTTGAAGACCTACTGAATCCAGTGGCGTAAGGCTTTAAGGGCTCTGATTCAGGAGCGAAGGCAGAGTACTTTATCTCGAAAGGTCAGGCTGCATGCCAGCGGTTCACAAGCTGCTGTGTCGGCAGCTCAGCTGTTGGTCAGTGTGCTTAGGGCAGATAGTAGGCATCAGTAATCACATCAGCTCTGTCAACTTGTTTCCCTTTTCCCCTTTGACTTCTGAAGACTTTCACAGAATTTCCGGCACCGCTCAGGCTTCCAGGTGATGCGTGAGGCATTGCGTCTGAAGTACTGAGCCCTCAGCAGCTGCATCTGACCTGCCTCCTGTTTGCACCGAGCAACGAAGTTTGCGCGTAATGCAACTGGCAGCTGCAGTGACCAAGGCAATTGAGCAGCATCTCATGCTGGACAGCTTGAAAAGCTAGATTTTTGTCATCTGTGGGAAGTCCTATATAACTTTTGATTTCCCAGGCTTTTGTTGTGGGCCAGAAGGATAGGGGAGGCCAGGGGAAATGTAAACCCTAAAATGAAGATCAGCAAAACGCTTGTTTGCTTCTGCAAAAAGTAACTAGCATTAGAGTACGGACTGTTTCATCTTTACACAGTTAGGTTGTGCTGCTTTTTTTTTTTCCTTTTGAATTATTCTGCATGCTTCTTAGAAGAGAATGACTTTTGATTCTAATAGCCTCTTTAACTGTCTTTCACTTCTAAACTAATTAAACGCATCTATTAAATTGATGGTGCATACTTCGTTTATTTCTTGTGAGATGAATGGGTGAAGGCTGTGCTGAAAGGGAGTAATGTTGTATTTTGTATGTTTGAAATGATTAATCTTGAAACGAGGGCTGTGGGGAGGTGGTTTCCTGGTAGTCCACATCTCACGCTGGTTCTGACGCCTCTGCGCACAAAGGCTGTTGGCTGGTTGATCTGCACGCTGCATAGTGTGCTGTCATCACGGAAGACATAGGTGTGATGACTTGCATAGCTAGTCTGTGAATGCAAGGACAGAAAACCAGTCTGTGCTGCTCTTAGTGGAGACCCTGCAGTAGGAGAGCTGATACAAAGAAGATACGCTTGAACTAACTTCTCTTTCTTTGTTGTTGAGCTACAGCATATTGTACTAATTAAAACTTCTAGAGTATACACTTCATACTGAAGTGTGGTAAGTTGTAAAAATCAAGCTCAGAGATCAAATGTGTATTTTCTTTGGCAAATAACATTACTTGTTTGTCAGTTGGTTTCATGTTATTTGTTCCCTTCCTTCCACTTGTGGATTGCCTTTCATGTTGTTCAGTGCTTAATTTTACCAGGACAGCCTTTGCACAAGGAAGGCTTACCTTCCTTCAGTACCTCCTGCAGCTCTTTGCCTTTCCTTTTTCTGCTTGAGTGACCTTAGCTGATAAGTGTGGAACTGAGCAGGTAGGCACAGTCGGGGCGCTTTGAAATGTGCTATAGTGCTAAATATCAATTATACTTTGAGGCTTTGCCAGAGGATGAAAATTCACCTACCTAGCTGGGCCACTCCTGAAGACCAAAAAGACTCAACAGGATTTTGAACGTCTAGGCAGTCTTTAAATCTGAAGTGAGTGCTGGCCTGTATGCATGGTTTGCCTCTGACAATTCAGCATAGATAAACTTCTGTTCTGTGAGGGGTTTGACTTGCCAAGTAGGCTGAAATAACTACTGGTGAGTGATTTTTTTTTTTTTTTTCCCTTAGCAATTTAGATAATTTTGCCTTTTTTTTAAAGGCTGATGTCATTAAATACAGGGTGTCACACTCATTTAGTGTTGTATTTGCTTCTTTTTAAATTTCCTGTGTGGAGATTAATCTCTGGTCCTTAGAAGGGGAAGTTCTTCTGCTTTAAATCACTCTATCATCTACCATTATCTAGATGTAGGGCCTTAAGCTCATGCATTATTCCTTGCTGCAGCTCAAGGCACTGTGCATGTTGATGCTGTAGATAGGTTTTGATCATCTGACGTTGCTTCTTTTGAAAACCCTTTCACAAATGCTAGAATAGACACAGGAAGGCTTTCTTATTTTTAGCGTGGTGTATATATAGTGTATTTTACTAACCTCTGACTAGTTTGTAAACTTGAGGACTGAAACTGGTGCTTGTTATTTGTTGAAAGAGCTGGTGTATTGGGGTAGAATACAGTGCTTCTTGGGAGTGGGAAAGCATGTTTTTGTTTAACCCTTTAAACGTGCTGTAAAGGATCTTCCCTGTCTGGCAGCATGCCACTTTCTTTGTGACACGAAGGTAAGCTGACAAGAAAAACAGTTACTTTTAACTGAAAGCAGTAGCAGAGTTCTAACCAAATCCTGGTGCACGCCAGTTTATAAAATGAGAACACAGCTTAAATTTATTCCATCCAGTACAGGAGGCAAAAGGTACAGCCCTCACTTGATTAAAACGAGTTCTTGGAAAGGAGGCAGGAGAAGCTGTTAAGTGGAGTCTCATGTTACCAGCTGGTTTGGATGTTCTTCTAAGAATACATATAGAAGCTTCCTGCATCAGTATTTTCATTGTGCGGGCATGTGTGTAAATGCTTTCAAATTCATAGCGTGTGTTTTGCTTTTATTTCAGGTGTACTTGAAGGCACCTATGATTCTCAATGGTGTCTGTGTAATCTGGAAAGGCTGGATAGACCTACAGAGACTGGATGGTATGGGCTGCCTGGAATTTGATGAAGAGAGAGCACAGGTAAGACAGCCTGCCCATGGCTGCTGTGCCTTGGACATTTGTTTGTTCTTCTGGAAGGAAACACGCAGTCAGGTAGTGATCACACATTTTAATTTGCTTGTTTTCTGTCTTCACTTTGAGTACAAATTCCAAAGAAAGCTTTACGGTATAGAAGTTCAGAAATATGTGGTTGTAGCTAAACTAGTGTTTCAATTAGATCGAAATATTGGAGGCAGGAATCATCTGTAGTTTACAACTTTGTGGGTGACTTAGCATGATTACTATGCTACAGAGTAGTAAATCTTAAAGTATTTGAAAAGCCATGTCTGTAACTTGAAACAATTTAATTGGCAAGTCTATTCTAGCTGTTTATTTTAAGGTGGTTTTTGGAAGTACCTTTTTGTTTTACATACAGGGTTGTGAATAGGGTTTTTCCATTTGCTCTCTTAGCGGTGGTAGACTCTCTGCTCTGTTAAGGTATGGCAGCTTTTGAGAAACCTACTTCCTATCTACCTACTTCCTACCACCAAAGTGACTGTCTAGCAGCTGAACCTTTGGACACGCACAAGAACAGAGTGAACACAGAGGAAATGACATTTTAAGTGCATATCACGTATATAAGTTTCACTAACACAGCTGTGTAGGGTTCCTTAATTTGGTCAGACTCGAGACAGACCTTTGCTTTTGAGGTGTAGCGTGGTAACAAAGATACTTAACTGATATTAAAAGCACCAGGTTTGTGTGGGCTTCCACACAGATCATGTGTCTCTGCAGTGGACGGTAAATTGGATGTAGTAACATCAGTTACCAGAGTTATGACTTACAATCTATATTTTATGGTGAACTTAGCAGTTCATTTCTGTAGTGTGATAATTTAGAAATGTTACAACTATATGAAGACACGGTGCAAAGTGCTTCTGAACACAAGGGTTTGTTAAGCATGCAGAGAAAAGAAGAAGGGTGAGCAATTTCCTGCAGCCTTCCCCCCCCCTCCCCCCCCAAGTTCTGTATTGGTACTCCAGCAAATAATTCTTAATAATTTACTCTGTACCTGTATATAGTTATTTTCTCCTAACTTCTCTCTGAATACTACTTCTTTCACCCAAGACCATCATGACTTCCCCTAACTTTTCTGGAAACTTGTGTAATTCACTTTGAACCATTGTTCAATGTCTTAAATGGTAACTCTGTCTTTTTCATCTTGATAGCATAGTAAAATTGGAGCTTTCTTTATCTCCTTCCTTTTGTTCCCTTAAACTCAGGGATCCAAAACAACTCACTTATCTTAATAATTGAACTGATTTGTGTAACACTGGTGGTGATTCCCTTTGTCTTTCTTTGTTACACCTCATGTATTTTATATGTATGGGTGATTTTTGCAAAAACTTACTATTCACACAAACTGTTTGCTTTTCCAAATTACCTTTACTTTCACTTTGTGCCTGCCAGGGGCACAAAGTCCTCTGGGGGATTGCTTCTGGCAGTTTTGCACTGGAACTGAGTTAAATAAGGGTGCATTTTTCTATTTCCACCATGTGCCTCTCATGCTCAGCCCTCACTTCCTTGCAGTTTCCCTTTTAGTTGTTCTACAGCCACAGTTGGTCACTCCTTAACAGGTCAGAACCCTTTGATTCCACCTAAATACAAAGAGCACTCTTCTATTCCAGGCATGCAGAACTGGAGGGCATATTGATGAATTTGTTCTTCAAGAGCTGGAAGTATTCAAATCAAATTTTATGTGGCGATACGTATAGTTGCAAGCTTTCTGGTGCCTTGCCTCTCCCTGACTTAAGAAACCAATTTGCACAGTAATGAGATCGTGTTATTGAGACTACGTTCTGGGTTAAATAGAAATACTTTGTGTCAAAACAGTGTCTTTGAAACAGTCACAGCCCTGCACGCTTTCTTCAGGATGCCTAGAAAGAGAGGGTATGCTATTCTGAGACTAGGCCTGCCGCCTTTTGTTAACCTGCCAGGAAAGCCGCAGAACCGAGCTTTTGCTTGAACGCTACTATTTGCTGTGGCGTTCGCTTCTTCCACAGCTGGGTGTCGGCATTTGAGCTAGCTGTGTTCCTGTCGCAGCAGCGTGTTCTTTGGATTCCAGAGTAACTGCTGTCGACTCCATTGATTAGAAGGCCTTTAGACTGTAGGGGCTTACAAAGCAAGGTCAAACGTAGACTCCTGAGGACTGTGCAAGATAAATCCCAAGGTTCTTGATCTATGACAGTTAAGTTCGATACAGAACGCTAAGTCACGTGACTTCTGAACTGAGAGGAGACTGATTTGAACGTGCGCTCAGAAGGAGATAGTGTCACTCTTTTCCAAAATGGGATAGTTCCTGAAAAAAGTGGGCACCCTTCCAAAAAGGAGGGTGGTGAGGTGACCTGTGGGTTCAATCTTTCCCTCTTTAATTTCCCGATAAATGTTTTTGCATGCTCTTGGATTATTTTAGTTTCCCGATGTGTATACGCTGTCTTAACTACACTTAAGAATTCCTTTTTGCTGCCTTCAGAAAGCGTTTGTGCACTGAGCATGTGTTTTTTTTTTTTTTTTTTTTTTTTGGTGAGGGAATGTATGCACGCTGTCAGGTGTCAGTGCTTTCTTGAGTTTTGAGTACAGGGTGCTGAGCTGGGGGTATTACACAGTGTGGATCTACCAGAGATATGTTTGCACTCAATTACAGGTGTGTAATTTGTTTTCAGTTTGTGCTTCTCAGCGATTACGAGGAGGTCATTGGGCATCTTATTTGCTACAGTAGTAGCAGTACCTAAGAGTTACCGGTGTCGTAAGGCACTATACAGACACAGAGAAGTAGCTGCACCCTTGATGTGGCATTGTCTCTTTTATGTATGTATTTGTTACTGTTCTAAGCGTTTGGGCAATCTTTTACATTTTTCAGTTTCCTTTTTCCTGTATCTGTCACTTTGCTTCCTTTTTTTAAAACTGTTTTAATAATTGCTAGTGGCAATTGACCTAACTGCCGACTTTGATCCCAGAATAACACTGATGTCAGAGCGGGTTTAAGTGCCTCACACTGTGCAGCGTAATGCCTGTGGTACCCACTCTCTTTTGTAGTAAGAGGTCCTATTGGCATTCGCACCCCCCCCCTTGCTTCCGTTTTCTGGAAGGCCTGCCTCACACTGATGTAACGCTCTTGCATTTTCCTGTCTCTTACTGCTTCTTACTAAGGACTACTGGGATCGGATAAAATTCTTCTTTGCTGCCACACTTTGGGAATGACACTATCCTTCACCAGGTCAAAAAACATTTTAGGAAGAAAAACCACATGCATAACAGTAAAGTACTTTAATTGTAACTTTTAAGCTAGTGTTCTTTTTATTTAATTCATAGCCTATTAATGTCTTACTACTAAGCTGTCTTACTTCTTGTTACTGGAGGCCCTGAATCAGCTGTTTGTTCAGACTTCAGTGGACTAACACATACAAAGCTCTACATACGTGCTTGAGTATCTTCCCCATTTGGGGCTGAAATTTCCCTGGGTTTGATATTTACCCTGAGTGTCATTAAGACTGAAACAGTCTTCAATACTTTTGTATCTCTTCCGTCATAGAGCATTCTTGCTGTGTAGATTCGGTACTTATAAATGGTTGTTCTCACAAAGTCTTTTCCGACCAGGCTGCTTGGGGGGGGGGTATGCGTATGAGTGGGGGTGTGTTTAAGCTTCTCTTTTTTTGGTTTTTTTTTTTTTGTTTTTCTGGGTTGGGGGGTTTGTTTTGTTCTGTTCTCATGTTGATATGGCTCCTGCTTTGCTTCTTCTTCTTTTTCTTAGTACGTTCATACCAGGAGCATTTTTATTGATTAAAACTAAGATGGATAAATGATTGGGTTTCACACAGCCAAATTCACTAGGCTATAATGACTAGATTTGAGTGACATTTGGAAAAAAGCTTGTTAAATTCCTGTTGTACGAGATCCTGAGATGTTTGTTAATTTCTAACACATCACCAACAGTAGAGCAGACTTATTTTTTCCTTAAAATAAGTTCTGATGATTCCCTCCCCCCCTTCTCAGACATTAGTCAACCAGTGTTTCAGCTGTCAACATGTGTTCATTCTGGATGTCAACATACTGATTCTTTTCCTATGAACTTCTAATTTAGTTTCTTTTGGTTATGACCATTTCTTTAAAATATTGTGGCTGAGGCTATATGTTAGCCATTTATTTCATGACCACTTTAAATGATGGCAAAATGCAAAAATCTTTTATAAAAAAAAAAAATCTGCTTTCATTTAAGTCTGTTTAAAAAAAAAAAGGGTAATAAAGACATTCCTAGCTTTTGTAAATTAGAAATAAGGCAGCTTTTCTGTAGTCATCTGGGAGACACGCTTATCTATTTTATCTCTATCTTTCTGCATGATTAAGAACAAACTTACTTTCCACTGTCTGACCTTGGTTGCTATGCATTGCATGAACATCCAAGATAAAGGGCCAAATTCTACTTTTAAAAATAGCAGGTAGTGTTGAAACGTTATCTTATTGGCAGCTTTAAACACTGCCTTTCACCATGGCTTTCTGGGGACCTGCTTGTGTGGAGTTATTGATTGACAGATGTTTGTATTTAACTGTGTTAGGCCACGAGGGGCACTCATTCACATCATTTCACAAAGTAGCTTCAGGGTGTGTGATTGTGCCCATGGCAAAAAAAGCAATTTAACATTCTCTGAGATGCTTTTTCTTAAATTAAAAAATTTATGCGCTTAATCCCTTGGTGTATTAAAATTTAGTTGGGTTCTCAACATGTTTTTGTCCTCTAACAGGCAAGGTTAGGATTTTTTTTTTTTAATCTATCAACTTGAAAATAACATTTGTGTGTATGTGGGAACCATAAGCAGAGTTAGTAGTAATTATAGCTGAGGAGCTGGGGGGGAGCAATACAGTTTATCCCTCACTGTTTTGTGGAACCTCTTTAGACTTGACTCCTCCATTCTGAACGTTTTAAGTCTCTGGTGGGGAACAGAGCCATCTGTTTTCATTCTGAGCAAAATATGTGCTAAAAGGTCTCTTTAAGAGAAGTAATTTGTAACCCATTTAATAATGGCTTACATATTAATAACACTTTATTTAAAACCTTTTCTAACAGAAAATATGATTCAAAGGATTTTTTTTTAAATCTATTCCTGTGCATAAGCCACTGTTGAAAATAAAACAATGGGGCTGTTGAAAACCTGCAGGTTTCTTCTGCATTGTATGTGAATGTGTACAAATTAGTGGAGGAATAACTTCTGCTTTGCACTTTCTCATGCATCTAAGTTTAAATAATTTAAATGATACATAAGGATTATGAACATTCATACTAATGCACCTTCAGCCGCTTTTGATGAAATGGAGGATTTATTTTGTTTGTAACTTAGATAATACTTTTTTTTTCAGTGACAGGGAATTAAATTACCATTATTTATATAATGATGCTAGTGAACTCTAGATATATACCTGTGAGTACTGTCTTCAAAATGACTTTTATAAGGAGGATAAAATATATTGCCTCTTTCATAGAACTTCTAAGAATGCCTAGCTTTTAAAAAAAAAAGCACCTTTTTAAACTACTTTTGAAAAGCAGTTCTCCTTTGAAAATGTATTTTAGTAGTAGCTGTGTTGCATCTTTGGTTCTCTCTACTGCATTGATGAAGGTGAGTATTATTTCGTTAACCTATATAGGCATTTGCTGGAACTCATCTGTGTTCTAGCAGATTCTGTAGGACATACTTGTCTTTGCTGCCAAGCGATCCCTAATATTCAAAAGAAATGTGATCTGGTGGAAACGAGGGTAGCCTTTTGTGTCACTCTGTGTCATCTGGTTTGGTAGCAGGAGGATGCATTGGCACAACAAGCCTTTGAAGAAGCTCGGCGAAGAACTCGTGAATTCGAGGATAGAGACAGGTCTCATCGGGAGGAAATGGAGGTGAGGGTTTCACAGCTGCTGTCAGTAACTGGTTAGTACTTTCCCAAAACTTTAGATTGTTTCCATTTATTTGTCTGTTTGTACAATGTTGTGTATTTTCTGTTTGCTGTTTGATGTTGTCATATAAAAATTGCAAAATGCATTGTTTTTAACTCTCGTAAAATGAATTTCAAGTTTTTGAAGTTTTTATAAAAATTCTGATTTTTTTTTCTTTATCCTTTTTTCCTTTCTGTAGATGGCCTTTTGTGTTGGTACTTAAGCTGTAAGGGTACATTGGTTCACAGAGCTGCCATATCTCTTGCAAAAGATACTTTAATAGCAGAGAGAGGGATCTTTTGCCCCATGCATTTCTCATGAACACAGGAGAGGCTTCGGGAGCTGCAGGCACATAATTTTCTATCTATCCCATGTTGTGGGAAACGTTTCCAGCGAATTTAATTGGATGCCACGGTCTGCTTTCTTGTACAGGCTAGTTTTAGTTCTCCCTCACCTTTTTCTTACTGGCGGGGAGTCTTACTCCTCTGTTTCACTGGTGTAGTTCCCCCTGTCTTGTTCTCTGCTTCTTTAGGGCCCCACAGTCTTGAATCTTGTTCTTTCTTGATGAGAGCAGAAATTACTGGGATCAAGAAAAGAGGAGCCAGAAAAGGGAATGGAAACCAGCTGCTCTGAGATGTCAGAAAGGCAAGAGCTGTAAGAGGACGAGTAATACATAAGGAGAGTTGGCAAGTTAAGGCAGGCCGTAGGTCAGGCAGAGAATAGGGAGAAAACAGAAACGCTTTGAATTTTTCCCTTACTGTTTCCTACTTCCTGCTTCATCAGTACAGCCTGACTTTACTATAATCAAATGTGATCAATCTGCTGCTTCTCAGGTTTTTAGAAAATTTGATTATTGTTACTGCTAAGCTGCTTTTCTTCTGGCATTCTTACTGATAATTGGGATGATTAGACAGACTCTCTTCCCTTCCAAGTACAAATGGAAGACACTGAGCACGGGAATGAGGGGGGGAAAAGGCAGATGCAGAGAATAATCTCTCTCACTTTGAAGGGATGGCTGGTGTGCATCTCCTTGCAAACACTGATGTAGCCAGGTCAGATGTCAGCTGTAGCAAAGTAAAATCCTTGCCTTGGAGGCCTCACTACCACTGGACCCTTGGAGCAACAGCTAGACTACCTGAATCATTCGGACTCTGTCACAGCATAGCTGGAACCTGCTTCTAAGTTCAGTTCAAAAGGAAGGTAGAATTAACTTAAAGCTGTTCATGAAGATCTGTGGCAGCCTGCCTTAATTCTGACAACACAGTAGGAACTTTTAAGCCTGGCCTTATGTCCTTGACCTCAATTTACTTCAAGCTTTTCTTGATTTATTTTCCTTTACTGTTCCCTTCTTCCCTACTCGTGTTATTACAGAGAAGCCGTGTGCTTACTGAATGCTGAAGGTTTAAAAAGAATGAGGCTTCCTGAAATAACTTCTGGAGTTCTGTGAGACTTATTCTTTCCTCCAAGTGTAGAAAACACTTATTTGCAGCTGGGATGCACAAAAACTCTTTAAATTAACAGTGAGATTGAGGTGATACCAAGCATTTGGGGCTTCATGACAGACATCAAAACTTGTGACATTGAGACGCAAAAAGCAACGTCCCTGGCCAGCTGCAGGAACTGGATTCAATAACTTCTGAAAAGACTCTTGCTTTTAATAAGACAGAGGCAGTTGTTATTAAATGGTGTCCTTATTAGCTGCCAGTACCCATTTTCTCTTAAAACAGCAACAGTCATTGTCCCAGCTCTAAAGCACTGGCATAGATCACCTACAGAAAGGAAGAAAAGGAAAAAATACTGACTTGAAATATGTTTAAGCAGAATGAAAAACATTGTCAAAGGTACTTCAAACTTATGTGATATCAAATACAGGTGTTTAATAATTGCAATACATTTTGTTATGCATACTTTATTTTTTATTTTACTGTGCATGTTTAATACGTATAACCAAGAGATCTTTGCCTCAATTACTTGTAGTTCTATAACTGGTTTTTACATTTCAGTTTTCATTTGTGTGTTTGGGGGAAGGCGTCCTGGCCACCACATATCTGGAATGTTTACAGATGAGCTTTTGCACTCTAGATCTTAGGACTGCATAAAAATCGGGATCTTTTGGGGTGGGGCAGGGGAGAGAGCGGAGGTAGACTTACAGTGCATTCCTAGGGAGCAGTCAGGTTTCCAAACCGTTCATTGTTTCCCTGACTTTCACTCCAGGTGTATTCTAATGCAGCCTTCAGGCAGAATCAAATGAATTTAGTCAGTAAGCACTTACATAAGGTGCTCATGGTCATCATATAGAATTCTCAATAGGAAGTGATGCATAAATGCGCGTTCCCATGTTTGTTGTGTTTATGGCCTGTGTCGAATTTTCCAATGCTCTCATGCTCGGTCAGCTTGGAAACACGGTTTGTCAGTTGCGCCCTTCTGACTACTGCATTGCTGACAGCTATGAAAACAGTAGTCCAAACTGTATTGTGCACTGTCGGTGTAATTTCAATAGGCCAAATATTGTCTGTGGTTGCACTACAGAGATGGTACTTGAAGGTTTTTATAGGCCAGCTAGGAAAGGTGGGTTCTAAGTGTGCCGAGTGAATTTTTTTGTATGTTACACTACGCACAGATGAAGATCCCCTCAGCATAATCTTTTAAATATGATATCTATACACCTTTCATCATTACCGCAACTTAAAGTTTTTCTTTCCTGCTAAGCTTGGCATGGAGAGTAAAACTTGGAATTGCCAGACCTGGGACAGGATCTCATCGGTGTTAATGACTGGTTTAGGAATTGCGACACTGTATAAAATCAGGATATTTCAGACAGTAGAATTACAGCTGAAATGCCTTTAATAGAGACCAGATTCTGCTTCAGTGGGGGAGGGAAGGGGAATCCTGCAATATTCCACCCGCTCCTACCCAAAACAGAGGCGCCAGCTCTTTGGAAACATTAATCCATCCAAAGCCTGGCAGCATATGAAAATGATCAGATTCAGCTCTTTATTTATACAGCTTTCTGTGTAGAAAAGATTCCCTATTCTAAGTCTCTCTGTAGACTTTTAAAACAAAGTGGTATATCCTTGCCTAGGAGGGATCAGCGAAGGTTGTTGAAAACAGTTAAAGTGGCTCGTATGTGGCAGTTGGATATTAGAACGGTGATACTTTGAAGGGGGAAAAAAATAGCAAGTGCAGTAGCAATTTAGGAATAATTGCTATACTAATCTTCATTTTTAAGTATCCTAAAAAAACCCCAACCAACCAATAAAAAAAGCAAACCACCAACACAAAAACCGCTTGGAGTGCTGTCAGGTTGTTTGCCTTCCTTTCATCACATAGTATCCCTTCCGTTGATGACTTCATTAGCATAACATATCTGTACTTTAATGAACATATTCTTTGCATCTGAGGGCAGAATCAGTAGTGGTTGGTAGGTTGTGCTTGAATTTCCAAAGTGATCACATTTTTGTGCAATTACAGCATTCCTCTAATGTAAATAGGGGGTGAGCGGATTTAGGAATTTTCATTGAAGTTTTTAAGTGCCTTTGAGTTGAACTGCATTCTGTTACATTTTTGACATAGTTTCAGTTTTGAATACAAGATGCTTTTTGGTTTGTCTATCAACTTACGTAGCTTGATCACATCACATACCGCAAATGCAGCCTCGCTGTTCAGGATTCTTTTGTTTCAAAGATGCTTTTGAAGTCAGTGAGTGTTTTTAATTAATGCCTTCAAAATTAATAATGTATTCCAATGGCTTTCACTCTTACAAAAATGTTGGAATGCTGAGACAGAAAATGTTTAATGATACATGTGAAGAAAGACTTTATCTCCAGTTAAAGACTATTGTAAAAACAAATGATTGTATGAAGCTTCATGAGGTTAGGAGCACGGAACTGCTTGGCAAACTCGCACTATTTAATGGCTTCATACCAGTCGGAGGCAAAGTTCCCTTTCCATGAGCAAGTACCACGCCACGGGGAACTTGGTCCAAGGCCGTTACTTTAGGGGTGTATCCTGGAATTCATGCCATTGAACAGGTATATGAACTTGAAGTATTTGTATGTTTCCCTTTGCCAAACTGATAGAAGAGAGTGAGGAGACTGAAGGGATATGGGTGAGGCAGATGCTTAATTTTCACTACCTCTTTATCCCCTTGTGTCTTGGTCGAGAGAGTCAATACTAGTGTTTTCTTCTGTTTGGTCATTCATACTGAAACCATACCAGAGTTCAGTGTTAGGATAGAAGTGTTCTGCAGAAATTACTGTGAGGTTGCTGTCTAGACGTGCTTGACTCTTCCAGTAAAAACTTTTGCTTTTTATTCAGTGTCTGGCCATAGTAGCATGGCGCAAAATGCGTTGCGCTCTCCAGAATGACTTTGAGAGATTTAAACAGCCCCCAGTTGGTGAAATTAGAATACATTGAAAGTAATGGCCTGTGTTCAGTCCAGAAAAGCAGCAAGCGGGTGCCTCCTGCCACCTTTTCACTGGAGCAGAAGCAGTGGATTTTCAGCAAAGGGGTGGATAAAGAGAAGAGGTTATCTTGTGAGTTGCTGCGTTCAGATAGGTTTTTTTGTGAAGGTTTGTTTTGCGTAGGCAAACTGTAACTTCACAATTGAAGTGATCTATTTGAGTGCACAGTTTGTCCTACTCTGTTGCTCTTGAACTTAGCTAAAGATGTTCTACTGCTTGCTTTACCTAGGGGTGGGTTGGATCTCTTCTCAGGTTTCCAACACAATTGGTTTGACCAGTATTTTTGAAATGTCATATTTTTCTCTTTTGTGTTGATTTCCCGTGTTACTGCCGTGCTCTTTATTTTAGCAACAAGTAAAGAGGCAGAGTGGTTTGCTCTTCCCTGAAACAGTCTAGTCTAGCAATCTGTCTGTTTGTGGTCTTGTGCTAAATATGAATTACGTTAATGGCTAAGCAGAGCCATTTTAGGAAACTGCATGAAATTCCCATTTTAAAAACCCCCTGTCTTGAAACTTTTGTTTCTTCCACTAGAAATCCCTCTCAATACAAAGCACCAAGAAACCCCACCAACTCCACTCTTTAAAAATTGCTGGAGTAAAAATTTACCTATATTTTAAGTACTCAGTCCTGCCCTAGGTTTCTACACGTTTTTGCTGTTTGTTGGGAATTGTGAGTTGAAATGGGAGAGATGTATTTCATTTAATTGTGCTGAAGTTGTGAGCTCTCAGGATTTTGCTACAGAAATGGAAACAGTTCACAATTGAAACAAAATCACGTAGTAGGACTAACTTTCCTATTCTTCCAAGGTTCTGGGCAGTGAAGTTATTCTCCCTTCTTTCTTTAAAAAAAAACCAAAACAAAACCCAAAGAATTTAAGATGAAACTACTAGTGTAGATAAATGCTCTAACTAATTATAAGTATTTTTCTCAAGTGTAACTTGCTTCAGAAGAAAATACAATATTCCAAGAAGACTCTTCTTTTTTTTTTCTCATCAAACTTTCTGACTTTTAAGGTTTTTTTTCCTCAAAAATTAATCTGGAATGAATTTAATTACTACTTATTGTATGGACTCTCCAAACTGACAATGATGTAAAAATAGTATAACCTTTAATACAGCTTTTTGGATGTGAAAGAAACCCAAACTGTTAATTCTTCATATGCAGTGGGTAGTGCAGACTTGGTGTATGCTTGTGTGTGTGTGTATATATGATATGTTGTATTCACCCTGAATATAAACAGAATTTAGAAAAAAAGCATTAAAGTATGTGTGTGAATGTGTTGCCTCAAAAGGGTCTACAATGCAAGTACAGTACAGGTAGGCCAGTAATGTTATAACTAGATTGTTTCACAAGAACTTTAAATAGCTGGTATTTGTGTAAAAGTGCTGGAATGCATATATCAGAAAAACAATTTGTGCTGTACAGAATCAATGCTGACTGTAGTAGAGAGGAGATCAATCTTGCAAATCAGAGAATACTGTAATATAAGCGTCTTCTTTCAGTCAATGAAGGTTAGAAAGGGGCTGAGCAACAGAGGAATACTGTCTGGAGGCAATCAATATTAATTATAAATTTATAACCTCTATACCAGCCTTCAAACAATACTTTCTAAAAGGGAGCATTTCAAGCTTTTTTTCCCTTGGAAAAGAAGTTTTCATACAAAAGTAAAAAAATTTAGCCTGTACTTGAAGCTCTTAAGAGCTATATTCTTGCCGTGCATTTTCCATCCTTGGCTTGCTGTGACTTTAGTCCCGTTACCAAGGTGGTGTACTAGAGTCTGTAGCTTCATGATAGCTTTTAAACAAAGGTGTGACCATTGCAAAGATTTTGGGCAAGAGAGTGCATCAGGATCGGTAAGCAAATTACGCTACTTGGCCTGGTCGTGCTCTATAGCTCTCAAGCGGCTGGTGGTGGGAGAGCAGACTCAGCATATAACGCCATTGACGTGCGTTTTTAGTGAAGAGTACCCTGTTTCTAGGAAGTAGATTGTTGGAAGCTTGAAACGAAATCTTGATGGAGGTAGGGGCTAAATGACTTTTATCTATGGCCTTTGTCAAGAAAATTGTTTATTTTGACTTTCAGTGAGCTTAAAAGGCAATGAAAATGGATGTAGGGATAAAAAAGAGCATCGGGTACGGAGTTCATAGCATTAATCGTTCTACAAGGACTTTAGTCTAACATCCAGGTCTCTTACCAAATTTGAGAGACTGTTTTCCATTATTTGCATAATTTAAGTGGTACTTGACATTATAATTAAGAAAGATCAAGACTATTTCTTCCCAGGTTCAAGTGAAAAGGCGAGGTGATTGCAAAATGGATGTTATGGCCAGCAAACAAAGCAACTCCTGGGACTGGATCTAGGCTATGAAGTCTCATGCTGATAGCTATACCTGCTAGGAGTGTGGTAAAAATCATATCCCCGACTGACTGCCAGTAGCTTATAGATGCAGTATGTAGTGACGATGGGGGGTCCCTTTGCTGCTGTAGCTGAAGTTGTTCTGAGAAGCGAAGACTGAGAGGGAGAGTCTCTTTTCAAGCCGCCCTGAAAGCGTACAGGGTGCTTCATCAGGCTATAACTGTGACCAAAGAAGTTCCACTGTATATAAGCTGTCATTCTTACTATGCTGTAGTGGCCCAGTTTCGCTGACTTTAATTCTGAGAAGGCTGTGTTTCCCTGCCCCTACCCGTCTATTGACTAAGGGTAATTGAAGTGGAGGCATGGCCAGCATTTTAACCAAGTTCAAATCTCTGCAGGAGAGGCTGTTATTAACCAGCAGCTCAGAGAAGAGCTTTCAGTTTGTTGCTTTTCTTGATGTGGGTCTGCCTCAGTTAGCAGGACTGATGCGGAGGTGTGTTTGATTGTAACTAGTCATTTTCCTGAGCATTGCTGCCTTTATTGCGGGGCGGGGGAGGGGGGGGCTTAGGGTTTTTTGTCGGGTTTGTTTTTTTGGGTTTTTTTTTTTGTCCTGTGGTTGTATGCTTTTTAGAAAAGTATCTGCAATGTGTTCTTAGGGTTGTTTTTTTTAATCCTTTTCAGGAGGTTGACAGTCCTTCTAAGAGAATCCAAATGTTCACTGTTTAGTTTTTCATAACATAGCCTGATTTTTCACTTATTTAGTAAATTATAGATGACAGATGCCAAAGCACATAATGCATCTGCTCTGTCTGTTTCAGCAGTATGGAGTTGCCAGAATGCAATTAAAGAATTGCAGTGGAGTTGTCCATGGAGAGACTTTATTTTGGCTAGTCTTTGTGACAGCCCTTCTTCAAATTATCTCCCTCCTCCTCCCCTCCTCTTCACCAGTGTCCCAAGTTATATATGCAGTGCATATGGTTGTTCTTGTGACTTCACTGCCTAGTGTTCAGAGGTCCCAATTTTGCCTGCTGGTTTTTTCTTTTGTGATTCGTCGAAAAGGAGAGCCATCTTCATGGCAACCCTGTCCATCCTTACTAAATTTACCTCCAACTTTCCCAGTTCTGCTTTCTCAGAGCTATCGTATAAACCACACGGTGGGACTCCATTATCTTTTCCTGATGAACTCGTGTGGTAAAAGGAGTTGGTTTCCTTAGGTGTGTCGGAGGTCTCTGAACATGCGCAGGAAGGGGGTAGTTGCATACGCTTTCTCAAAGCCAGCTTAAGGAGTTTTATTGGCGCTTTTGAAAGCACGATCAGCTGCAGCATGGGTCAGGACTGAGTGGCTGGAGGAGGAGGAGGATGGTGTCTGGTGTCTTGGCTGCTGGAGGAACTGCTTGTTCCGCCTTCCTTAACTGCTATTATTCTTAGATCTGTTTTACTTAAGTGCCCCAGTAACAGGTGTAAATGCTCCAACATGATCCTTGTCCAAAAGAGTCACAATTCAAAGTTAATGATTTGATAACTTCAAGCTATCTAATTAATTAAGAAGAAAATACAATACAGGTATCGCTGCATCATTCTTTTGATATGACTTTTAGCCTATACCAGTTAGCCTGTATTTGGGCTTGGGGAAAGCTCAGAGGTAACAGGGTTGAAGAGAGAATAGGCGTAAGAGTATTGCAGGGGACGCTTTTTGCATTTGTTTACCCTCAAGTCAAAATGATTTTGTTAGTAACTGTTCTCTTGTTGTTAGTATGTTATTACCCCTGTGGTATCAGCATTATGAGTTCAGCGTGAATAAGTCTAGAATAGCATGTTATAGGAGGCTTTGAAACATTTTTTTGCCAGATACGTTCCTGCAGTTCTTTCAGTCGGTCATCATACCGTCTCCAACGTTAGAGGTTTTAAATGACTTGTGGCCAGTTATAATTCCTTCCGTATTGCAGAAGATTTGCATGGCTTCATGTGCTGAAAGCTGAGTGCGAAGTATTTTTGGGTATTGAAACTCCCTATGTGTCCATCGCATTAACTATTCAATTTCAGGATATTTGGAAGGAACCTGGCAGCGTTGGTTAAAATACATTAGTTTTTAAGAAAATTGTAACTGCGGTTGGATCTAGGTACTATTTACAAGTTTTTCTCACGAGCAAATATTTGTGATCCTTCCACTAAATAGCAGATGAATAACATTGGAAGTACTGCTCCTTCAAACTTAAAATCAGCATTTGACTGAAAAAATGAAATATGCTGAGATAAGATGAATAACTACTGTTTTCTCATGACTCACGATGCATGACTCATGGCAGAGTATTCCATTTCCTAATGGCAAAGATAGATGTATCTTTCTTAATTGAAGCAAGTCTCCCTAATCTTTGAGAAGCCGAGCCCATTATTCACTGAGAGTAGTTCTGATGTTTCTGCATGGCATCATAAGGTATGCATTTCAAAAATTACAGCAAATGCTGCAATTCAGAGGATTGA
Source organism: Pygoscelis adeliae (assembly GCF_000699105.1). Taxonomy (NCBI): domain Eukaryota; kingdom Metazoa; phylum Chordata; class Aves; order Sphenisciformes; family Spheniscidae; genus Pygoscelis; species Pygoscelis adeliae. The sequence continues at coordinate 7,277,753 of NW_008824414.1, read as the reverse complement.
TTAGCTACGCTGAGAGTATGAGACCCCAACTTGAGAGAATTCTGGAAAGTGTCATTTTTACATCTGTGAAAGGGAACTTTTAGCTTCCTGTAATAGACTGAGGAGAACTACCAGATACTACCATACTGGTAGTCACACTCCTTCTGCAAGTGAGCATTAAGGATCTTGTGGCATTTCTTATGAAAGTTGTATTTTGCCCACTGTCTGGACAAAAATACCACCCAATGCCTGATGCTCTGCAGTGTGCTTGCTGTCTACATACAAGGTGACTTCTCCTGTCTTTTATGAGTGTTTTTTATTGTTTAGATACATACATATATGGTGCTTTTACATATTTTTTTTTTCACAGCGTGTAAAACACAGTTGTAGTTGTTGCATACTGTGCACATGCTCCTTGGCAGGATGCTGACTGATAGAATAAGCGTGTTTCACGTGTACGTATTCTTGCATAGTAGTATAGCACAAGTAAAGGAGGGTGTCTGAGACAGAGCTGTCATTCTAACATGTTGCAGTTGCTTGTGTAAATTCCCCACTTACTGAAATGCAAAATTACACCTTTATCCACGTATACTAGTGTAAGATATTGTAATGACTGCTTTCGGTACATGTGAGGGTAATTTGTCATGCCTTCTGCATATCACTTGAAAGGGCAAATCTGGTAGTTGTTCAGTAGTGGCTTCTGCAAACTCTACAAGTAGCAATGAGGTCACGAATCATATGAATTCTTTCATATGTTTTGAAAGAAAAGGCCACTTTAGGCAAAGCATAAATGCAACCATATGCCCATACCTTGGAGTCTTCACTGAAATTTGACAATAAAATTGCTGTGCATATGATTTTGTTTTCTGAAGAAGAAACTCTGTTGCTTTTTAGAGCAGTAGTATAGCACCAATTAACTTGCTGGGTTTTTTTCTAGTTAAGTGTAAAAATGTTTATCGAGTACAAAATTGGTAACTAGATTGCTATAAGTAAGACTTTGGTAATTCTCAAAGACAGCACATGCCTGCTTTCCCTTTTAGAAGAAAAAGGCAGCAGTTAAAACCAGAAGAAATCTTGTTACAGTCTGTTCAATAGGAGAAAAGTATGCAAAGTGGAACTGTTATCCTTTCGTTAATCCTCGTACAACTCTTACACTAGCGTGGAAGTATCTGTTTAAGCCTGTTGAGCAACCATTTTGTATTAACAAAAATCTTTACAGCACAGTTTACTTTTCCATTGAAGAAAAAAAAAAGTGCAGGCTTTCCCTCGTTAACTTTTCCACAGTGATCTTGATAGTCAAAGCTGAATGATTTGGCTTTTGGAAATAATGTGAAAGTCTCAATTAAATGCCATCCTCCAATATTCTGCATCTCTACAAAGAGGGCAATTTGCAGAAGTTGCTTCAGGGGCTGAGAGGAGTACGCCCTTTAGCACTTAAGATCTTCAGTGCCGTATGTGATTGTAGCTGTTTGTTTTAACGCGATTCCTCAGAAAGATTACTGAGAAATCTGTGGGTTTGTGCACCAGCAGTGGTGTTGGTTGTCATGTTCAGAGTTGTTCTGCGTGTAGGAAAAGCAGATTGTTTCCTTCAGTCAGAGTATGACTGGTGCAGATAGAACAGAGCGAGATGATCATCTCACCCCTAAATACCTAAATTGGAACCAACAACAGTACCGGATACATAAATGTAGTAGGTAGCAATTGTGATATTTAAAATAGTGAGGGTGTTTCCAAAACAATAATGGCAATACGACCACTAAAGAAAGTGCAGGAGGGAATTGTCTTCACTGGGAACATGCTGATTACGAGAAGGATTTATTGAATGAACTCTGTGTGCATCAGAATGGGATCATTGCACGTGAAAGGAAAACGTAACTTTAAATCTGTATTTAAGTAGGAGAAGGAAGCAACAGTTCTCTGTTTGGGGGAAGCTAACCGGTTGCATTGGGAGCATAAAATTAGGCCGACAAGAAGAATGGTAGATGAGGGAGGAAGAAGTGAACAGAGAAAGAAAAGTCTGAATTAGAGAAGATGATGTTGGCAGTACGTGCCAGAGGGTTTGGGAGCTGACAGACTTGGCTCGCTTGCTGTTTGGTATGGGAGCGAACAAGCAGCACGCTGTGAGCTGGTAGCTGCCGTGCTGGCGGGAAGGCTTCCTCTGTGTCAGTAAACATGACTCAGAAGAGCCCAGGGAACACCTGAGCAGCACTTGTGTCGCTCTTAGTCACGGTGTAGTTGAAGTACTCTCACTGTTCAGTGTGACCGTGTAAACGTGGTAATTGCTTAAACTGCGTATTTCAGTGGTACAACTGCCTGCAGTAAGTCTGTTCCCGCCTCTTTCAACAAAATACGAGAAGCCTTTCAAAGGAGGGAAGCGGTCACTTGTTTTGCATTTTTTGGAGAGCATATTTTTTAAGCACTGACTGTGGCAGGTTATTGCAGCTGGTGAAACTAATAGAGCTACACTGAATAGTGCTTGTGTAGTGATGCCTTCCACCAGCTGAGAATGTGGCCCTGATACTATTTGGGTCGCATGATGGTTACAGGCCAAGGTGCCAGCTTTTCACTCGGTAAATGTTAAATAAAAGTATCGATACTAAAATGTCTTAAAAACCAGCTAGCATATATTAGGTGTTCCCAGAATCGAAGTATTGCTTTAAAATTTAAGTATATTGACATTTTTAAGTATTTACCTGCAGCATTTGTGTGTGCTACTTGAAAGCAGCCTGCCTGTGTACAGGTAGAGAAAGTAGATAGCAGTGTCTTTTACTGTGACTGATATTACTATGACTGACCATCCTTGATTTCCTCTTTAAAATGCCATCAATTCAAACTGTTTAAGAGTCATTTATTTAAAGGAGAACTTATGTTACTTTTTTTTTAAATACAGGGGCGCAATCATAAGTACCAGAGTTTTCTATTTTGTATTATTGCTAACTTTACAGGTGCACCAAAGGGGGGGAAAAAAGTATGCTGCAGTAACCCCCCAACTTTTAAGAAGTATTAAAATGTGTGTCAATCTATAGATTAAATTGTGCTAGTGGGTTGTCATGTTATAAGTCTCTTTATTCCAGAAAAAGCTAAAGTAAACGTTTCCTACATAAAAATACCGAGGGGAGGTTTATTTGGAAATGATGTAACGTACTCTGCCATCTTGCATTGTAGCCTTTCTCCCCAAAATCTCGATCCTGAAAACATTTACCGAAAAGGTTAACAGAAGGGAAATTTCACAGGAAAGAACATGTGTTCTGGAAGAAGAGACACAAAATTGTTGCCTAACTCTTCTGGAAGTCTCTTGCTGATTGCTAAAGTGACGTCAAGAAGTGTTTCAGCCTGGCTGCAGGAGGGCCTCTGAGGCAGTCTGAGTGTGCACGTGTGTGTGTGTGCGCGCGCACACTCGCACCCGAGAGTGCCAGCCTTGCCTGCCCCCAGGCTGGATGGAGAGGCAGCGCAGAGCTCTCCGCCCCTCCAGAGAGAGGACGGTGCCGGACCCCTGGGCCCACAGCCCTCCTCTAAGATTCCTGTTGGTTCGGGGGGATTGTTGAATTGAGGGGGGAAGAGAATGATTTTGATGTTAAAAATTAATTCTTTGGTTACTGTTTGAAATGTAAAGTTTCTGCCTTAGGATTGGTTATGGTCTTAAGTCATGTGCTTAATACACTAAAGAAATGAACTAAACCGATAACTTCTATATCGTTTTTCTGATTGTAAATACGCATTTATTAATGCAGGCAAGAAGACAGCAAGACCCTAGTCCTGGATCTAACCTAGGAAGCGGCGATGATCTCAAACTACGTTAATCAACAGCAGCAGGCGTACCATGGGTCTGCACACGTGCATTGCTTCTACTTGGCAAAGGATTTAATAAAAGACCAGAAACTGTGATAACTGGGTATACTATGGTCTGTTTCCTGACCTGCGGCAGTCAAAATCACCATGAACTGCCATGGTTTGCACTATGTTTATGTTACGATACCTGCATTTCCCATTTTAAGCATGTAGCCAGTGGCAATTTGAAATTTTGTTTTTCTATGCAAACTTATTTTTGTTGGCACTATTTTAGTGAAATGGAAACTTATGCAGCTATAAAACCATTTTTCTCAACTGTAATAAAAATTGTCACTTAAATAGGTCAAGATATTACAGATTCAAAACTTCTTGTTTGGTTTGGTTTTTTTTTTTGTAAACTGCTGGAAGCCAATGCATTCCAAGCTTAATTTTTTTTAATATGGGCTTTTGGAATTTTGACTGTCCTTATTGTGCTCCTGCTTTATTTTAGATACGCATTCTTACCTTTCTTTCAGTTTTCTTTTCTTCTAAATTTGCAAGACCTTCTTAAAACTGCTGACATTATTTTGCATTATTTCCAAGCTAAACCCAGTGAATCAGAGCTGTTGGAATCCCGTTTTCAACCTTTGTGGGTTTGTAAACGTTACAGTTGCAGTATTCTTTTCACTGCTAACAATTCATTGGTTTCACTTTTTAAATGGTAAAATCTTAAAATGTCTATTTTCATGCATTAATGCATTCTGCCCCAGTATCTGTCTTAGATTTTATTCTGTATCAAGTGAGTTTGGGTGGTGATTATACCCCTGTATATAGTACTTCACTGAAACTCATAGGAAGTCGCAGGCTGGCTTCTGTTTTATTCAGGGATTTTTTTAAATAGTTCTTAAAAGGGATACTGCAACTCTACATCAGATTCAACAGCGTGTTAAACTGGGAACAAAAGTGATCAGCTGCCAAGGTGATATGTATTAAATCATGTTTAAGATAGCTGCTTTAAGTATATTTTATATCTTAGGCTTTTTGTAAAGTTGTGCTGAATGGTGAAAAGTTGAGATGAGGTTGTGTGCAGAAAATCTCAATCTGTGTGCATAGGACACTTCTGCTAAATCTTATGCAAATTAAGACTACATTGCAGTATATGTTGCATTTTCTAACAGGGTAAGATTTGGCATGAGTTAATTTGTGTGAATTACCTTGTTTTATTTGGGGTGATGGTGAACGGACCTGTTCCAAACTTTTCATTGCATCCAATATTGAAGAAAATCGGTTGGAAATGTGATGTCATTTGGCTGTGTTAAAATGTGGTGCTTCCTGTACAGCCTGATTAATTAAAATGTCACTGAACTACCTTTTTAAAATAGGTGATCCGACTTCAGTATTTTAAGAATGATTTTGAAGGTAGAAACTCCGTATTGTTAGATCGGTTAAATCTCTATTAAATTCTACAATTAAGATCATTACATTCCTCATCAATGGCAAAACAGTTGATGCAAAAGAGGTCTTGCAAAAACGTAAGCAGATGTCAATGTGAAGGAGAATCTTTTTATGTTAATAATATGACTATTTAACATTCACTTAAAAATGTCAATAACTGTAAACTGTGAGAATGTCATCAAATAGAAATATTTTGATACTTCAATTTAAATGTGATTCACCTGAAAGATAACCTTTTTCACTCTGTGGCCACGTGTTCTTCTCGCTCTTCTTCCCCCAAAGAAATAATTTTTCTGAAGTGTTTCTGCAGTGAGTTATTTAAGGGACACACGCACGCATCCACACGCATCCCTAGCCTTGGATCTTCTCTGCCATCTGTGTATTTTTGATGGAATAGTCTGAAGATTTATTTTAAAAGGTTTTCCTAACGTTTCAGACAGTGGTTTTAAACCATAAGTACACAGGAAATTATGCTATCGGATATTAACGTTGCTATCTTTGTGTAAATACTGAACTTTCCCTATCATCATCTAGCGTTCTGCTGCTTCCGATATCTTAATGCTGGCATTAAGATCACAAGCCCTTACCCTCTGCTGGTTAGTGCAGACTTTTTAAAGTGCATTTTAAGTTATTGATGCAATTTGATATTTTTCATAATTTCTATTTAAACTGAAGTTGCATCATCTTTCTTGAATTCATCTCCTGTAAGAGTTGCCTTAAGCTACGAGATTGCTTTTGCTACTTTTTGTGTTGTATGTTTAACTTTCATAATAAACTTCTGTGTAGTGAAAACGAGCCGCTGCGAATTCATTCCCGACACCCCGGTAGCCCACGCTGACGTGCTAGGGGTTTCTGGGGTGACTGTCCGGCCTGCTGCCAGTGCAAGGCTGCCGTGGTGCCTGTGGTTAAAGCAACACTGACATCCAGTGGTCACTTCGCTTAACCCGAACACCCCCCGACTTCAGGGCCTTCAGGGTATTCACGGCGCTCTCAAAACTTTTAATATGGGGGCACGCGTTGGGGAAAATGTGGATTTTGCTGCCCATATTGGGACCGGTACTGTTTAATATCTTCACCAATGACACAGACAGTGGGATCGAGCGCACCCTCAGCAAGTTTGCAGATGACACCAAGCTGAGCGGTGCG
>NW_008824414.1:7267681-7270724 GCF_000699105.1 Pygoscelis adeliae | reverse complement strand
ATAAGGAAGAAATGTTTTACGCTGAGGGTGGTGAAGCACTGGCCCAGGTTGCCCCGAGAGGTGGTGGATGCCCCATCCCTGGAAACATTCCAGGTCAGGTTGGACGGGGCTCTGAGCAACCTGATCTAGTTGAAGATGTCCCTGCCCACGGCAGGGGGGCTGGACTAGATGGCCTTGAGAGGTCCCTTCCAACCCAAACTATTCTGACTCTAAAATTCTTGTTTTTTATAACTGATATGCCCCGCTTACCCTGAAAGTGTTTATCTACTTAAGTAACCCTAAGAAATTGTCTTTTATTCTCACTGTGTTGTAACAGTTGCGTGCGCCAGTAGAAGAGCATTGTTTATGGGCACGTTTTTCTAGCAGCCATTAAACCTTGCTAATTATGCTGCTTTGAGAACAAGGCAGTTTGCACGTTGAAATTGAGGAAATGGGGAAATGTGGTAAAATACCGTGGGGAAAATACGAATGTTACGTGCTACACCTGAAAACCTCTTCTGAAGCTGCTAAAATTTTTGGTGGTATAACTTCAAATATCTAATATTGAATGACAGCGGTGGTTAGTACTGAAATCATGTAGAGGATTGCCGCCTTAATAACTGGAGACCTGCAGTCTGCTTTGGAAGTGTTTACGTGCAAAAGGACAAAGTATAACCTTATTTCATACTTTTAAAATCTGACCGAAAACAGATCAGGGAGCGCCTAATGAAAACGGCATTGACTGTGACCTGGGGTTCTTCTGAAGGTACTCTGTAGTCTGGAAGGGAGGGGGCTTTTAAAACAGGCGTAAATGTTGCTCCGATTCTGTGTTCCTGGCGGCAGAGGTATCTTTGTTAGCTGCTGCAGGCTCTGCCCTCAAAGCAGTTCATTCTGAAAGGCGTCTCTAAAGAGCAGTTAGTAAAGCCATTAGACGACGCGTGGGTTTACCAGCACGTTCACGGAATGATTCCCTTTTCTGCCCAAGGTGCATCAGGAGTGGAGGAGCACCTTATTCCTGACGCCTTTTCCTGAGTGGAGGCATCTGACGGACAGAGGCGCTTTGTCCCCCGACTCCTCTTACATTGGGTTTGCCTCTCGGGTGCATAAATAGCAGAGGCGATCTGAAAATCTTCCTGCGTGAGGCACCTGCGGCAGGAGAGGGTCCTTCCCCTCAGTTAGCGTGACTTAGCGTTCAACTGGGGGGTGAGAGACCGCTGGAAACGCTGGAGCTCATTGGAATGGAGAAGGATGCCGGTGACCTGGAGCCCAGCCGGAGCAGGTGAGGTACGGGGGCTTCTGGCTTGCTTGTTTAACCTCTTGCAGTTACACGGCCTCTTCCTAACAAGAGAATCTGGAGTATGAACTGTTTAGTCCATTTTACTTAAGTTTCCAAAACCTGAATGAATGGGTTTCCTAGTCTCTCTTGAAGGAAACGGCAGCCCTCGGCTGTCCTGGTCTGGGCTCCTGGTCCCCCTTTTGAAAGCAGGACACTTGTGAAAATGAAACGGGGGGTGAAAACAGCAGCTTTTCTGTTCCTGCAGATCTGCGGTGTTTTGTCTAATAATAAGCCTTGTTCAGGTAAGGGCTGGGAAGTTAAATGAAGGAGATGCGGTTTTCGAGAACTCCAAAATTGCATGGCCTGACAGGATCTTGGCAGGACTTCTGTATTTATTTAATTTTTTTTGCCCGCCATTAGGTCAGGGCTCCACTCTTACGGATGGGTTTACGACTCCATCTTGTCCGCATAGAAATGGGACCAATTTCTGTGAAGTTAAATTATTTTGTTACTACATTTCTAATGCAAATAAGAGAATGACAAAAATGGCTTCAAGGATGAGAATTGCAGTGAGAAGTTCCAGCAGAGCGAGCATTTGCATAGGCAGCATTTCTCATAACTCATTTGCTTGACATCCTGTCTTCACACTGCCACGAAATGTAAATCCCAGTACATGTGTATTCACCAGCCGCTGCGCGGCTCGGAGCTGCTCGGGGTTTAAGTGACTTTATTAGATAGCTTCCTCAATTACGGGTTGAGATAAGTGAATTTCCAGAACTGCCTCGGGCTCATTTCTTAAAGCTCAGGACTGAGGGGGGAAAAAGTCACGCAGAAGGGCCGAGCGCTGCCTCGGCCGCTGCTGTCACCCTGCAGTGGGTGGCCGTGGAAAAACCTGTAGGAGGGGAAGAAATTGGAAATGGGAATGTTTGTTGCTCAGCCTTATGCTTACTTGTCCTGGTCCACAGTTTACCACGGCTGGTGCGGCTTTTGCTAAGTCTTTGTTGCTCCCCACAACTCTTCTGATGAGTAACTCGGTGTTTTCCAGCCTGTTAGACCTGACGGCGGTGTCCTGGGGGACATGGGTTTTCCCAGTGCTCCACGTTCCCTCGTTCCACAGGCTGTAATTGTCGGTTTTTCACGGGACCTGGTGGCCTTATCACCTTTCACCCTTTGCAATCCTCTCTCTTTCCCACAGCAGGTGATGAGTTAGTCTGAAAACAGAAAAACCTTCTAGAGCTGGAGAAAAGTTTGCGCCCGAAAGCCCCTCTGTCTTTTCCAGCTGTTCTCTGCTGGTTTGCCGAAAGAGCCTGTCCCCGTGAGCCTTGCCCGCTTGCATCCCTAGACCCTTTTAGCTACATTAGCACTGCGTTTGCCGTTCGTACCGTGCGGAAGTCCAGCAGAATACAGGCCTAGAAAAATGAGCCGTAAGATAAACTTTTTGGCTGCTGGGTGCACTTGGCCTTTGATAGCTTCTTATGTGAATACACTGCTACCGAAGCGCGTGGCTGGGGTGATGGTGCTGCTGCTGGGATACTTCGGGAGTATTTCAGGGCTCTGGCCCCTCGTGGCAGGGATGCAGATCACGGCTCTTCAGGCTGTGCTCCTCGGGGAGATCTCGGACACGAAGAGCTGAGGTCTGCACGGCGGGGAAGTAAGGCGGTTCATGGAAGAAGCCACGCGAAGGTAGCTTTAACCGCAGAGGTTGGGTGGTAAGGCTGCCCGCCCTTCGGGAAGCGAGCAGGTACCCCTGCGCCTCAGGAGGGAAGAGAAGATGGGGGTGGGTGGGAG
>NW_008824414.1:7265529-7267556 GCF_000699105.1 Pygoscelis adeliae | reverse complement strand
TTTAGGTTGGCCAAAAGGGTTGTGGCTCTTGGCTTGAGTCTTGAGCAGAAGAGGGGACGTGCGGTACTGAGGGCTCCTAATTAGTGCAGCGGTTCTGGGTGCCAGTTAGTGGATTTGGTGAGAGAAGCAGGAGGGATATCCCTCTGTACGAGCAAGGATGCCGGCGTCTGAACCCCCTGCATCCTGCGTCAGCCGGCTTCTGGCCCGCCTGCCCCTGCCTTCGGCTGGAGATACGACCTCGAGTCCCTGTTCTCCTCCTCCTGCTGCGGCGGCGTAGAGCCCTTTGCAGAGCTATATTTAGGTCTTGTTTGTAATCATATATCGTATCATAAAGCCTTGCAGGAGCTGGGTCTGAGAGATGAGCGGTGCTCACCCCGGGAGCCAGCTCCCACCAGGCAGATGAGCAGCAGCTTGGGCGAGCGCTGCTGGATGGGGACGGCGTCCCTGCTTGAAGGCACCTTGCTGCCCAAGTTTCTCTGGGGTAGTTGGGCGTTCAGTGGCATTCGGTGGTCAGATGTATTGAATGAATTGCCAAGGCTCATTCCCGGCTTCTTCAGTTGGCTCGATCATTTTAACTCACAGGTGCAGCACCTTGTTCATATTCCGTACAGTTTTGGTGCAGCGGGCTGGTGTTCTCAGCTCCTGAAGGCAGCAGGGCAGGAGAGGTTGGTCACAGCTCGATGTACGGCTGCGGGTTTCTCTTCTGTGCATCGTGCTTTCTTCTGCAGTATGTGCTGATGCCTCTTGTAAAATCCTGCCCATCTTGATGTTGAAACTGCCCCTGAGCAAGGGCCTCGGTCTGCAGCTCAGCTGCCGCAGCAGCAGTCCTCTCCCATGGCAAGCTATTTCTCCGCAACCCCCATTTCTGAGCGCACGGAGCTGCACGGGGCGGGGGAGCGACGTCCTGGTGAAACCCCGGGAGCTCTAAGCTTGGAGGAGAGGGGAGAGGTTGGTGGGGGGAGCACAAGTTTGCTGCTAGATTGCAAACAACGCCGTGGGGGGAACAACTCTTACCAGATGATTCTTAAGAAATGGGCGGCTCCATCCAGAAACACCAGTCTGACCATCACCTCCGAGCCGGGAAGGCTGCTGAGCATCTTGCTTCCCGCAATGACTTGTCACCTACCCAGAAAGAGCGCCAGGTCCACTCCTGCCCCACCGAGAGCCGAGCAGCCCTGTGCTTTGCAGCACCCCGGCCCGTTCTCCCCAGCGGCCCCTGCTCCGGGGCAGCACCGCAGTGGTGGGGCGCTGCGATCCCCTTCCCGGCACCATCCTGCTCCTCAATGGCCTTCCCCAACACCCCAGAGCCTCCGGCTGCCGCCTGTGCCTTGCTGCCAGCCTGCAGCCGCCCGGGTAGCCCATCCCGGGAGCCAGGAGTCTGTGCTGCCGCTGCCTCGGCCCAGAAGGGGAGGAGGATATTTGGGGATGCTCAGCCCTGCACGCAGGCTGGCCGTGCTGCAGCTCCAGGTCCTTTGCTCCGGCTGCGTTTGAGGATTGGGAGCCAGGGTGAGGAGGGAAGGGAGGGACAGGCAGCGTTGCATGCACAGACTGCTCCTGTGCTGCCCAGCGCTTGCCTTCTGCTTGGGCCAGAGCTGCTGCCGCCGTTGAGAACCCCCTGAGCCCCTTCCCAGCAGTGACAGCCCTGGCCTGGAGCCGCTCGGCGGATGCTCCCACACAGAGGAGAGGACAGATCCTCTTTTTGGTTCTGCTTTCGGTTCTGCTCTGCAGGGTATGACCGCCGGGACCTGGTGTTGGTGGGCCCACGGGGCGCGTGACTCTCCGAAACCTCCAACCCCACCAAGGTGCCTCAGTCACCGCATCCTCCAAACCCACCAGCATCTTACCCTCTGCTTCTGCATCCAGGGCAGGACGTGCTAGCAGGGCCATGGGGCACCGCGCTGCAAAGTGGGACCAGAGGAAAAGCGGGAATAAACTGGGAAGTGAGGCCCTGTGGTCCAGGAGCCTGAGAGATGGCTGGAAAGGGAACAGGAGTGGAGCGGAAAAGCGGGGTCCGCAGGAGGGACCTC
>NW_008824414.1:7264697-7265465 GCF_000699105.1 Pygoscelis adeliae | reverse complement strand
CGCGGCAGGGGCCCTGGGCAGCCAGGAGCCGCCGGCCATAGTGGGACCTCTTCTCTTGCCAGCAAACTCGGCTCGTGCTCTGCTATGATGAGTTCATAACAGACTGTTAATTGTGACAGATAGTGGGCCCTTCGAAAAGCTGTCCTCCTTACTCCATTCATGATCTGCCACCCTTTTAACGGGCTGCCCCGCGTTTTAGTGCTGTAGCCCCGTTGCTCAGGCTGGTGGCTTTAACAGAGCAGCAACCGGCAGACGTTTCCCGCCCGGTGTGTGCTGTGTTCGCCCCCCGGGAGGTGGCGTGGGATCTGGCCCCCCTACCTCTCTGAAACAAGTTCTTGCTCCAAAGAAAATATTGGTGATGGTGACGCACCGGTCAACAGAGGCGGAGGGTTTGCACGGGAGGCCGGTGGTGTGGCTCTGTGGCAGAGGCGGGGGGGAGCTCAGCTCCCTGCAGAGCAGATTTTCAGTGTTCTTCAGCTTTCTGCCTTGTGGGCTGGATGCCACGAGACAGCGGCAGGAAGCATGGATGTTGGTTTGGGTGCAAAACTGATCCTTTGGGTGCAAGGCCCTTTCCTGCCGGGGCTGGGCTGGCGGTGGGGGATCTGCGCAGCGAAGTCCCTGCTAGCAGCACCAGCGACAGCGTAGGGTGGATGCACGTGCTCCTCCTGGCTCCCCAAAGGCCTGCAGGGCGCTTGGCTGGTGTCCCACAGCTCTGAAAAAAACGAAAATGGGACAGAAAGGTAGCTGTGGCTATGGGGAACACAGCCG
>NW_008824414.1:7262779-7263750 GCF_000699105.1 Pygoscelis adeliae | reverse complement strand
GCCGCGCCTCCGGCTCCCTGCCCGGCAGCGCCGGCACCGCGGGGAGCTGGACTTCGCACCCTGCCCAGGCCTGGCAGCATCTCCCAGGCTAAACCGCCCTGTGAAGGAGAGAGAAGCCGGCGCATCTGTTTCTAATGAAGCCGAAGCCAATTTAGATCTAGCCCTGCATGAATCAGAGCTTTTAAAATATATCTGGAGGGGCCGAGTTCTGCGCAACGCACATAACGCGGGAGCGCTGCTGCCGCGCTGGGGCGATGCGGAGGATCTGCTGCCGTGCGGTTAACAGCCCCTCCTGCCCCAGCTTTTACTGCTGCTCCCTTTCCTTCTCGGAAACACCTCGTCCTCGTCCATCCAGCCCGCCTCCCCGGCCCCTGCCCTTGCCCCCGCCCTGCGAAATGCCCTGCAAGGGGCAGGGGCCGTGCCGGCTGCTCTTCTTCTCGGTCGGTGTTTAACATAACGTCTTGGCATCTTCGGGTGAGTGCTGGGAGCCTCCTGTTTTTGCCCATCTCTAGACGCCAAGCAGGGTACAAAAATGCAGGGGAGGTTTTGTAGCTGCCAGGCGCCCAAGTCTGGGACGTGGGAAGTGATGCCGGTGGCCACCGTGGTCCTGATTGAGCAAAGCATGTGCCAAAGCCTCGCCGTGCTCTCCAGCCCGTGCTGGGCGCACATCACCTTCCTTCCCCTGGCCAAGCGCAGAGTCATCTCAAAAATCTTTACTCTTGATGGGCTGCGTGGCCACAAGCCCAGCACACCCTGGGGCCGGCGGGGAGGAGGATGTTTTCCCCGGAGTGTGCACGCCCCAGCCCACGGAGGGTTTCTGGACGAGGCTCACGACACGCTGGAGGCTTCGCGTGTGCAGGTAACCGGCCCGCTGAAAAAAAGGCACTTTCTGCCCCGCCACCCCTTGGCTGCAGCATCCGCAGGCAGAGCAGCGGGGGCGCCCCCGGCACCCCCGCCGCGGGGCGGAGCCC
>NW_008824414.1:7260976-7262752 GCF_000699105.1 Pygoscelis adeliae | reverse complement strand
CCGCCGCTCCAGCGGGTTTCTGGGTGATTGAAAACATCCCAGCGGGGCGTGCTTAGTGCAGGCAAGGAGGGGAGAAGCGCTGAGCCAGGGAAAATGGAGCCAGGGGTCTCCCCCGGGAAGGGCCAGGCTCGGCGCTGCCAGCCCCTGCCCACCCCGGCGCTGATGGGGCGCAGGGTGCAGCATCGCTCTGCCCGAGCTGGGTCCGTGGGTGCTGCCCACCTGGATGGGACCCAGGGCACCCAAAGCTCTTGGCTGTGGGATAAATCCTCTTGAAGAGGTGGATAAATTCCCCCGGTGAGCTGGGATAAATCCCCCCTGGAGAGTCTCAACGCTTCCCCAAGGAGCACAAACAAAGCCCCCCTTGCTCTGCAGCCGGAGGAGCTGCGAATGCTGTTTGGAAACTTTTCTAACTGCAAACCCAAAGCTTTTTAGCAGGAAATGCAACTCCAAAAAAATAAGAGCAACTTCAGAGCTTTACAGCAAATACCTTTCCCCCCAACCGAAACAGCGCTGCCAAGTTTGGGGTCTGTTTCCAGCGCATTTTTCTGGGCGGCCACAGGGCAGATTTCCTTACAGACACGCTTTGCATCGCTGTTAACTCTCATCGGGAGAGGGCAGCTCGCCTTCACCGTGAGCCGCCAGCGCTTTTCCCCACGCACGGCTGCGGCCCCACGCCCTGCAAGCCCTGGTGCATTTTTGGTCCCTCCTGGTAGCTTTTGCACTTTTTCCCCTTTCCTTTGACCGGCTGGATTGCAAAGGCCAGCTCTTCTCTGCTAACGTCTTTCCCACAGATGTGTGGGATTTAGGAAAGTCAAGTAAAAACCCAGTAATTCCCCACAGCTGCCGATCCCACCCCAAAATGTGATGGCACCGCAAGCCTTTGGTAGCAGGGAACCCGGATCGCCTCCGATGGATGCACCCGTTGCCGTTCCTTTGGTCTGAAATGTTAACAACTGAGCCAGTCTTTAACAAAAGTAGTGATTATAATTTTCAGACAGCCGTGCATTGCTTCCTGAGCCCTGGGACTGGATTTGCCTGTTTTCCAAGAATTGCTCCATAATCTGGAGAGCGAAAATAATAATTTTATTTTTTTTTAAATTTAATTTTTACCTGTGCTGAGCCGCTGCCAAAATGATGGTGCTTTGCCCAACCTGCTCTGAAAATGGTATCCAGCCTGGTGTCACCAGGGGAGCATGGGCGGGCTCCTCCGGTCACTCTTGGGGTGTTTGGTTTCAGTTGCCCGAATGGGTCTCCGCTCCCCCCCTTCGCCAGCCCCGGCCAGGGAAAGCGCCCGGTCCACGGCGGGGACACGCGGGTCAGCTCCGGCGACCCGCAGCACAGAGGTGGAGAAAGGGAAGAACATCCCCGTTTTCCCCGGCAGCTCGCCGGTGCTGGCCGCGTGAGGAGCAGAATTGGTGCTGGGGGAGCCGGGGTTTTTTTATAACCACTGTCTTAGCTGTGCAAAAAAATAAAACCAAACCCAACCCCACCTTGCAGCTGGATCTCTGCCCAGGGCGGCTTCTCCGGGCAGGGAGAAAGCCAGGGGAGGGATGTGCCCAGAGGAGATGGAGGTGACCCAGGTGGGTCTCCAGCCTCTCCGCAGAGCTGATGGTCCCCTGTGCAAACCACTCCCTCCCCGCTGCCTTCGGGGCAAAGGGGCTCGAAATCAACCTTCAAGCTGCCGGCCTTTGGCGGTGCAGCCGCCACCTATGCAAACGAAGCCTTGGGTGAGTTTTCTGCCTTCTAGGGACTTGGGATTTTTTTTTTTTTTCCTTT
>NW_008824414.1:7258335-7260664 GCF_000699105.1 Pygoscelis adeliae | reverse complement strand
CCCCCGGGGGGAACCCCTGCAGTCGCGCGGGCTGGCCAGAAAACACCCAGCACGTCTGGTGTCCGGTGCCGCTGCCCTCGCCTGCCCCCCGGGCAGCTTTCCTCTGCCCTCCCAGTTATTTAAGGGGTGTATTTTAAGCTCAGAGACGTAGAAGGGGCTGGCACCCTCCCTGGATGAGAGCTCCCTGTCAATGCACTGGTTATTATTTTAAAGAGCAAAGCCCCAGCGCGGCGGGGCCGGGAGGTGGCGGTGGCTCAGGCACCGGCCTCGGCAGCACCGAGCCTTCCTCTGCCTTCGGTTAGGGTTTGGGGTGACGTGTGGAAACGGATGGCAGGGTAGAGGTGCATCCAGAAATCAATTATCTCAGGATTTATTTTTTCCCCAGTTGTATTTGGCCTTCTTTCTCCTTGCTTTCTAGTCTCCAAACCTACACGGGGAATTCAGCTCATACTTTCAATATTCTTTTTCGAAGGATACTGAATTTTTTTTAATGAAAACCCAGCCTGTTGCATTCCCCAGTTTGCAGCGCTGGGCGTTCAAAGGGCATCGCCCAACATGGGAGTAGTTAGGAGAAGAGTTTCTGCAAAGCCCAGCTGATCTGCATCCACCTGCTTTCCATCCAGCCCCCCTACCCGAGGGCTGCGTGTGTCCTGCGCCCGGTTAAAAGTGGGTGCTGGGGTGTCCTTCATGCCCCATTAAATAAATGGGGTACACAAGATTTCTAGCTAGGGATTTCTTCTCTCCAGTACGTTCCTTGTGGATGTTACCGTAAATATATGGTGAGTGGGAGCGCCGCGGGTGGCTCGTGACGAAGGATCAGCCCGTGCTCCTGGGAGAGGACGGGCTGATTTCTCTTTTTAAGCCAATAAAGACGTGTCAGAGGGCGGGAAGAAAGGGGAAAAACTGGCAGCACCTCTGCGCTTTTCAGCATATTTAGATGTCACCGTGCTTAGATTGAAAACAAAAAAAAAGTAATCGAGGCATGAATAATAAATAGAGCAACATGCAGCTGACTTCAAGAGAAAGCTGATTTCCCCGGGGCTCGCTCCACGCCGTATACATTAAAATCTGGCCTGCTTTGACAGCTCTGCGACCTGAAGACAGATGCTGAGAAACGCAGTGTTTGGAGCAGAGCCTGGCCGAGGTCCTGCTCCCAAATGTGACTGGGGCTTGGGGGTTTTCTGGTGCTTTGATTCCCTCTGCCAGCGATGGCTTGGTCTGCCCGTGGAAGAAGAGGTGTGACTACGCCTGCTGGTGTTTATACATGCTGGTGGTTAAAAGAGCTGTTTGAAACTGTAATGGACACCTTTTCTTCGCAGCTGGCGTGGAAGCGGTGCGTGCACAGCCTGCGTACCTTGGGTTTTAGACAGCAAAGCGCGATGCTTTGCCGTGCAAAGGCCGCGCGGGTGCAGCGGGCAGCTCGCCGGCAGGCGTCGGCTCAGGCGGGCGGGCAAAGCAAATTACCGCTTTGCCACCCGAGAGCCAGGGCCTCCGGAGCAGGCCGGCTCGCTCTGGGCTTTGCGAAGACTGTGTGTTGCTGGTGGCACAAGGAGCACACGGGGCGTCTGACGCGAACGCGAGGCTGCTGCAGCGGAAAACCTAGCAGGAATTCTGTGTTTCTCTCTTTTTTTTTTTTTTTTAATATGAGCAACTCAAACTTCTGTGGTTAGCTGCATGAAGGGTTTTCTTAAATGGTATTTTCAGCCGCGCTGGGGGATATTCTGCGCGATGGATGTTCTGCGCGACGGCGCTGGCCTGCTGCGGACCTCCGCTGGGACACGGTGGGCACGTGGGATGGGGCGCGTGGGCAGCATGCGGATGGTGGGGTCAAGCCAGGACCGAGCATCCCCGCCCCGAGGGATGCAGCAGAGGAGAGGGGACGGGAGATGGGTATCGCCCGAGGAGAGGTTTTTCTGCTACCACCCTCAAATAAATGTGGAAAAAATGCATCTCTCCCCACCCCCTGCCCCTCCTGGAGCCTCGACCTGCCAGCAGAAGGAATTGCAGCCGCTTCCAAACCCTCTGGACCCTCTTGATTTTTCCATCACTTGTGCAGCCCTACTCCAGCGGCCGCGTCGCTTCGCGTGAGGCTGGCACGAGTCCGCACCCTCGGTTTTCGTCATGTTTATTTTTAATTCCCTGCGTATGTTGGGCAATGCTTGATCCGGTGCCTTTCACCTCGGATCGAATTTCTGCTGTAAAAACGGGCGATGGTCTGACGTGGGGTGTCCAAGGCGGCGGCAGCCTTGGGAGGGCGGCAGCATCTCAGCGTCTTGGGAGAGCTCCGTTATCCTCATTCCTTGCGTGGGTGCCAGCTGCTTGCACCCGG
>NW_008824414.1:7255238-7257087 GCF_000699105.1 Pygoscelis adeliae | reverse complement strand
GGGGGGGGGTCCCCCCGCAGCCCGCCTGGCTGCCCCGGGGCCCCGTGTGCGTGAGCGGGGTGATTCGGGTCCGCTCGCGATCCGGCGCTCGGGAGGTTTTTCCCAAGGCTTTTGGGGAGCTGCAGGAGTGAAAGCTCCTGCAGAGTCAAAGCTCCCCTTTCTCTATCGCTAAAAATACTAATGTACGAGCTTTACGGATTCCCTCGTAATGTACAGTCTCATCTTTAGCTTCTGCACGCCGAGTTGTGCTTTGTTTGTCAGCTTGTATGCTTTCTTCTACTCGTCTGCCTTGTTTTGTCTCGCCTCCTCGCTGCCTTAGGCCAGTGATTTTTTTTAAATAACTCCTAAAAGAGGAGGCACGGATGCACTGATTGTCACCTGAATATATGTCAGGTGATACCAGCATCTTCAGCTGTGCGCTAATACTTAGCATAAATACTGTGCTTTTCTGTGCAAACCTTTCATAAATACGAGCTGAGTTTCATAATTTGTTTGTGTCGTTGCTGGGTTGCGACATTGTAGTGGAGAAAGTGAGCTTTTGAGAGGTTTTCTCAGGGTTAGATAACAAGTATTCCTTCCTCCAATGATTCTTATTTTTCCATCTCTCTGAGAGGTCCTTCCTTACCAGCCGTCGCTCTGTTTACTGCGATGAGAAAGAACTTTCCCCCAGCTGATGGAAATTCGGCTGGCGCTCAGCCTAGGGCACTTAAATGTACAGTTGAAACTCAGATGGTATGGATTCTTCAGATGACCTGTGTTTTCAGGCAGATGCTGGTGGTCCTTAAAACTGTCAGGAAATACTGTAGCTGTCGCGTTTTTCAAGTGATTGTTTGAGATATCAGCATTGGACTCTGTCTCTCAGAGTTTTCCATCTTCGCTGTTGCTCTGTCTAAAGCACAGCTAATGGTGGTAGTAGCTTGGCTAATGTAAACAGGGCTCTGCGTGGCAGCCGTCTGTATCTGCCAGAACTTGGGTTACGCTGCTGCTGCTGTTGTCACCTGTGACAGCAGGGGGACAGACTGTTCCGTAAAAACACTGTTAGCACAGCTTCCACGAACTTGGGTCGCACCAGAGGGGTGGTGCTGTGACGTGGAGTTGTTTGTGTGAAACCCATCAAACACAAAGGGCTGTTCATGCTGCTGTGACTTCAGAGTCAAGCACAACTTGATGGTTACAGGGAGCGTTAGAATGGCTTTTGGAGGCTAATTATAGTACCTCGGGTCCCACCCTTTGAAATGTCGGTGATCTCCTTGTGCCGCTAACAGGGTACTGTGCTCTCTCAGCTCTGCGTGACCTTCCACGACCCTTCAGTGCCTGTATTACCTGAAAAGAAATGCAATCTCAAACTATATACCCTGACAACCTTCATCAATACGTAGTACCGGCTTCCCCCCGTTCTCCTTATAAAAACAAAAAAAGGGAAGAGAGAAAAAGATTTTCATTTTCCCAAGAACCCCCAAAGAAGCCCGTTAATGCAGTCTCATGATTAAAATTATACACTGTGTCTCTGTCTGTGTGTACACACACACACATGCCTAGATGTGAGAGGGAGGAAACTCAGCTGTAATGCTTGGAGTAAACATAGCCACCACGTGATGTGTCTCATATATAATTAGCATGACCTGCTGGTACAGAGCAGGAGGCTGACGAGGTATTAAGATACTTAACTTTGTCCTGCGCTAGCGATGTTGCATGAGAGCTGTCCCTGCTGATAGAGCTGGTTCAGCTGCGTTAGTGGTAGCTGGGTTGGAAGCACCAGTGTAAATGGGATTCTCGCTGCCAGCGGTATTCTACTCATCGTTTGTTTAGATCTGCTCTTAGCAGAACTAATGGCAGTATTCCTGAACCG
>NW_008824414.1:7252153-7255221 GCF_000699105.1 Pygoscelis adeliae | reverse complement strand
TTCCAGTATTGTGCCCACAATGGAGATGACTGAGGGGAAATGCCAGGAAAATTTTTTACATGAGTTTTTGGATTCTGTTTCTGGCTCCAGTGTTGACTCACTATGTGACCAGAGCATAAAAAATTTAACCGAGGCTGAGTTTTGCGTTCAATTAGATACCTGTGTCGCTGCAGCTCTCGGGCTACATTCCTGCCGTTTTAAAGGAGAACAATTAAATACTTATTCCGTAGTGCCTATAGCTGTGTTATTAGCGTTTGAGATGTATAATTTCTAAGGCATACTTGCATTTCTCTTGCTTTTTATACTTTCTTTTCTTACTAAGTTTCACTTCTCTTTATTTAATGTGTTAACAGTTCATCTTCTCTTGGATTTTCTCGTATTCTTCTCTTTTAATCTGTATTTGCTCCTTTACCCCCCTCCCCTTCAAGACACACGGTCTTAGCATAGACTAACGCTTCAAGCCATGTTGTTCATGACCAGCATATGCGAGAGGAGCGTCTTGGGTCGCTTGTATCGCTCCAGCATTTAGAAAAGGGAAAAGTTTGAGATAGGAGAGTCCTAGCACTGATCTTTGTGGGCGTTATTTGCCATGGCTCAGTTTGGTTGACTGTCTGATGTGCTGGAAACCATGCTTGCTTGCCCGCTCCCCCTGACTGGTGAGCAGGCGAAAAAGAATTCTTTGTTTTCCTCTTTGACTGCAAAGGCTGACGAACGTTGAGGAAAAGGGGGTGTTGTGTCTGTGCGTGAGGAGGGTGGAGAAAAATAACACAGCTTCTTTACTCCTCCTTTGGCTCTCTGCTAATGGAGGCAAAGGGAGGATACTGGCTCCTCCACGCATGTTTTAAGTTCTCCAAGAACAGTTCGCAGAACCCAAGTTGCTCATCGTAGCTTTGCTAAGCAGCTGCGTGGCAAAATCTGCTTGATTCTCAGTTGCTGAAAACCAAACAAAATCGGTCCATGTCCATTTGCTCGCAGCTTGAGAAAGCTCTGAGTAAGAGTCACATGAGCCATCTGTTTGCACGCTTACCAACCCAAGATTGCATCAGTTTACCTCGGACTACAAACTGAACTTCGTGTTTGTGCGCACTTTTTTTAACCACATGCCTCTTTACTGAAACCTTACCTACTTCTGACGCTTGCCGTCGGCATATAGATCCTGTCAGCTTGTTCGCTGGCTTTGCTTGAGCCTTTGTCACTTCTTTTTTTTTAAGAGCTCATGGTCTTACCTCTGCAAGTCTCCTAGAAATACTGGCTTTGAAAATGGGTTTTATACTTTTAAATCGTCTTTTACTTTTTTGGAATCGTAGCTTTTACTAGGTTAAGAAATGTGAAACTTTCACAGCAGCATCTTGACCTGAGCTTCCTGCTGGTTTTTATGTTTCTGTTCCGTTTTGAAAATATCATCTAATACGTAATAACTGTGTCTTTAAAACTCAGCTGCTTAGACTACAAGGCAACTGCTACTTCCTAGATAATAGGAAACAGTGCTGCTTTATTGTGTGGCTTGGTGCAATTTAATTTTATTACTGTTATTATAAAAATCAAAAAGAAGTTATTATTTTATCATCTGCTGGTGTATAATTTCTAACTGAAAAAAAAAAAATGTTTCCAGGATTACGGGCTAATGTGAAAACCAATTTCACAGGAACAGTTGTATATGGTATTTACAAATTGAATCACTGTAGTTCTAGTCTATAAGCCTGTTTTGCCAAAACTCGACTTCATAATTGCAGAAAAGCTGCAACGTATGGGTGTGACAGGCATGTAGTTTAGTGAAAATAATAAGGTTTGCGGGTTTTTTTAGTGTTATGCTAGTATTACATTATAGCAGTACCTATGGTGATCTAGGCGTCTGTGTGAGAGAGATGGATAGGTAGATACGGAGAGAGGGAGGGAGTTTTCTCACTTTGGTACTGTAGATAATGTCTAAAAGGTGCTTTGGAACATGATGTTCGGTCTGAGTTTGGGAGGTGTAGCTAGTAACTAAAAACTTGAAAGCGTGAGCTGTTACCTAAATAAAAGTGTAGGTCCCGTGGTAAATTTTCCCTAATCAAGGCAACTTTCTTAATGGTTAAAAACTAGAAATAGAGAAGAATAGGGCAAGGAATGTAAATAAAATGTCAGATAACTAATCTAAATTGACTTGCAGCAATTAGTAGGGAAATAAAACTTCACAATTATGAGCTCATAACCCCTCTTTATAAATGCCTGCTTTGAATCCAGGAACACGATCACATTTCATTTGGAAAGGCAACAAAGGTTTTAAGTGTGATAAAGGGTGAGATGGTGTGGCGCTATTCTTTCTGCAGAATCAGCTGTTTCATTCCACTCTGAAAAATTTATAGCTGTAAAGATAAGATATACACTGAAGAAAAAAAAAAAGGCAACAAAATAAAGCCCTTGAAATTGTGTTAGAGGGTGAATGACTATTAAGTGTATTGCTTCAATCCAACCAAATTGTTTAGTATGTTTATCTTGTCTGTAAACCGAGAAGATAAAGTTCCTTCCTTGACACAAATGTAGCCCTATCAGCAGCTAATGTGGCCTGTTAGGTCTAAGGAGAATCATTGCTCCGTTTTGGTATTTGTATCTATCTTGTAGGACTACTCAGTACTTTATCAAGCTTGATAAAGGGTATGCCATAAAACGCGGTCCAGGAGCCTACTGAACGTGGATAGGAGCGCTCTAGCCAGCTCTACTGGAGTTTGGTATAGGCTATTTTATCAGTTACTGGATTGTTGGCCCCAAAAAGCAGAAAATTTTATGCACGGATTGTAGAAGGATCTGGGCTTTTTCTGCCTGAACTTTGCTGTTTAATTTTGTGGCTAGAGATACTTTTCTTTCATATATGCCTAACAAACTGGTAGATAAACAATGACTTTTCTGTTTCAAAAAAGCAGGCCTGTGCTGATACCATGAGTTGAGTAGGCTTATTTGTTGATTGCATACCTTTCTGTTGTAATGTACTGTTTGCTGATGACGGCTCTGTTACCTCACCTGTAACCTTTCTGTTAAAAAAACGCTGTTAGCTGGTCTCCGGACTGAAGAAATGCAACTGTTTTTATTTA
>NW_008824414.1:7239499-7252107 GCF_000699105.1 Pygoscelis adeliae | reverse complement strand
ACACTGTCGCATTATCAAAAACGTCCAGGTTCTCTACAGTGAGCAGGTGAGTAGCGCATGGTCCGGCCGGGTCGTTCACCTTACTGTGCCCCCAGGTTAAGGCATTAGAGGGTATACTGATACTGTGTCATGCTAACATACCTATTGTATGAATTGTGGAGCTACTTGAAATTGAATTACACTGGATTATTACCACCACATCAGAGGTGTAGCTTTTATAACAGTTTTATGTCAAGTGTAAAAATCCTCAGCACAGTGCAGTGATTTAACAGGTATCAGTTTTGTATATGCGGTGGTGGCATAGTATTGTTTTTCCTTTAAGAAGGGAAATGTTCTGTAATTAGCTGGATAACTTAATTTCTGGGGTTTTTTTACATTATCACTGTCAAGCGTTGCAGTATTTTTGAGGTACTGAATCACTCATTACTTCACGCTTTCGTGTTTGGTTCAGTGGTGATGAATGCCCTGAAAAGGCTTCCACGCTTTCTCTCTGGATCTGCAATTTTGCCCTGCAGAAAGTGGATGCAGTAATTTAAACCAGCTGTAGATGTTTTAATCGTTCTTTGTAACTAAGCCTTAAGTTCCTAATACATTTGACTTCCATCAAAAAGGGGACTAGAAGTGAAACCTTTCTGCTAGATCAAATAAAATGTGTTACATACCCACCTTCACTTTGAAGGAAGTGGAAGGGAAGAGGAGATGGGACAAAGGAGGATCGTGACTCTCCACGTGTGTAATATGTGAAACGCACGTTACTCAGAAGATGATATTCGTATGTGGTAGATTACAGATCTTTGCATCAGGAAAAAGGCAAAGTCTGCTAGAATGTCAGTTTGTATCAAAATACCAATTGAGGCCTCATGCATTCGCAGTGAATGCTGAATGGCTAAGGAACAAGCTCGACTCTGGTGTTTACTGCTGGATACATATTTCACGTAATTAAATGAACTACCCTTTTTTGTTTCACGTTATATAGATTTATGGGTTTTATGATGACTGAATTGCAAATTGAAAATCTAGCTCCTTGTACTTAATGCATGGGAGCATCCGTCTGGCAGTGAATGCATTCCTTGTTTTTTGTGTGCTTTGGAGGTTTTTTAGTTTTTCTTACCACAATGCATTCCAGAATTATTTCTAGGTTTGCTTAGATAAATGATGAGATTCCCGTTCCTCTCGGGTTTGTAGAATCACAGAAGGATTAGTGGTCCAGTACTAGAAAGCAAGCTATACTGCTGCTTGGCTTTTTACACCTCTTGGAAAGCTATGTTGTGTTTGACCATGAAAACAAAATTTTTATTCTGTTTCGGGGGGGAGGGGTGTGTGTGTGTGTTAGGTTTTTTCTCCCCAAACTGTAATAAATGTAAAGATGTTTTTAACATCTGCATACTCCAACAAAATAGTAGTTCTCAACTTTGTGGTATAGTTGTGCTGCTGATGACTTCTTTTGTTTTTTTCTGTATGTTATTCCGACTCAGTGCAATTTTTTCCACATGCCACTCAGGGCCTGCAGTTGACTGTCTGGCTATATCCTCACCCTTGTGCAGAACATTGTGTACTTCATGAGCAGCTGAGCACGAAGAGCTGCTGCTGCTGCAGTTCTTAGAAGATTCAAAGCTTTAAATAAACTTTGCCACACACAACTTTTATCTAGCTAAACTATACCTGAACAGCCTCCATGTCTTTCCTCTTTGCTTTCTAAAAGAATGCCTTTGAGCACAGTGATCAAATGTTATTTAAAGTTGTTGCATCTAAAGCGCTGAATTCTGATCCTGGAACTCCAGCAGCGAGTATTTCCTTTCAAAAATTTATATGACAACTAAATGCAATTAGATCTGCCCACAGCTCTCTTTTTAACTTGACATAAATGGGATGCCCAAACTGTGCCAAAAAAGCTTGATGAACCCTTTTCTGTTACTAGAGAACTTTAACTCCTTTCTGGTCTGTTTAAGTGGGGTACTTAATTGCCTTTGTATGTTTTCCTAAGCCTCTTCCTCTGGATTTGCATCGATGGGATTGTTCAGTGATAACAGTTCTTCCTGCAGCTTTGTGTAGATTAGCAGCGTAACTGCACATCTGAGTTGCTTCCTTCAGGAAGGACTCTCCTGTTGCTTCCTGGCATCATCTTTCATACCTGAGGTTCTAGTTTGTGTATTAAGTCACATGAACGAAGTTTGTGCCCTTGAAACTTTTCTTCTATTAGAAAATATGCCAGCATAGAACAGAAGCTATTTGCTGTACTAATTATCAAGCATTTCCTCCAAGTTTGCGGGGTTTTTTTTCCACCCACTCAAAAGTACTTGTAATGCTCTCATTAATTTTGGAATAACCTTATGAAAATTTTGCTTAGAAACCAGTGAAATGCAGAGCATATCCCATATCAGAACAACTCTGGTATATTTAAATGCAACATGACACATGGTTTTTTGCTCTATCTGTAGCCTTTCTAAATTAGATTTATAAGGGATTTAAAAAAAGACTGTCAGGATCAGCATTAGACCTTTTTATCTCAGGCTCATGGCTATATTGCAGTGCTGCTGCAGTTCTACGCAGTATCATCAAAGTTTGCCGCCAATAGTGAAGTATTGATGCCATTGTGCAAGGTGCTGTGAAGACTTCATTTAGAAGACAGCTTACATGTCAGATCACCGGTGTTCAAGAAAGATGAGCTCAAACTGAACCCGCATCAGGAAAAGTTACTGGAGTGATCGAGAGGAGTGGGAAATCTGCATCACGGGGGATTGAAAGCCCTGTGGCTTGCCTTGACCTAGCGGTGTGAAGTCTAGGATCTGATTACTTAAATACATGGTATTGGGAAGGGGTGGGAGATGCATGTGAGAATGCACAAAAAATATCCAGGCTAGAAGACAGTGCTGATGTGAGAATAAAGAGGTGAGAAAATTTAGGATGAAAATTAGACTTCTGACAGTCAAAACATAGACCTTCTCCCAGTAGAGCAAAGCGGGGAGTAACAGGTTTTAAGATAGCTTATGCTTAATTCATAAAAAGGGCTGTATGCTGTGGCTGCCCGCATTAGAAGCCTGGATATGCCCCAGATGTCCCATCCCCATTCTGTCTTTTGCTACATAGCTGCTTGGTGCAGTTCTAGGGCATGAATATTGCTGCCTGCCTGTCGTTCAGCCTTTTTTCTCCTCTGAGGAGACAGTTGTGGAGGGTAGAGCTTTTTGAAGCGAATGCGCTTTGGATGGTACACGATCAAATAGCTGAACTGGGGCCAACTGCCTGTGTATGCGGGGATGGTACCGGTGCAGCAGTTGAGCAGCTGCCACAGTGTCGCAGCAGACCGAGATGGTGTAGAGCCTATACAGACACCAGTGAAGCCAGTGGAATGTCTCCTATTGACTCCAGCAGACTGCAAATTAAGCCTTTCGTTGTTATGATTCACAGTAACTAAGGAAACCTAAATTCACAACATAAGTCTGAAGCCTTCCTTCTGAGGCCTGAAAAAGACGGTGACACTCTTTGATATTTGAAGTGGAAAGCCATCTCACCACCTTTTTGTCAAATGTATGCTTGGTTCTGACGCGAGACTTGGTGAGATGGGCTATTATTTTTGTGCGCCAAGAATGCAACAGGCTGTCCCTGCATGATGTCTCTGATGCTAAACTTGGAACGTTAATTTTCAAGGTGTTTCTCCCCTGCCCCGACTTAAAGTAGTGGACAGCTACCCTTTTGGGAGTGCTTGCAGGGTGCGGATCTTACACAGGCACTTCTGTTTCTTTTCAGAAGGAAACTGAAGGGGTTGAGAGGTTTGGCCAAATGTATTTTCGTTATGCTTACTCGATGAACCAAGTGATTGTTTTCTGAGGCAGTTTTGTTTTTCCGAAGTAACCAATTTATACTTGTACGATGATATATATCTTAACAAAGAAGCCTTGAAATTAAAAGCCTAACAGCTTTTTCTGTTTTACAGTCACCTCTTAGCCATGACCTCATCCTTAACCTGACTCAGGATGGAATCAAACTGCTGTTTGATGCTTTCAATCAGAGACTTAAGGTAATGAAACACCCTTCCTGCAAACAAAACAATGCAAACCAAAACCCTAGGATATATTGACACTTAACAGAGCGTAAGTCTGTGGTTCTTTTAGACGTGTAATTTGCCATATATAGTGCTCTCTTGTGATAATGAATTGCATTTCTTTGGTTTGGGGGTTAAACCTTCGTTTATAGGATTAAGACACTTCAACATTGTACTGGGGAGTGTAAGAGTGCCATAGGAGTATGATGGTCCAGTGTGGTCTCACTTGCCCATCTTGTCTCAAGTTGCAGCAGAAGCTGCGAAAGGCCATTACTAAAGCTAAGCCTAGGATCTGAAATCAGATCGTCGGTTAATGCAAACCGGACAGTGTTGTTTTCTGCCCAGGTTGTTCCTTTATCTGTTTATCTTTGAATAGATAAACCGTTTTATCTATCAAACGCTGCCGTTTTATCTTTGAAAGTAAACTTGCTTCCTCCTATTCTTAGTTTTCAGTTGAGTTAGGTTCACAGAGTACTTGTGCGGCTGTGAGTGCATGACTTCTCCCAGAAAGCCACATTCAGGCCTGTTGTGAGCAGCTGCCTCCTGCGCTGACTTCAGTTTGTTCTGGATGAGTTTTTATTCTTGCGATCAAAGTTCTCAGCCCCGCAATTCTGCTTCTGTGCTTTTAGGTGACCAAGTGTTGATTTGCCTCTCTCTAGGATGCTTTGTGTAGTTAAGGTGCAAAATAAAGGGCAGGCTGGTCACTAACTTCCCATGGTATTTACATTCGCAAAAAAATCTTATGAAAGTGGTATGTTTCGTCCATACAAAATGAGCGACGGTTGGACTGTAGAGATATGACTCGATCAGTACAAAATTTTGAAAAGCCTTCTTAACTGAAACATTTAAAATATCTGTATGTAACTTCTTAGTTATTCAGGGTGGTCCTTTTGGCAGGACCAGCTGTGCTGAACAATTGTCAGTGTGGTTCTCACCTGGTGTGCATTAAATTCCTCTGTGACAAAGTGCCCAGGTGTTGATTTGGCTAATTGGGTGAGAGTGTACTGCTCTAACTGCTGTGCTATTTAACATTTGAAAGCAGAAGTGTGGGGTTAAATGTGATGCTAAAAAATGGAATGCTTACCCTTTAGGTAAGTCTGGAATATGGTGCTTGCATCCGTACTTCCAAGCTTTGGAACAGGGGTAGGTGGAGCCTTGTTCCCCTTAGTCATGTCTCCAATGAGCAGCAAAATGTCACTCTCCAAAATGTCAGCCTAGTACTTTATCCCCAAAATGACTGTAAGAGTGTAGTGGTGTGCTGTCGGCTAAAACTTGAGCTCTTCATATACTTTATATATAAAACTGTTGCATACCAACCCAAATTAGTAGTTGTTGGAAGTACTTATTTCTCTAGTAGTAACCTGTAACACCATGGTATGTTTGTATTTTCCTTTTTCAAAATCTTTTATATTAACTATAAAAATACATGTTTTGAAGAACAATTTTCAGTTCAAATTGAGCTCAGATGGGGAACAACAGCACTTTTTTGCCAGAGTTCAGTTTGTAATTGCCTTATGGTAGTTTCTGTTCATGAAGTCATTCTGTAATAATGGGATTCTTATTTTTGTCAAGATTTAGAACTTAATTATTCAGATTGCTTATGTGAATTTACAATTTTTAAGAGAGTATCTTGAAAATTCTGTCAGATGGATCTTTATCAGTGTAAGCTACACCTGCGGTACAAAATCTTTCCAAAATAGATTTAATTCTTAAGGAGACTGAACTCAAAACTGACATAATCACTTCAAGTGTATGGCTTGCTTACTGACGTTTTTTGGAATGTCACAATCTTGTAGTGTTTTTGAAGTGCTGTACCTAGCGTATGCCATGTCTCTTCATCTCCAGGTTTTGAGGGTCTGACTTTGTCATTTCAACACCCAGTGTTGTAAGAACTATGCAAGAGCTGTTCTTCTCACTTTTCTCCACAATGTGTTTTAAAATTTGTTTTAAAGAAAAAATAGAAAAACCAAACTTTGCTGGTATGTATTTTTAGGCTTGTTTCAAAAAAAAAAAAAGCAAAACCCAAAAAACTCCCCCCAAAACAATCTCTTCTGGTATGTCGTGGTTCAGTGGTCTAGTGATACCATTTGTTTGTTTGTTTTAACTATGAAGAGTAAAGCTGTGTAAATCCATACAATGCTATGAAAACTTATACTTGTGTTCAGAAAGCTTTATAGAAGAAGTTCTGTGGGATCAGCTCAGAAGTGAGCAACAGGACTTGTTAAAGAATAGGGTAGGTGTAGAATAAATAATGCCTATTTTTAAGATGGTATGACTCTGTTTTCAGTGTTGCTCAGCAGCAGCAAAACTGGAAAAATCAGGATGCCTTTTTTCTTTGTGTGGTGTCGGTTCTTTTCAATACACACTTGCTATTAGATTTGGTTGTGAAAGAGATTGAAATACAGGCTACTAAAATGGGAAGTCTTGTCAGACCCCAAGAAGCTGGTGCAGGAATAAAGCCATAGCAATATTCCTAAAATGTTTCCTCCCTTTTTTCAGGGAGGGGAGGAAGGCTTTTGCATAGTCTCTCTACTCACCTTCAGTAGCCAGAGCACCGCAGGAGGTGTTACTAACGTGAGCTAACGTGAAAGAGTAGATCCAGGACCAGGTTCTGAAAACATTGCTATGAATTTTAGCAACAAGGTCTCTCGCACGCGCTCGCTCTGAGCTGGAGAAAGAATTAGATTTCCCAGCGTTGGTCTGTTATTGCTGGTTAGTAGATACCTGAACATTTTTGAGTCTTACTCAGTAGTAATTAGCAAAACAGTGAGTGTGACAAAACATGAGGTTTTACTCATTTAAACCAGCTGCCTTCTGGCTGTGTAGTAAACCCATCACTGAATAGTCCTTGGTCTTCTCAGTTTTTGTTCCTCTGCACACAGACAGAATCACATTAATCCTTTTGTCAGTGTAGCTTCTGTAGTTTAAAAAAAAAAAAAATCCTTTTCTAGTGCTATGGCCTGTTGCAGTGGTTCTTCAATATGTGTCTTTCGTGACTTTTATGAGATCTTTTGACTACCTTTACATTTTGTGAAGTTGCGCTTGTTTCTTCCTCTGCTGTTAGTAAAAGGAAACGTTGACATGAATAGATCTGTCTGAATCGTGGGAAGAGAGCCGGTGGCAAATCGGTGCCTGTTGGCTGCTGTCAGGGTGTTTCTCTCGCTTGGGACCTCATTTGCGCAACGTGCTATTCCTCATGCACGGCTCCTTGTTGTTCGACTCGTCCTTTTGTCTTCCGCCACCGCAGTGTGTTTCAGCAGCACTTCAGGAGCGTGCCCGATGCTCTCCGGTAGTTGCTGCAAAACTAGATCTGTGTGTGGGGTGGTTTCCTCTATTCTCAGAAACGTTTTCTGGGGGGGGAAGATGATGTGCGAGATCACTAAAAAAGGTAAAATCATTCCTAGCTTTTCATAAAAGTAGCCTTTGTTATTAACAAGCTGTGCAGTAAAGGAGACCTGGACATGTCAAACTGCATTTGAATTAAAATACTGGATAACCAGTTTTTTCCAAGAAGTTTAATTCAAAGTATATTTATTAAGAAGAAAAATTTGTTTGCTTTTCTTCATGTTGGTTCTGCCAGAATGTTCATTTCTTACTTTTATCCTGAAATGTGCGGGCTTCCCGAGCAAACAAAGTGCTTCAGAGAACTCTTCCAACTTTTTGAGTCAACAGTGTACCATTAAATGTTGATGATTTTTTTGTTTTGGGGTTTTTTTAGTTTTTTCTATAGTGGTTTAAGCATTGCAAGTTGTTTTATTTAGGGTTATTTGCCAGGCATCTCCCAAAACCAAGACTTCCTTCTTAGCTGGTGATATTTTTAGGCTTTAAAGCCACATTTGGCAGCAAGCTCCCTGGGGAATTCTGCTTTATTCTCTAGCTGAAGAGCGAGTCCTTTCTAAATCTGCCAGTGATTTACCTTTTCTTTACAGCAGTTATGATGTGCTCTGCAGTACTTTTTCCTTTTTGCTTTGTTTTAAAGTATTGATGATGAAGGTGCGACATAGAGCATGTTCATTTGACCATGGTTGCTCCCCAAAAATGGCCTGCTTAAAGCCCAGTCTAGTCTCAAGATCCAGTAATAGTCACATAAAAATCATATGAAATCAATCTCAGACGCACGTTTGCAGTAATGTCTTCAGAAGAAAGGATCCATACCTAATATTATCTGCAGAGAGGGGAGCTCCTTGGAATATCCAGTAAGGTCTGAAATATTTAATAAATATCAGAACTAGTCTTGCTGTGTTCATCTTTTACTTTAGAAGGAGTTGGAAAGTTAGAACAGTGCAGTCAGTGCTAGGACTTACTGCCCTGCACAGGTATTCTTCAGGGTAATAAGAGCAACCCAAGGAACAGCCTACTGTTTGACGTTTCTTAGAGGATTCCCTAATTCGCTGACCTTTGCTATTACTTTCCTTTGAGCTTGCTTAAGAGTAATCTTTGCAGAAATCAAGATGCTGATGTATTAGTGAAAAGACTACTTTCTGCAAGGTCAGTGCTGATTTACACGGGATCTGGAGGTACTGTACTGAACCCGTAGCTGTTCTTCAGTACTTGTTTCAGTGGTTCCTGAGTCAGTTTTCGGAGTTTTGTCTCTGTCAATGTGATTTATCCTGGCAGAGTTCTGTTAAGGAGGGGAGCGAGCAGCACTAGCTAGTCTTGCCTTTTGATGAGAATTTGCCTCTGTAATGATTCGCAAATGTGTGAAGTGTGGTAATGTTTCTGTTTCCCATGTTTCAGGTGATTGAAGTTTATGACTTGACTAAGGTGAAGTTAAAATATTGGTAAGTGATTTAAGACCTCCCGTGATTTCTTCTTGATTAGTGATTGGTTTCTTGCCTTTTTTTTTAATCCTGAATTCATTTTTTCAATCACTCTTGTTAAAAAAACAAAATAACTGTCAAAAAAGAATGTAGATAATTATCCTTTCTTGAACACAGCACTTGGTTAAATTACCAGGTTACTCCTTCCTTCAGTCTTGGAGACTTCTTCCAATTTAAATGTGCCATTAGTAAACATTTGTAGCATCCATTCAATATTCTTAAGACAGGTTCATTTTGTTTTCTTTTTCAGTGGTGTCCATTTTAACTCTCAGGCAATTGCTCCAACCATAGAACAAATTGATCAGTCATTTGGAGCAACACATCCAGGAGGTAAGCTGAAGTATTTCTGAGACTCAGAAGCACACCTAGATTGACAGACTTCTTTTTAGGAAGTCTGCCTAGAGAAACGTGTAGACACTTCGTTGTCAAACGATCGGAAGTTGTGTTCCAGAATGGTCGTATTCTTATAGCTGGGATATCATGTAAAATGTACTGTAAGTTCAACTGTGACTTTCTTTAAGTGAAATAGTGAGGCAGAGAGTCATTGGCACAAAGTGGTGCGTTCAGATATCATTAATGATCTGTTTTGAACTGCCAGTACCAGAAAATTGTGAGCTTTGTTGTTGATGCTGTTGTTTTTACACATTCTTACGCATGGTCAGCTCTCAAGTGTCCTTAGGGATTAAGTATACCATGAACATGCAGACATTTGAACTGATTTCTGTGCAGAGCCAGCCAGGACTGATTGCTCAGGCTCCGTGTTCTGCGAATGTGCTTATACCCCTGCTAGGGCAGAATCAAGTCTGATCCTGTGTATAACTGGCTTGCGTCTCCCTGCCCCTCCTTCCTGTTACTGGGAGCACTGGGGAGGTGTGAAGCCAGCCTACGTGCAGCATGACCAGAAGAACCGGGACAAGTTTAATTAACCTGGCTGAACCCACTCTGACTCTTGCACAGCTACTTGGCTGTTCGCCACCTCTGTAGCAGGAAAAAGACTTATCTTTAAGCTCCTTGCTTACATATGAAAATAGAGAATGTGTTTCAGGGGTTTGTTAAGTGATGAAAATAAGCCAGTGGTGAAACTTTGAAGAGGATATTTATAATTAAACTGCTCAGGAACCTTCAAGAAATGGAGCCACAAACTGGCATAACAAGAAAGACTAACTCCATATAGGCAAGATACCCTTTTTAGAGCATCACGTTCTATTTTTAGCTTAACCCAGTCCATTTGCAGTAGTCGGGCTGATCCCAAATAGGCTAGCGTTCTTTGTGATGGATGGCAGTTGCATATCCAGTCTTTATCCCTGTTCTCTGCAGACAGTCTCTTGCACACTACAGAACAGGATTTATTAACTGTGGAGGGTCATGTGGCTAAAGTAATATAATTGCATAAAAGCCTGCTGTAGTAGATGAATATCAGATTGAGGTAAATGAAGCCTGGAGGATTTTTAGCCATGATACTCCAAGGACCAGAATCAGCCTTTTTAAATTTGACTTTGGTCATGAACGTAACATTTTCCTCTTAGGCAGAAACTCTGAGAACTATAGTTAGCTATTATGGAAATAGTATGTACAAGACTTCATAATCTTAGCTTGTTCTGTGACAATGGTTTATTTGCAAATATTTAGAGGAGAAGTGCTTGCAAAACTGTGATATTATGAACCATAAAAATAAATACCCGGCTGTAAGCATTGCTTATGATACCAATAGCATGTTTTATTACTGCATGAAATTGTATGCAAGCACTTAAAAGCATAGCTTGGCACCACATGTCCTCGTGCTGAATTTGCCAGATCTTGTGCGCCTGTCATAGTCAGTTAAGAAAACTTGCATACGTGCTTCATCTGATGATAGTTTTTCATAACATCTTTTCATCCAGTGACACATAGATATGAAAATGTATTTATTAAAATGTTGGCCTCTATTACCATTTCACTAGTGCATTTGTGCTTACTCAGTTTCCTCACTGGAAATTTGGTATCTTCCGTTAACAGCCTACTTAGCAGAAGTAAATGCTCTGTATTAAGCTGCCTGTCATAAACAGTTTGAACTGTATCACGCAGTGCAAGTTTTTGATAACTCTTTTTTCTTTGTGTTTTCTGAAACAGAAAAGGCAAAAAACCAGAATAGTTTTCAGCATGTGGGAGGGATGATGATGGTGTTTTCATGTCCCACAAAAATTTGAGCTGGGGTGGGGAGAGAAAGGTGGGAAGAGAAACCTTCCTCTTAATGTGACCAAAGTACCAAATGTCAGTTTTCATGAATGAAAGTATGACATAACCATACCTTTTATTCTCTGTGCCAATACTCCTCCAAAGCCTCAGCGCAAGCCCTTTAAGTTTAAAAGTATGTTGTTCATCTCTGTGTTAACCTCCGCTAGAATTTCAAACATAATGTTGTCTTTCACTTAAACCCAAGGTGGTTGCAGCAGAACTGTCCTGCAACAGGATACAGTCATAGCTTCAAAACGTATTTCAAAAGGTTAGCAACGGTTTTGTGTTGAAACCGACCTTCAGTGAGCAGTTTTTTAAAACCACTGATTTGTCAAAACCAAAAGAAGAGTCATCAGGAAAATTGCAACCAGCTTCATTACTTTTTGGCTAATGTTAGTTTGAAACATTGTAGTATCTTTGTCATGGGGCTGATTGAAATATGACCACTTTGGAGGTCAATAGCTTCATCCAAGCCAAGATTTTATCCCACATTTCCATGATGCTCTGACCTGACCTCCTGCTGGGGAGCGCTTGCTCTTGCCAGTGGTTCTGTTGAAATCACATCCTGTTCCGAGTCCTCGTGGATGTGGCTGTTTGCCGAAGTGCCATTCAGCATGGATAAGGGCTGTGAGATTGAACTGAAGTCGTAAGGTAGGAGGAAAAAAAAGTCCTTCCCTCCTGCCACAGTGGCCTTGCAAGAATGGGGGGAGATCCTGTCTTCTAGCTCTGTAACTCTCAGAGACTTCGGAGGTTGCCCAGGCTCCCCTGGGGTGCCAGAAAAGTCTTGTGCTTGATACTTTTGGATCTGCCTCTGCTTTATCAGGACCGTGTCTGTTCTGCAGGCTTGCTGGTGTCGGTGGCTTTGTCCCGTCCTGCTCTACAGAAACGTTTTCCAGCTGGTCACACTCTGCTGCTTTCCTGGAAGGCAAGCTCTCTCCCCTTCCTTCACCTAGAGTGCAGCAGCAAAGAAGCAGTGTTTTTGCTTCTATCAGCAATTTTGAATGGAATTACTCTGCAGGCTACCCGTGTAGTAAATAAATTAAAAATAATTTTAAAAAGGCTTACCTTGTTCAGTCGTGTGGTTGTGACATATGGTCTTGAGGGAGATGTGAGAGAACTTCGTAAGGATAGAAACATTCCTTGCCCTTTAAGCCTAAACATCAACAAACATTGCAGGGGATGGGAACTGATGCGATTTATATAATCAGATACCACACTTGGCATGACTAGGGGAAAAACACTTCTCCAGCTGGCTGTGGGCTTTGGAAAAGATGCATCATAATTTATCACATGAGAGAGATTTGTGTAATTTTCCTGCAGATCAAAACATTTCCCTCTCCCCACACGTTTTCCTTTGAGTGACAAGCAGGGAAAATGCTCTTAACCAGCACATTCTGCAGAAAAGGCAAATGATGACTTTTGAAAGCTTAATGCTTATTGCTCAACTATTATTTTTCTATCCTGGGCGGTCTGGCATTGTCCAGATATCTTGTGACATGTCTCTCAACTTGAACATTTGAAAGGCACTGGGGGGG
>NW_008824414.1:7232989-7239465 GCF_000699105.1 Pygoscelis adeliae | reverse complement strand
CAGGGGCGGGAATTTGTGTGCATTTTCTCTCTATGCTATGTCATCTTAAATATAAAATTGTAAGAAAAAAAGAGACTATTGAACCAATTTCCTTTGGTAAAGTGGAAGAAAGCAGCTTCTCTTATTGGAGTGTTTCTTTATTGGTTTTTTGCTTCTGCTGTTTTCAAACTGTTTTGCAAATGAACCAGCTTCTGTGTGTGTTATAAGAACGCTATGTTCCCCCCAGCAGCTACCAGGCACAGGTTGAAGTTTGGTAGCATCAATCCCAAAACTGTTCCCAAGCTCCCAGTCTCCTAGGATTGTTTTTAAGCTTTCAACAGCCTCACAAAACAGTATGTCTTGTTAGAGTAAGTACTGGGGTGACTTTTATTGTTGTTTATAGTTGATGTTGTGCAATTTATTGCAATAAATTGGGACATCTTGTGATGTGATGACAGCTGGAAGTCTGCGCGTGTTCTAATTTCTTAACTGCTCCTTGTAAAAGCCGACCGATCGGCTGGTGTTTCTGGTGATACTGTTTTTAATTATCATTGTAAATGGCCTAGGACCTGTGTGTCTGAAGCATTTCCTTCTTGTGCCGTATTACTCGGGAACGCCGGTAGCTGAACTGGGGCATGCAAGAAGGAGCTCCTCTTGGGGAGGAGAGGTGGACGTGGCAGGGAGGCACCTGTGAGCTCCCACTCGGGAACGTGCTTCCCGGTGGTGTGAAACACTGAATCTTTCAGTGTTCTGGGCACATCTGTCTGAGACTTCCTGGTTAATATTGTACAAGTGTTTCACATAACAATGAACAGAATTGTTTTGTAGTAATAGTAGCTGTTTAAACTACTTTAGGGATATTAAGGTATAATTGATTGTGTCATATTGTATAATTGTATCATTAGGGACCGGTTAGTGCCTACAGGCTTACATAGGCAATTCTTACTTTAATGAATCTAAGGTTTCTCTTATTGCTATGTTTCTACTGCAACAAATTAAAAGGAAAACTATTACTGTCCTGTGTAATTGTGTTCCTCCCGCATCTTGAAGTGTAGTAAATTCAATGAGGTGATGAAAGTGCTGTTAGATCTGAACTGGAGAATTCTTAGTTTATTTTAGTAACTCTGTTTTTATTTTCTTTTCCCTTTTAGTGTATAATTCAGCTGAGCAACTCTTTCACCTCAATTTCAGAGGACTGTCGTTTTCTTTTCAGTTAGACTCCTGGACTGAAACTCCGAAGTACGAGGTCAGCAATCATTCTTAGTTAATGGATAGTCTTTTTGCCTCTATGGTACTTGCAAAATATCACCTACAGCGTGTCTCACCTGCAAGCAAAAGAAACCAGTAATTTGGAAGGAATTTAACTCCTCGGTTGTGCTCTTATTCATGCTATGTAATCATTTCAAAGTTAAAAATTTTCTTCCATTTAGCAGAAGGCATGTGCTTAGAGGTTTTGCTTGCATCATGAACTGGGACTAGCAATTCTGTTGTTGAAAGGAGTCTTCTAAAAATATAAGCACTCTCTATGCAAATGCATAAATATTAAGCAATCTACTGGGAGGCTGTGCTTTTATCAGATATTTTTGAATCTCATCAAAGTGATTACGCAACTTAACTAGGGCAGAGTTCATAAAATACCTTTTCATCTTAAGTGTCCTTCAGTATGAGTGCTTTTAGAAAGCCAAATGAATGAGCTTTGCTTGTAATGCCTGTTCGCATATTCACCAAATGTTTGGATGAGTTACTGAATAATTGAATGTATTACTGCGTTCCACGAAATCTTTGGAAATCGCTGTCTATAGTGGAAACAAGGTCAGGTCTCTGATTTCCACCTATACTAACAAAAATGTATGTATAACTTGTTTTGTGTGAGGATGGAAACGCTCTCAGTTGTATTATTTAGGCTTAGCAGATAAAAAGAATGCATGCTGTATGGTATTAAAATAAAAAG
This sequence comes from Pygoscelis adeliae, assembly GCF_000699105.1. Lineage (NCBI taxonomy): Eukaryota > Metazoa > Chordata > Aves > Sphenisciformes > Spheniscidae > Pygoscelis > Pygoscelis adeliae. Next base: position 7,237,535 of record NW_008824414.1, on the reverse strand, counting down.
GAGCATATAAAGAGCCAAAACAAAGTGGGGAGGAATCAACCAATATGATGACACGTGTTTTGATGTCACAGCCTAGTACTTCAGTAGCTGTGTTTTCACACGTGAGAGAGCAGGGGGTAACCAGGGGAAGTTACTATTTAGCAGTAGTGAAGGTCAGTTGGGTTTCAGAAATATTGGAAGGTAAATAGAAACCTAATAAGCCGTAAGAAAGAATGTCCCAACAAAGAGTAGTTGCTTTTCATGCAAGCATTCCCAGGGCGTTTATGAATGAAATGGCCGAGCTGCTAAGAAAGTCAATTGTTACACCAAAGATTTGAGAAGATAATAGAATCATAGAATATCTCAAGTTGGAAGGGACCCATAAGGATCGTCAAGTCCAATTCCCTGCTCCTTGCAGGGCTACGTAAAACTGAAAGATGTTAAAATAAACCCACAAGAATCAATTTTAGCCATTGCATCTGTGTGTCTTGTTTTGGTACATGGTTCAGTTAACTAAGAAAATAATTAAGGATAGTTACAGAACGCTTGGTGCGAATATGCTTTGAGAGGGACATAGTGTGGCTCTTGAGGATGATACAGTTCTTCATAGCTGCCGGAACAGTGGAGAAAATAATTTTGCATTCTCAAAGTCTTTCATCCGGTTGCCTAAATGAGGTTAGTAAAATGTTGTTTGCACAGAGTGAAAGGCAAAATTCTCCCCAGGATTATAAATAGGTAGAAATAGGATAGTTTAGAAAACAGAGTAGTATGAAACAGTCCACAGGGAAGACAACTATTTGTTCCTCCCCAGAAGGTCCACATTAGGAAAGACTTGAAGAGTGAAATGAAATTTGAAGATGTCAAAATCTTTCAAGTTCAGAGAGGATCATATAGGAATGCTAAACTAGTTAGCAAAGCAGTGTAATCTCTGCTTATGGAAATGAAAAAACTCTGAAGAAAACTTTGGGGTTTTTATATAGCTGGTAACAAACTGTTGGTGAGGAGAACATGAAAACCTGCTTACACCGTTTCCGTTCAGAAACGAGGCGCGTGTGGCCCAGGCACTTCCATGGTTCTAGAGAAGATTTATCTGTTGCTGAGGCATAAGTATGTTAAGAAGTAATCTAAAGTCTGACTACTTTAGAAAGCTGTGTTTTGAGGTGTTCGTGTTCTGGTCAAATTCAGAAAGATTGAAATCGGGGCATCTCTAGATTTGCAAAGTAGTGGAGGTTCCCTTCTAAATACCTACAGCAGTGAAAGTCATTGCTCTGGGTTAATTTTTTTTTTCCTAAGAACTTTTTTGTGTTTACCTTATGTGATGTCCTGCTAAAGCAGAGCAGGATAATAGTTTGCATATTGTGCATCTTGGTTTTTTGTGTGTGACAAAGTTTCTTTTCTGTCCAGTGCCAGCAAAGTACGTTGACAGTCTTGAAGAAGGTCCTATCAACTTCAGAGTTGAAAGAAGTAGGCCCTTACCGCACTAGAAGAATGAATCTGACTTCCTTAGCATGCTTTCTAGTTGATGAGAACACTCAAAATCCCTATCAAAACAATGTGTAAGAATGTGCTGATAAGGAGAGTGGAAAATCTGTTTAACAAATGAGTCTCTGCTCATCAGATAAAGGCCTTTTACAAACCAGCAAAAACGTTAAAAGGCTGAAATCAATGCAGTGGGAGAGGACAAAGAAGTTCTACCTTTCAGATAGCCAATTTCTTAGAACTTAAATACAGCATAGCAGTGCAAATACTTTTATATTGCTAGTTGCCAGTGATCAAACCAAGAAAACTTGAATTCTCAGTACACACAATGGCTAATTGTCAGACTAGTGCCATCTTTTGGTGGATAAGCATAGTGAGCATTTCACTCCAGCTTGGGAATCCGGGAGTGGTGTAGTGTAAGGAACGCCATCTGGAAGGGTTTTTTGTTGTTGTTTTTCCCCCTTGTCTTTGGCTAGAGATTTACCTGAATTGGTAAGCATATACTGTATTTCTGTTGTAATTTATAACTTTGACCTGAAGTGTCCGGTGTATCATGTAACAAGAATGATTGTGTATATCCACAGCCTAACTTTGCCCATGGTCTAGCCTCTCTGCAAATTCCACATGGTGCGACTGTGAAACGTATGTACATCTACAACGGAAACAGTCTGCAGGATACCAAGTATGTACAACTGGTTGTGCTGTTTTGATCGTTTAGAATATACTTTTTCTTCCTCATTTATTTAGGGCTTTGCGAATGCTAAATATAATCATATACTTTCTTGGTTCAGTTTGGGTCTTTTATGAATTTGGTAGCGTGCAGAATGCCTTTAGATACCAACCTCTTTCAAATTTCCATAGGCGTTGTCCTCAGACCTTGTAATCAAATGTTGATTTGATTTATGTTGCTATAAAATCGGCTTGGCTCAGCTGTAGTAGGCTAATTCAATTGACCTGAAAAAGAATTCATGAAGTAAAGGAGGAAATGTAGTGAGTCTGGTAAGAGATGCCGTTAGGATATTCTTACTCTATATTTTGTTTGCATGCTAATGACCTCTCCCTAGACAATCAAAGTACCCATACACAACACTGGTACTATGTATGTCATGGCAGGGTCCTGCCAAGGGTCTTAAACTCACTCACAATACAAAAATAATAAAATATGTATTTTCAAGCTTAAGCCGTATGCATAATCTACCATATATTCAATATATTTGCAGTTACCTGACTCAACGTACCATTCTGAGGAAACTAATCTTCATGCCTTAATACTAATCGAATAGTTGTATTTTAATATGGTTAATGTTTTCTGTGGTACTGTAGTCTGTATTCTTTTAAGCAGTAGTTTACTGTACAACATCTGCTGATTTGCTCTTTCTAAAAATGTCGTTCCTGGGGTTCCTTACTCAAGGAAAAATTGAAAGGACTACTGTAAATTCTTCCTTTCAGCTTATAAATACCCAAACTGATAAGGTGGTAGTTTTTGCAGAGACAGTTGTGTGTTAATGCTAGGAGAAGATTAACGCGTCTGTGGATTACTGCTCAGAAGGGAGGGAACCTTGTTTGTGCAGACATTGTCTCCTAATTAGAAATAAGTGCACTTCAGAAAAATGTTGTTGTCTGTGCCCATCTGTGACACGGTGGGCTTTAGTGAAAGCACTAATTGTTGCACGGGGCTCTGGTGGGTGTGTGTGAGAGCTCAAAGCCTGACTTTCAGCTCATGTCACTCACACACAGGAGAAATTCACCTAAGAAAAGTGAATTTTACAGAGCGTATACAAACTAACACACAAAAAAGCAGCCCTTCCACTGAAAATATCTTCCTTGGGGCTGTTATAATTTTCTCAGATATTATTGTAATTGAATTAAAATGAGAATTGTCCCAGTAAAGCAGAACAATTGTTTGTGGTGTACCTGCACGAGCTGAATTCACGTTCTGGGCTATGGAGTACCTTCCCAAGAGCAGTGAGAGCATCACAGAGAAGGCTGCCTTTGGGTGATATGCCTAGTTCAAGGAGTAGGTATCTTTAAACACTGTACAACTTCCATTTTCCCAGAGAGAAGTCTGAAATGATACGTCCTCATAGGAGGTATCCAAAGGCTAGATACAGTTTCTGTAACTTCTGGAGTCTTTGGAACTTGCTGTTTGTTTCATTAATAGTAAAGGTCCTGCATTTGAGTGCTGCCTTGCTGTTCCTCTTCCTTTTTCCCCAGGCTTTCTGATCCTTGTGTTTAATATAACTTACAACTTTCAGTCTGAGTTAAATGCAGCTTTGTCAAAATTAGCGTGCTGTGTTCCAGTGAACTGGTAGCACCTTGTTAATGGAAAATTTGAAGATTAAGCAAATCTTATGCACGTTTTTTGTATGATTGGTTTCAGGGCTCCCTTGATGCCCCTCAGCTGTTTCCTTGGTAATGTGTATGCTGAGAACGTTGATGTTCTGAGAGATGGAACTGGACCCTCAGGTTTACGGCTTCGCCTACTCACTGCAGGTATTAGTGACACTCAGAACGTTGAACTGGTTGCTTTCCTCAGGAAAAGAGGGATAAACCTGTATAAATTAAGCATAGGTTATTTGTGATGATTTTACAGGTGATTTCAAAGTGTTCTATATACCTTATTTTGAACTATTGGAAACAAAACCCAATAAAAACCCTGTGAAGGTGAGTGCCTGCTGCTGCATTTCCCTGGCCCTGGAGGAATCACGGGGGACTGTAGCCCTGCCCTCTGTAGTTCCAAGTCCTTAGAGTCTGTTTGCAGAAATGGCATTTGTCTCCAGGTGTATGTGTAGAATAAAACAGATGCGAGTACATCACTGAACAAAACATGAGAAATCAAGAAACCTTATGTACATGTGCTTTTTCTGAGATTTCAGTGAGCTGTATAATATTGATATTTTTGTGATTAATTCTGGAAGGCTTTTAAAAAATGCCAGCAAGAGACTACATCAATGCTGCAGCCATAGACTGCGCTTTAAATTCAATTCCGTTTTCATTCGCTGTAGGAGACAGCAGTGAAAGCAACAGGCTGATGAATACCTTCTCCTTGTGTGTGCTTTCAGAGACGCGGGGAGGTGGGGCTCAGAAA
>NW_008824414.1:7192204-7232964 GCF_000699105.1 Pygoscelis adeliae | reverse complement strand
AAGATATGATGACTGCAAAGGAGCCTTGTTCAGTCACCATAACTTGAGACTTGACAATGTTTTTAAGAGAAAAATACTGAGATGTTTTTAACAATTTTCATTAGCAGGCTCGGCTTTTGACCTCTTCTGATTACTAGCTGTATGTATATTGAGGAAACACTTGGAATGCATTCCCAATATGCAAAAGTTAAAAAGGAGAAAATTTAAGATGAAGAATAAAAAATTGTGAATAAAAATGGAGCAGATGTTTTCAAGTTACTTTGCTTCTCTCTTTACAGAGGAAGATAATGGAGAGCTGCCTAGGGCAGGGAACATATATCCTCGTGTACTAGGGAAGGAGTTAGCTATAACATCATCATAATATAAATGATTTTGAGAAATTGGACACTTCTAAGGTAGAGTGTCAAGCTTAGTGAAAAATATATATATATGCAGCTTAAAGGAAATGTTGTCAATGAATAAAGTAATTATTAAAATATGTCACTAATGTTCAGACTAAAACTTGCAGAGAGGCAATCTTGCCAAAGTTTGCAGAAACTCCTTTGTAGAACATATTACACGCCTGTTCTAGCACAAGTTTCTCTGCAAGTGTATTAATTTGAAGTAACTCTTGCTTAAGAAATCAAGGATGAGTCAATCGGATTTTTATGATTTATTTTATTGGGTAACTGGCTACATAAATAATGTATAGTGAGAAAAGCTAAGTGTGTATTTAGCGCACATCCTGTATTTTGCAGTAACTGCTGCGTATGCGTACATGCATTCTCGTAAATGTAAGATGCTGCATTCCAGAAAGCAAATGGGGTCACAAACTGTAAGGCCTTTCCATTTCTTAACATCTAGTAACGTATGGCAGCCATTCATCTATGTAATGGCTATTCAGTAAGAGCCATTTTTAACATTGTTTGCGTAGGACCATACTTGCTATTGATTTAATAAGCTATGGGAATCTTGAGTAAAGGATGTGTGTTTTCTGATAACAGTTAATATGGATGAGGAATTTCACTTCACGGACTTTACTTTTTCAGCTGGAGATACATCTCTAGTTGCTAAAGTAGAATATTTTAAGGATAGAAATAATTCCTGGTACTTACTGCTAATAACCAGCTGATCAAATTGAGGCTGACTAGGAAAACAAGTCACATTCTCGTGTATGGCAAGGAAGTGAAGATAGCATTGCTGACGCCGGAGGTTAGGGTGTGGGGATCTGTGCAGCAGTCAGCACACACGTCCCTTTGATAAGAAATGTTTAAACTGTTGCAAGATAAAGGGTTAAATTTAGTTTGGCACTGTTGTCTAAAGAATGCAGCTGGTTTGTGATAAATAGAGGAATGCTAAGCGTTTGGTGTTGATTTGCTGATGTATTCTCTGATCAGGAAGGATGAATTTTGAGTTGTTTTTCATTCTGCAGGTTGTGGCCCGGGTGTTTTAGCCGATGCCAAGATGCGGGTATTTGAGCGTTGTGTGTACTTTGGTGATTCGTGCCAGGATGTGCTGAGCACCCTGGGGTCCCCACACAAAGTCTTCTACAAGTCCGAAGATAAGGTGAGGGAATTGATTCAGGCGCAGGACTTTCTCTCTGTTCAGTGCTGTCTCAGTTTAATCACAGGGCCTGTGTTTTTTAAGGCCAGTGAAGTTAAACTTCCATGTCAGACAAATTATGAGTGCTTCACCTGACATGTAATAGACCAGGATGAACTGTTACATAATTTGATTTTAAAAAGCTTTTTTAAGCTAAATTGATGCAAATCTGTTTAAATTAAAAAAAAAAAAAATTGCACCATTTTAACTGGTTTAAAAATTGATAAAAATGGGAGCACTTTTGAATCCAAATGAGCTTCAGCAAGTGTGTACTACCTATTTTTTAATTATATTTTATGTAAAATAACTTTAGCATATATTTTCCTAATGTTTTTACGTAGCAGCATATGAGTAAACCTTTTGCTTCAGATAACTAAAAAGAAAAAACCTGATGTGTCATTGTGCCACTGCAAGCAGCTGATGGTCCTGTCATGAAGCACAGTATCTTACGTATTTGAACAAGGGCTTCAAATGAGATGACGGCAATTTGTTTGAATGTAGTGATGTTGTTAACGGCATTCATCTTTGTGAGCGTTATTAAATACCTCTGAAAAATGTGTGTCTTGCAGATGAAAATCCATTCGCCCTCGCCCCATAAGCAGGTCCCATCAAAGTGCAATGACTACTTCTTCAATTATTTCACACTTGGAGTGGTGAGTGGGAAGCTTCCATAAACAAATTCTTGTAAAGTTTTGATTTGGCCACACAGCAATCCTTTCAGAAGGCCAAAGGCTGTGAGAAATGAGAGACTGCAAAACTCTTGATCGCTGCCTTAGGAATCTCTGGTTATGAAGAGCACCACTGCCTTTTCTCTAGCACTTGCAAATTCAGTCAGTAATGTTTTATCATCTCCACCAGCGGATGGAGGGCTCTTTATGTTTGCACTTTGGCATTCTCTTAGGTTTTCTCCCTCTGCCATGCCTGATGCACAGATACACTAGTTCTTGTTTCTGAAATCCATGCTCCTGTCCCACAGAACTGAGATAGGTGTATCAATTGTGAAAGTTTGCCGAGTTGTGGGATGTAGTTCAGCCTTCGTGTCCCTCCTTACAGCTATTTTGCTGTAAGTTACTGTAAATAACATGCAGAAAAACAAGACTTCCTTAGAAAACTTGTCAACATTAGCAAATGAAACTGCAGTTGTTATTGAGTGCTGGAGGAAATGGGCGTTTATTTGAATTTACAAATAGTCTCATTTTCAAATACTACTTTTCATAGTTCCATTTGGTTCCAATGAGATAGATACATATCACTATATACAGGTACTAGTGTAACTAATCTCAGGTTAGTTTGGGGAAAGCCACCTTCCTCTATCCAAATTGCTTCGTGTCTGTCTGTTTTTTCTTCAACAGGATATTCTCTTTGATGCAAACACTCACAAGGTGAAGAAATTTGTCCTGCATACAAATTATCCTGGTCATTACAACTTTAACATGTGAGTGTGAAGAACTGATCTGTTAAAGAGTATTTTAAAATACCTGAAAAGGAAATCCTATGTTCCCTTAGTAGAATTCCAGTATTTCTTCCCCAAGTGTTTTTGGTGTATCTGGTAACCCGTGGAGGTTTCAGCCATCGTTATTAGCACTTTTTTTTAAATTATTTTCTTTTTACTTTTAAATGCCTTTATATTGTCAAGTATGTCTTCAAGCAGTAAATGAGGTAAGATGGCTCTTGGGCCAGCTATAATGTGCAAACTCGCTTGCTAGAGGCAAACTTCATGTTAGCAAGAGTGTCCATTTACTGTTAGGTAGGCTGCTGTTTTTTTCCTGACATTATTTCGGTTAGTGATTAAAAAAAATTTCATCTTGTGCTTCTGAACGTATTTTCAGTACTTTTAAAATGCAAACTCTTTAGGAGAGTAATATGAGTTAAGGAATTAAGTGATTGGATGTCTGATTAAAGCAAACGTATTTTCAGGCAGCTGGCGTTAGTGACAGAGAAATCTATGGTACTGTTTCTAAGCTGAGTATTTTTCCATCCACTCTGCGTAACAGCAGAGTAATTTGTGCTGAAGGGCCTTTTGTGTCCTTTAGAAAATTATGTTAGGACATTGCCAGACAGCTGCCTTTTTTGATGTAGAAAATAGAAGTGAGAACTTTTCTTCTTTACCTGTTAGCATTGAGACTCTCATTTTATTATTCATGTGACTTTTCATTAAACTGGTTATTAAGAGCCCTAAGTTTGTGCTATGCAGTTTATTTTGGGTCTTCTGTTTTCTAATAGCTTTACGATTTGCACTTTCTAGTTACCATCGCTGTGAATTCAAGATTCCACTAGTCATTAAGCGAGGTGAGTAGTTCATCTCTTGTCCTGCTCAGGGGGCGTGTACCCCAAAATGCTCAAAGGGGAGGTATGATCAGTTTTCATTTCTAATGCATCCTTCATTATCAGAGGGTGCTAACAGTGACAGTCATTGAGACAGAGGTGGAATTCTGGGGTTAGGTTTCTATTTGTTAAGTCAAAAAGATACTTCAGGACAAGTTAGCAGTTCTCTGATTTTACTTACATTATCTTGTTTACTTACTTAAATCATACTAATATTTAGCTGCAACATCACTAATTTTCTGTAATGCTGCCACTCTGCTACAATTAACTACCTTGTACCTGGAGGCTCAAAATCTGTAAGGCAGCGTTAGTCTGAGCTGGTCTGTCCAATCCACTGTTGAACTTTTTAATCCTGAACTCGCTTTTGAAAGGCTTATTCATGATACTTAATATGAACTGGTTTAGCGGGGAATGAGAACAAATATCCAGAATATGTTGGCTCTGTGTGCTATAGACAAAGTATGGCTGTTGTGTTCACTTGAAAATCTTTACTTGAAAAAATACATATATAATCAGTAGTGCTGAATTCTACAAGATATTTAGATGTGCCCAGCACTGTGCGTGTAAGTAATCGCAACAAAGCATGGGGAACCTTGTTTGAGTGAAGATCATAGTGATCGAGGTAGACTACTTTTATATAAGAATTAACAGATGTACTGGGAAAGTGTGTATTTTGATTATCCAGGGAATACTGGATGCTGGCTAAGGTTTTGGCCAGGGATGCTTGCTTCATTTTGATTAGTTTTCACTGAAAGCACTTCCCTGTGTAAAGTGCAATTCTCCTGTGGCCGTCACAGCAGTTTGAGCATGTAGAGGAATAAAAACCTGGAGAAACAATGTCTGGATGTACAAGCTTATATGAAAGTTGATTTGTACTTCAGCCAAGAGAATAAGCATGAAAGTTCTCGCTTTTTAAATTGTTTTCCCTTAGGTTATTTTGCAAGACTTCAAAGGCATTCATTTCTGATTATTTTTATTCACCTCAAGTAGTACCATGAACCTCTTCTGAATATGTCTGGGGTTTTGGTTTGTTTTGATTTTCTAAATTCACCTTTCTGTCTCTAGCTTATGTTCAGGTCATGTAACAAGTTGAAAACAAATGTTACAAAATTTATCAAGAGCCCATCTTCTTCCATTTGGTGGCGGTGCCTGATGCAGCTTTATTAACTCCCTTCTGTAGTTCAACTTCAGGCAATAGATTGACAGCCAGAATTAAGTGAACTCTTTGAACATAAAAAGAGCATGTTTATTTAGCAGGTGGAAAATACAGAGGAGCTTTCAATCAAATTAAAGACCATTTGCTATGTTTGACTTGTTTAGTGTCTAGGTCCATTCCCACTGCTTCAGGAAGGTGCTTTCAGTGTTCAGAAGCCCCCAAATGTATGTAAGAAATAGTGCTTGAAACCACCAGCAAACAATTTGTTTTTAAGACTGTAAGTGTAAATGCAATGCTGTCCGCACCTGCAGCCTTTTTTATTATGCAGTAGGTAGACTGCAATTCCCAAGCTCTCTGCTATCTTTGTTTTTGAAAGAGTTGATTTCAGGCCTGCCGGCTCCTGAATCTCAAGCTGTCGGTTTTAGCCAGCTTCCTTTCCAAGAGTGTTTGGACTTGATGAGTGGCACCCCATCTTATCTCAATGAGTGGCTGCGCTAGGCGTGTTAACCTAGTGCAAGGAGATGTAGCCTCTTTTACACTGGCATTCTTCTATGTAAGGTTACAGCTTAAGCACATATAGTGTTAGAACTTTGGAACTTGCTGTAAATAGGCAGATTTGTTTAATCACCTGAACTGGCATTTAATCAATGTTGTTGACAATTCTGGTTGCTAGTAAATGCTGGTAAATTTGCATATGAACCAATCTAATGCTTGTATGTCTCCTGCTCTCTGAGCTAACCTCCCAAAATAAAGGATTATGTAGGAGACTGTTCAAGTATAAACTACAAAGGCTTTTCTGTTTTTCTTTCATAGATAGTGCTGATTCACAGACTGAAACATGTACAACATACAGCAAGGTAAGTCTGTGCAGAACTGAATGTTTTCCTTCTTTTCTTAAACCATCTAAATGATCTATGCTGAATTTGCAGTACTCTTTGAAGAAATAATAGCAGTTGAATCATGTTGGTTTAAAATAGAAAAGTTGAAGGCCAAAAATTCATGTATGTTGTGTGGTCTAAGCATTTTGTTGTGTTAAGGATTGAAGGCATTCATAATAGCACGTTTCTAGTAAATTAAATTATTGCATTCTTGCATGCTTTGCATTTTAAGATAGCTGCAGGTAGACATAGAACAGTAAAATAAGCGATGTGGGAAAGCGATAGCAGTGGTGGCTGAATGGTAGCTGGAAGAGATATTTCTAAACAGAATTTTCACAGGGCTTTTCTACTTAATGTCGCTCTTGAAGACCTTTAGTATTTAACCAAGAGGGTCCAGTGCCCTTCCAGTTTCTTCTGAAGCATGCCAGTTATGGGACGTTTCTCGGCAGCAGCAGGCCTTACAAAAATGTCACTGCCAGTGTGACACCTCCTGATGACAGCAGACTCCTTGAAGACTGTATAGCCTTACTACCCAAATGAAATTGCTGCTGCATGTTTGAGAGCTACATTAAGTTGAAAAACTTCTCAAAAATTGTGTTCAGCAGTGTCTCTATAGTTAACATTCAGCCAGGGTCAGTGCTGCTCTCTTGGCTCCTGGGGTGCCAATTTCCTTGATGAATTTTGGGTCCCATATTGGGAAGAAAAAACCGGAGTCAGCAACCTGGAAGCTGCCATTCTTTGCTTTTTGATTTGAATTACTTGCATCCTTCAGTGCTTTGACTTACTTCAGCCTTGTGTGTGAAACTGCAGCTTCTTATTAAGTCTGCTTAGAGTGATGAAAACTGCTGGACACTCCCAATGATGAAATAGTCCAGCTTTCCTCTTCTTTTCCAAACTTGTCGCTTAAATCAAGGAAAGGCTTTTGGGAGAGGTAGCAGTGATGCTGTTTTTCTGTCTGCAAAGGTATGTAAGAGGATATTTGCTGAGGTTTCCCACAGCTGCTTTGTTCTCTGAGTTGTCCCCAAAATGCTACAAGACTTTCCAGCTACATTTTACCCATAAGACCCATAAATTTTTTTATATTAATAATTCTAATTCAAAGCTATTTTGAGACAAAAATGAGAGTAAACCCTGGGAGGATTTCCTAGCCCTAGTAATGGGTAGTTTCCATCACTGAGTATGGCTTCAGTCACAAAATACTTCTGTAAATACAACCCCTGTGTTATTTGGCAAATGAGCGTGTCACAAACAAAAACGTACACGAGACTCTTCCTAGATAAAAAGAAGAGTTTTCCCATGCCTCATTTTAACACAAAGTCTTTGATATATTTGCAGTGGGACAGTATTCAGGATCTTCTGGGGCACCCTGTAGAAAAGCCAGTGGTACTTCACAGGTAAAGATCTCTCTATTTTCGTTGCAGGGATTGAGCTGATAACAGAGGATGAGTTTAGGCAGGGGAGGGGTGTTTATTGCACTATTACTTTTAGGCTGCTTTGCTGATACAGTTTCAGACTTTTTGGCCACTAACAAGACTAGATAGCTGCTCTCAGATGAAATAGGCTGACATGTAAAATGACAACTTGGAAAATTTTGGAATGAAATTTCCAAAATTCCTTGAACTGTAAAATCCGGAGCAGAGCTAAGCAGCATATAAACAAGTATCTCTGTTCATGTGTAATAAATAACATAGATTTTTTTATACTAGTCACATGCATTTCAACAACGTGACATCATCTAGCACAGTGTGTAGTGTATGTGACAGCAATCTGTCTGAAGAAGCCTTGCTTTTACGAACATACATAGTTGTTCTACAGTTCTTTTCGGCTGACTGAAGATAGAACGGTGTGCTCACACTTGCTCCGTTCCTACAGGGGTTGAGCGGGGTGTTGGGTTAAATAGGCATTACCTGCTTGCAGTGCTGTCGTTCTATGATATGATATGAAACTATGATTTATCTCGGGACAAGTGTAAGTCATGGGTACTGTGAAAATACTGCAGCAATTTCAGATATACCTAACAAGGTATTTTCATCAGGCTTTCATATGACTTTGAGTTTGATTTCCACCACCACACCACCCGCCCCACATCATGGTGTCCTTTGCTCCCCTTTACTCCTGTTTTATTCCAATGAGATCGTTAGAGCAGAAGCCATGTAAAGTAAAGCTGGGGTGAAATAGCGATTACATAGAGCCCTTCTGTTTTTCATCTGTGTTGTAGAGAGTAGTTCAACCACAGTTTGCTTTACTGAGCACATCTCAAATGTCTCAGACATGCAATTTGAGAAACTGACCAGTTACAAGAAAGGCCAAAAGGTAAATATTTTTGGGGCGGGGAGCGGGTTGGCTGTAATCTAAAATCCATTGCAGTCAGCAGGAGTCTGCTATTGTCGTATAGATGATCCAAAAATATCGGAAATATCTGAAGGACAAGGGATACATTAATCTTGAAAAATGCTGTTTAGTAAAATCTGGATTATTCTATTTCAGCATCTTACAGGGTAATTTTTTAACATGATAAAACCAGTGAATTAATAGACAGCATATAGTAAATATGTTTGGTAAAGGCTGAGAAATAAAGTAGATTGAAGAGTGGGAAAGGATCTTGCACAGAAATAATTTGTAATAAATTACATGGTGCTTCTCTCTTCCTATGTATCTGCTTACTTGCAGGGTTCTTCCTGTTCAAGTTCAGTGAAAGAGTTTTCCTGTAGAGGTTGTTAGTAACTTTTTGATTACTTTCTCCCTGAGTATTAATAACGGCTCTGTGACGTTAAGCAGAGGTATCCTCTGGCTCACTTGGAGTCTAGCAGTGGTGTTGCATAACGTAGATTTACTTTCTTTTGATGAAAGCCATGATAAAGATGCCATAATTTACCTTGTGTTACTGAGTGGTTATTCTTCCCTAAGAAGTTCCTGATCCTCACACGTCCATTTTTATTCCCCCCCCCCTCTTTTCTGTTCAGGTCGTCATCTCCGAACAACACTAACCCATTTGGGTCAACCTTTTGCTTTGGACTGCAACGAATGATCTTTGAGGTTAGGAGAAAAACTTTCATATTTGTTTGAGCAAGAGAAGATGAGGAGTTTGCTATTATTACTACTGGCCTATTTCCCATTTCAAGAAAAGCCAGCGCTTGGGAGTGGCTGTATTTTTAGAGCTTATTAGCAGAAACGGGCAACTTCCTGATCTCTTCTCTGAGGTTGTACATTTGCATGTTAGAGCTGGGACTTCAGGTTTGTCACCTAGAACTCGTGGTGGCAGGAGATGCACGCGCTCAGCTCTGAGTAGTGGTGGAGCATGCTGGTGTTTAAATGTGTCATGGAAATCTAGAGACCGTTTTTAGGAGCTAGCCAAGAGCTTGTTGCTTTCTTTCGTTGTTGGAATTTCTTTTTTTCAGGCAGATCAGTTCCCTGTTTGCCATTTTCACTCTTCTGAGTTCCTGTTTGGTGTACAGTTCTCTTAATTTCCCTTTTTCCCTGCCGTCCTTTTGCAGGTGATGCAGAATAATCACATAGCTTCTGTTACTCTGTATGGCCCAACGCGGCCCAGCAGCCAGTTGAGAACATCGGACCTTCCCCAGTGAGCATCCCCTGCAAAGTCAGCTAATCTCAATGCTACAAAATTAGTACAGCGTGCCTTGATTTGCTGCCACTTATAATATGGAAAGCACGTTATGATTTTTTTTTTCAATAAGCCTTTCCACCCAGGAGCGGTGTGGAGGGGAAATTCTCTCAACCCTTCATCATGGGGCATGGAACTGTTGATGGAGGAGAGCAGCTTAGGTGCCTGTGCCGTCGTTTATTCCTCTCCGTTGCCCTCATCCTATGCAGCACAGACCTGAAGAGACTGTCCCCCCTTCTCAGCTGGCAGAAGGGGGAAATGGAAGAGGGGCACGTAATGACTGCAAGAGTTAGAAGCACAAACTTTCTGAGCCTTGGAGCATCTGGAAGCAGGTATTGATTTTAGTCTGTTTGTGTTACTGTATTGATGTGGTGGTCACATTTTAAGAAAACGTGTGTGTGTATATATAGATATAAACACATCGGTATTTCTGTGGCTTAGGACATTGTACCAAGTGTGACAAGGATGTATATATGTCCATGATTTCAGGCACCACATCTTTGTGTAACTTTAAACCAAGCAAGTAGCATGTGCATAATACTTGGTTGTAACATTTGCACTACATACACTTTAATTACTTGATGAACGTTTATCTTCACTGAGGAGCATCTGTGTACTGGGTGTGAGTGGGGTGTGATGGTTATTTAATGTACGCTGCGCATAAAGCTTATTTATACAGTGGATCAAATTTATCCACCTTCCTGCACTAATATGTACTTGATATGCTGAAACATTTTTTTTCCTGCCATGGCTGGTTTACTAATTTTTTTCTTATGCAGTTTAAAAAAAAAAAAAGAAATTCTGGAAGAGGTTGTTTCTATGATTGAATTATGCTTTAGTGAAAAGGTTTGATGCAATTTTTCGTACTACAGAAAGATGTAACGAAGAAATAGCGTTGCCTCATTTACCTCTGTTCCAAAATCCTTTATTCCTACTCTGTTTCCTTAGAGAAAGAAAAGCTGTATATAATGGTATCTCAGAAAGAAATTCCCGAGCTCTGGCATCACCAAGAAAACCTTTTCTGTAACTTTTGATGTATGATTTTAATTTATGCCAAAGGTTTAGCCAAAGACATCCTTATTGTAGTTTCACCATTTCTGTACATACATGCTAACTGCACACCCCACCCCAGCAGACAGGATATAGGCTTCTTTCTAGTTGGGAGATGCTGCTCGCAACATTTTATCCCAGGAGGATACTTTAGGTTTCTAGTTCTCTTACCAGTCTTATTTGGGGGAAATAGGTGGTCTGTCTTTGAAATATTGAACCCTTTTTAAAAATGGACAAGAGAAATGTATAATTTTATCCCATTTTTAATATTTTGGTGTAGCAACTTGTGATACATAGATGACAATTTTGTGAGTTTTACTATGTGTGTACAGATTTTGTAAATATGACATTTTTGTAATTTTAACTCCATGTACAGTGTAATCCTGTATAGTTTATCGATGAATGAGAGATAGGAAATCGAATGTTAACTGACGTTTTGGATCCTGGACCAGTAGCAGGGATAAATGTGGTGTGTGTGTGTGTGAGACATTCTTTGCCATTTAGTCTTCCTGTATACTGTGATACTCTAAACTGTTTTGCTAAAACAAACAAAAAAGCCCCATGGAGAATCTAATGGATAAGGAAAAAGTTACTGTTTACCTTTATCCCTAGGTGTCACTCCTGTTGAATCCCTGTTCAATCTGTGCTGTCTCCTGTGATCATTGCTTGCTAAGAAAATTCTATGCCTCAACCTTCCTTTTGTTTCCTCTCTAATTTTAATTTCATTTTACATAGCCCTTCTGTAAATTAAATGGAATAATAATGAGCATGTACACTGAAAGAAAAATAAAATGAGACTCTCAGTTACTGTTTTTGTGTTAAATACAGTTGCTGGGTGTTTTTGTAATAAAACCATGGATGTTTTTGCCTTTTTTTTTCTTATCAATTCGTCCTTTTTATTTTACTGTCTTTCAGACGGTATATTTGAAGTACCTGACTAGTGTTCCTCCTCTGCAGCCGATACAGTACATTCTCTGGAGAAGCAGTATAAAAAGTAACATAACTTGCAGTCTGTTTCCTAGTAGACACATGAAAGCATATTATAAATTTTTGCCCCGAAGTGGAGAAGGAAAGTCTTTAAAGTGTGGTAAATAACACCATGGCTTCTGTATTGTGTTCAAAAATGCGGTTGTTACACTCATGTCAGTCTTTGGGTATCATTAAAATCGATCAAGCTTCACAGAGTTTGAATATAGCTCAACAGAATGGAAGAAATGTCTGCAGTAAAAGGAGCAAATGTGAATTCTCATCCTGCTTTCTTGTGCCCTAAGGCACTTCAACAGCAAAGCATTGAAAGTACGCTTACCCTGAAGTAGCTTAGAGGTTAATGCAGGGCATAAGGAATGGGACTCCTGTTTCTGGTCGCATTTCTCCTGCAGTGGCTGCATCATGCAGGGTAGAGCACTTAGCTCTCCCTCCTCTAGCATCCTTCAGTTTTGGAAGATAAAATGACCTTGCGTAACGCTTGGCTCCGTGCGCCTTTGGAGAATTTTATGATCTCTGAATTGAGATGGTGTGCATGCTTCTGTTTGTTACTAAAATACGACAGCAATCCTGCTAATACTTTAACTTAATTTTAATTAATCCTTTTCTAATAAAGACTCCAGACTAGCTGCAGGAGGAGATAAATTCTTCATGGGACAATTTGAGTAATGGCTATGCAGATGCTACCAATATCCTGCTCTCAAGCATACTCAGCTGGAATTCTTCAGATGTGTGAGGTCAGGACAGCTGCTATACATGCACCTCGAGACTTAGGACAGGATATCAGCAGCTAACCAAAGGTATTTTAACAACTTCAGTGACTCCCATCTTCACTTGTAATATGCTGGTGAGTCAAAGTGACTAAAACAGCGTAGATAATGAAATGTGCTCTCTTAACAGCCCAGATACTTCTCTAGGTCAGTCCCTTCATCTTGAAAAATTCCTCTGTAACAGGCAAAAATTAAAGGCAACTTTGCATCTTGGCTGCTGCTGATGGGCTGAGCGCAAACCATTTGACTTTTGGGAGAGGCAGAGCTGAAGAAGGGCACGTGGAGGTAACGTGGAGCAGCTCTTCTGGGTTTCCTCGCCCTTCCTTTGTGATTGCAGCTGTTCATAGCTCGCTTCTCTGAGATGTTTTGCTTTGTTTGCTGCTATTTGGACTAAGCTAAGCCAAGCTGTTGCTGTGCTGATGCATTAGGGGAGCTGGTGTGGAGCCTTAAGGACTTGCTGGCATGAAAATGTTAGGACTGGGTGGGGGGGACTGATGGCAGTTTTGAATCACCAGAATGAAGAGGGGAAGGAATAGGAAATAGAGGAGCTCTGGGGGAGAAGGTGAGGATGGCAGTGTGGCAGGAAGGAGGCGCTGGGACAAGGCTGTTTCTTTTAACCAAAAGCTGTTCCTTGCAGAGGGGGGCTCAGGGTGCAGCGGTGTGCCAGCTCGAGCTCTGGCGGGCCAGGTGGGCAGGGTGCATCACCTCCCCCTCCCAAAGGAACCGAGAGGTCTGGGCTGTGTCAGATCAGGCGCTGGCACAAGGCTGTTTCTTTGAACCAAGAGCTGTTCCTTGCAGAGGGGGGCTCAGGGTGCAGCGGTGGGCCAGGTGGGCAGGGTGCATCACCTCCCCCTCCCAAAGGAACCGAGAGGTCTGGGCTGTGTCAGATCCCACCTCAGCAGGTGCCCTCGTTAGACTTATGTATGGTTTGATACAGATCCTGCATGTTGGCAACATGGGCGTTGGTCCATCATTTTGGTTTCATATGATAAAACTGTTTGATAATAACGTTAAGTACAACTGCATTTTTAATAAAACATACTGTGCATATGATCCCATTTTGATGTGTGCCTTCTTCCTTTGTATAGAAAGTAAGAGTTTGCGTGTGTGTGTCTGCTTAACTTGAATATCGCAGCATTTTCCACAGTATTTCATTTGTTTACACTTAATAAAACTGATTGTTCTGCCCTTCTTTTTGGAGGTGAAGCTGACGTTTCTTCCCGTATGCTTTAGGCCTGCAAGCAGTCCCTGGGCTCCTGTGAGTATTACAGGCAGTGCTATATAGATCAGCACTGCTGTGTAATACTAGAACCCTCTGTTTCCCAAAATGCAGTTCCTGTCAAGAAAACCCTGTTTTCTGTTGCCAGGGACCATCACACTTTGAATTCTAAGCAGATTTTTTTGTTGAAATAGTGATTGGGTGGTGTGTGAGAACAGATTCATGTGCTCGTGATCATTCATATTCCAGAACCCACATCAGACCTGTTTAAAATATCTTTCCTACGGCTCAGCATTACAGCAAGATGGTGATTCATCGTTATCAGGGGCTGGCTGGAGGTTTCCAAAGGGAAACCGAGGGTGTTGGTGCTCACTTCACATTGACTTTCCGCATGTTGTTAGAGCCTGTTAGTCACTCAGCAGCTCTGCTATGCTGAACTTCTGTTAGGTTTTGTGTTTGATGGCTCCAAATGTATATGAGAGTAAACCTGCATGGGTGTGAAGCTATGCGGCTGTTACTTTGAAAGAAATGTTGTGTCCGAGCTGTAGCTATTTGCTTGCTCCAGAGTACTCGGACAAGGACCAAGATGTCTGATATGGCAGAATTTCACGTGGGCTGGTTATGTTCTTTGAGTTCAGAATAATTTTTGGTGTCACGATGCAAAAAAGGCTATTCTGTGCTAGCTCTGCAGATACAATTATTCCATGTCAACTTTTGCCCCATAAACACCTTTTATTGTACCTCCTTTATCTTGATTACACCAACACAAAGGCACTCTCCTCTCCGGCTGATCCTGTCAGACACAACCTGACAGGGCATGTGTAGCCAAATAAATACATCACTGTGTGTGTTTGGGGAGTTAACAGAATACAAATTAGTTCTGGTTGGTTCTTTTTGTGAAAAGTATGGCCCATGGTGTTTCAGAGATAAGGTAACGTTGAAGCAAAATAAGGGGAAATTAAAAATGGAGCTTACTGAAGATGTAACTCTTGAGCATTAAAATAGGATCGGGAGTTAATGAAGTAGGGGGCTTTGTTCAAGGCCAGGGTATAACCAGTTCACCAAGTGAAAACTGCACCTATGAAGGGATTTGTTTTTGCAGGGGGTTGTATGTGTTACTTGGAGGATTCAGGTTGAGCTTAAATACCATATTCTCTACCTATGTGAATTTTAGCTGTAACTAATAAAGTCACCATTTAAATGTTTTATCTGCTAAACCTTATATCCAAGGCTTTTGTTTTGGTTGTGGGGATGTGTATTTTTCCAGCAAGAAAAATCATTCCTTTTCGCGATCTGGGAAGAGTGGCTGCTTGAAACAGCAGGAAAGGTAAGCTGGAGTTTGCAGAGTAGGTCATTTACTGTGGTTTAAGATACTGTTACAACAGTAACTTTTGTTCTGGACTAGACCGTAATGCTTTAATGTAACCTTTTCTCTTTCATACCCTAATTAATTCCCCTTTAAACATTATTAGTTTGGTCATTTTAAAGTACTGCGTATTGGAATTTTGGAAGCTGGTTTTAAGTGCCTTAATATTTCACACCTATGCTACATATTCCACTTAATGCATAAGTTTCATTCCGGTATTAATACCCATCAGAGAGACATTTAATTTAAATACCGATCACAAAAAAGCCCCTGCATGATTATGCAATGTGCAGTCTAATCAACTAAGTAATCAAAACAGCCTGAATCAGTCTTCCCTTTTCACCTCCGCTGGTCTCTCTCAGAAAAACTGAAGCCCTGAAATCCCGAGTTTGCCCTTTTCCTCGCTGGGTGGCTCTGTTGCGTGCGCAAGTATGGAGGCTACTAAGATTATTTCACCCTTTTCTTCTGCTTCTATGGCCGTAGGGAGCATTTGTCTTAATATCACGCCTTTCTTCCTACCCAGCTCAGTCAGCCCCCCTGGGGACAAGGCGGTCACCGCGGACCTGTGTTATTTTACGTTTTTTCCCTGGTCTCGGCACTGCGCTTGTCAGTGGACAGGCTGGGAAAGGGAGGGAGAGAGAAAAGATCCGTGAGCTGGGTTTGGATGGATTGGAGAGAGAGCATTGGGCTGGTCAGGACTGGTGGGGGAGCTGTTTGCTGCTCTTGGAGGGACTCGGATACACTCATCCTTTGGGGTTTAGTTTCCTCCCTCATTTCTCAGTATGGTTTTCTTACTGACCGTAAGCCTAGAAAATCATGAAAAGTTGCATTTAAAGGTTTTACTGGTTTTGACAAACGTCGGTAGAGTTAGTAGCATCGTTGGGGAAATGTGGTGAGCTAATTGTCAGGGCTGCTGAGACCTGCAACTCCAGCTGAAAGGTACAACTCGGGGGGCCTCAGCAGTTCTTCAAATTGGGCTTTGGGGTAGACTTCCCCCCTCTCCCCCCCCCAGCCGATCTGTTGGTCATTCAGCACTTGCTGGGGAATGTTCTCAGTGCTAATATTTAGTGAGGATTCTCTGAGCTGTTTGATTATTTTGTACTGTTTGATTTTGCAGTTGGGGTTTGCTTCCGAGAACCTACTGTAGAAAGATGAATAATTAAACTGCAGGCAGGAAGCACAATATTTTAATGCTCAATTGCTTCAGAACCATCTTTGGCTTTCTTTTTTGATGTCTAAGTCAGCAGTGGCCTGACCGAATGATGGATCTTGGCATTCGCTACCAGTTTAATGTGTTCAGAGATGCATTCGGAGGTGCTAAATGTGAGGTTCAAGCCAGCTCTGCTCGTTCTAGTGACTAAATCTGGCTACTTATGTGCAGTAGGAACAAAATTTGACTGCGTGTGGATCCCTGGGATCCAATAAAACCTACTGTACTGTATTAGTTTCAGATGTTTATGTCTGTCGAGGAAGTCTGCTTGCTCTCCTTGCTACTGGTGGAACCCACTTAGGATGTTTTTATGTTTTCTTTTCTCATTATGGGTTAGTCATGAAAAAAATTGCCAAGCAAG
Source organism: Pygoscelis adeliae (assembly GCF_000699105.1). Classification (NCBI taxonomy): domain Eukaryota; kingdom Metazoa; phylum Chordata; class Aves; order Sphenisciformes; family Spheniscidae; genus Pygoscelis; species Pygoscelis adeliae. The sequence continues at coordinate 7,216,442 of NW_008824414.1, read as the reverse complement.
GCTTTGTAGCAAAACCCCGACTGGTGCATTGAATTGGCCAGTTAACAGAAGCTGCTCAGAATGTCATTCTGAAATGGATGGGTTTGGTTTTCTGAGATGCATCAGAAAGGTCGGGTGAGGGTCCTTCCTGCCAGTTCTCATACACACCTAGGGTTTTAGGATTTTCTGAAAAGGCCCCCATCTTTTAGGAAACAATCTCCAGCTTGGGTGAAGTCAAAGATGTTTTGCCTGCTGTAGCGGTAAGTAAAATTGAATAAACTGCAGGGGGTGCAGCGCTGCCCTCCAGCATTTCCCCAGTGCATTATGCTCACATATGGGGTCTGTGAACTTCCAGCTCGACTGCAGAAGCAAATGGAAACTCTTAAAACCAGGTCAAGCAGGCCATACGGCAGAGGCTGGAGGACAAAAGCAGATGTATCTTTCGTTCGTAGATACTAGATTTGATGTTCACTGGATAAAAGAAATGAGCTATTCCATAGACTAAGACAACGGAGTAAACAGTTTGCTCTAGGTCTGTTTCTGCCAACTATCAGGGTATGTGCTGGCACAGGTAGATGATGAACAACAAGTCTCATCTGGGACAAAATGCGCTCATTAATGCTGTATTGTGGGTAGATTGCAGATCTGAAGACGTTATAGCGGGAGGAGCCAATCTCTGTGCGTCTCCAAGCTTAAAAGGAAGATCTTAATAAGGACTTCTGAACCTGACTAGTTGCCTTGTAGAAAATCATAAGGTAAGCCGTGTTTATTTTTCTGTCATTACCATTAAATTAAGTCCAGCATAAGGAAAGATTTACCAAGTTATCTAAAATAATGAATATTTTTCATGTTGCTGTCTTCATGAAAAATACCTGTGGTGTTAGTCTTACAACGTGTGTGCAGGTGTACTTGACAGACTCACTCTGACAACTAGAGGCACGTCTGCATGCTGTCTTTTAATTATGGTATAAATAATTTCCCAAACTGTAAACTAATCACAGGTAATACATTTCTGTACAAGCTCATAAATACGTAAGTATCACACATGTTAGCAGACAGGGGCGTGACTGGCTTTCTCCCACCAGCAGGGCTCTGGCTTATTTCCACACCCTACAGAGCTCCTTGTAAAGCTCACATAAGCATTTTGTGTTTCAGGATTGCAGCCCGAAAATATCCCAGATCAACATATGGTCTTTTGATTTCTATATAGCTGACCTTTCCTCGGAAATACATTATTGTAAGGCTTAAACTCTTACAATGAAGATAACGTGCAAGACTGTTTTTAGTAGTCTACTAATAGATATTACCAGCTTGCTTTCCTCCGTGTTGTGCATAGTTAATACGAGTACTGGGCCTGGACTACGGCTGGGTGGGAGGAAGGTTATACCCAGGTATGAAATGCAGCTGCGCGGCAGGGCTCTGTTCAAGGGAAAGCAACTTCTCGGACACTTATGACTGATTGTAGTTTCCTTTGAAGCTGTGTGTGTGTGCCCTCCTGAAGAGGGATGACATCGGGGCTTCTCTGATGGATAGGAGTTTTGTTGAGGGGGGAAAAAATTGCAAAAGAATTAACAAACACAGTATCAGAGGTGAACTCAGGCCCCATGAATTTCATAGCTTTTTAACCCTGATTTAGAGGAATTTACTTCCTCTCTGATGCCCAAGAAAAGGATGTTCTTCTAAGGTAATCTGCTGCTGGAAAAAACAAAATGCTTCAAAATACTGACTATTCTTTCAAAAACCAAGCAATCCAGTGTTCTTGTCCGATGCTTAAAATACTTGTGAAGTTAGACTGGCTGAAACTTGGAAAGCCCAACAGAAAGATTGCTGTGTGTTTTTGCTTTCTTGCAATAAATTTAGAAAGGCTTTTATTCTGAAGCCCTTTTGTCTGAAGACTGCTTTCTCCGTTCACATGACACCTGCAGCAATATGAAAAGTCTTGGCTGCTCTTTGCAGTTGACTGTATGCCAGGCAAGAGCACCGACGAGGTCTATAGAAACCAGCCCAGTCCATTGACAAGTTTTCCTTTGGTTTGAAGAAGCTCCCAGATGTGACGCAAGCAGCAGCTCTGTGTGGTTTTACCCTCACAAGCGAAGGCCAAAGGATGTCTCCAGATGCAAACCTTCTGAAGATCTGGGTTAGATGGTGAGAGAGATCAGATACTGTTGGATGACTTTGAGTTTTCACTGAGTGCCAGTTGGCATAGCGCAGAGAGCCTGAGCTCATGGAAGTGCCAAAAACTGGTCCCCTGAGTTTTGAGTGTGTCAATGGAGCAGATACTTGAACTGAGGAGTTGCTACAAATAATGAAAAATCAAGACTCGGAGGGATCAACTCAAAGTTCTACTTGTCCTTTCTTTAAAGGCCCTTTGGAAGTCTGCCCCTTCCCAGTTATCTATTTACCTGTCCTTTGTTCAACCAGCCACACCAGCCTCAGCCTCCAGTTTGTCGTCTTGTAGTCCACCCTATCTGCAATGTATAGGACCCCATTTCAATAGCTGCCGGTTGTTCTTTTCTTCTCTTCTTATGAGGCCTACAGAAAGCCAACCAGGCAGTAGTGATTTGATTTGAGCATACACTAAGGTGACTTGATTTCCTTTACTCTAGTTACTGTGTAGTTTGGTCATTTCTCAATGAGTCCGAGTCCAGGTAACAAGTTGACAACGATCCCTGTGCTCCTTGGCGTCATCTCTTACCCTCTATCTTCTTTCATTTCTCACACTTCTAACAATGCTGAAAAATCTCCAAGGATTGCATTTTGCAATGTGCTTTTACACATTCGCCCACTAAGCACTACTATAATTCTAATAAATAAGAATAAATTAAAGATACTGTTATGATTATTTGGACTCATTAATGGAGAAGGACCTACCCGATAGGTGCGTGCAAATGTGGAATTTTGGCAAATTCCTGCAACAGTTCGTCATCTTCTCTTAATGTTGTAAATAAGATGTGCTAAAATACTACTAAAGTCGGTTCATTTGGTTGCAACAGTTCCAGGTTCCCTTTCTCAGCTGGTTTGCTACGTGTTTCTGCTGCAGTCTGCCTGTATTATCTGAGGGGTGATGCCTGTGTTGTTATTTGAGCTTTCTTTTTCCATTGGAAGGGCTTCTTCACTTGCTTCTTCTGAGTACAGGAAAGACGTGGGCTGTGGAGCAGGTTCCACATTAGCCAGATCTCAGCAACTTTCAGACTGTGAACTACCATGAGATCTTTGTAAAAACAGGGGTCAAATGTCTGTAGGTGTGGGGCAGCAGAAGGCTTGACAATGCCAAAGGTCTTGAATCCTTCATGCAAAATGGGTTTGAGATTGATTCTCTGTAAGCACATGCCCAAAAAGACATCGTCGATGGGGAAGAGTTCCACCTCTCTGCAAGCCCTAGAGAGCTTCCTCATGGTGCGGCTGGACAGCAAAAACCCTCCTCCGCCTGCGTAGGCTGGATAGATGCTTAGCCCATACATGGTCTCTGGGATATAGTATTTGCTCTTTCGGACACGGATAGGGCGGGCATTGTAGATGATGTCCCCAACAAAGAGGTCCTCAGTGGGGTCATGTCTCTCAAGGAAGTCAACAATGTTCTCGACGTTGACAAAAACGTCAGCATCACCTTTAAAAATAAATTTCACGTTGTGGCAGAATTCGGCAGCCCAGTTCAGAAAGTGGATCTCCTTCAGGGTCAGATTGAAGAAAGTGTCCATGAAGTCCCAGAGTAAAATGTCCCGGTATGTCTGACTCTCCTGGTGGATCAGGATCTCCCATGTCGCCAGCACCGTCCTATTCTTTGGTGTTCCCAGGAGGAACACTCGCTGGATCTGCTCCCCGTTCACCAAACCCTCCCTGCCCCAAGTTTTCCGGACAATCTCACGTCTGTCGAAGTCTTCAACTACTGATTTGATAGCAATGAGCAGAAAGGGACCTCCAGGTGTTTTCCTGCATTTCTTGGGCTGGTTAATGAGGAGATTGAAGTTCCTGTTATCCTTGTTCAGGAGATAGTGCTTGAAGTTGAAGGCAGAATCAGTCAACGGGGGAGGACTTGTAGTTTGGACCCTGTTGTTGGCCACTTCTGTTCGTCTAACGATAGGAGTTACTTGGGGCCTGGGTACCGTTGCGTCTGCTGGCATCGGTCTCCAAGGTGCTCTGGGGTCAGAGAGTATTTTCGGTGTTACTGAAGGCTTCTTCTGTGTCGGCTCCTTGTTTCCTACTGGGACTAAATGTTCCAGCTGGGAGTAGAGTAAAGAGCAAAGCGCTACCAGCAGGAAGAGGGTACAGATCGCATCCCCTTTGAGACGAACTCTCATTGTCTCCGCGGTGTTTCTGGGACTGTTAAAAGCTGTGTTTGAGCTGCCTGGCACCAATGTCCATCTGTAAATAAACGTACGGTGTGTCAGCAACGAGGATTCGGCAGCTTTGAAGCACGCAGGCAAGACTAAGTGAAACACCATTTAAAAAAACTAGCAGCAAAGTGCATTTTATTCATACAAACACTGAGACACATTAAGGAACTTGCCAAAAGGCACACGGGTCACAAACCGAACACTGATCCTAGTGCTCTGGCTCTGTGGCTTGGTTAGTTAAATCACGAAGCCATCGTCCTGAAAACCACTCCCTAAGCACAACGTGAAATGAGCCCTTCCTCCCACATCCCTCTCTGCCAAGCACGTTTTGCCATTTCAGAGCTTTCACTGCTTTGGGAAGAACAAGGTGGAAAATCATGAAAAATGCCATTCTTCCATAAATCATTAGATTATTTTTTTCTTCCCTTTCCCCCTTCCTTTCCCCCCCCCCCAACTTTGTAACTTTTCCCAACTTGGTAGCTGTTTCTTGCTGCTTTTACCCTTTTTGAGTCGAAACGGGGAGGCAATGGACCTGGCTGTTGAAGGGCAGACTTTTCAGCGGCAGCGTGTCGCTGGCATTTCCCTGCACGCAGAGCCAGCTCTCATAAACCAACCATGATTTGTGCCTTCAAAATGAATACGTTAGGCATGCTCTTGAATGCACGTAGGGCCTTTTTGCTGCCAGTAATCTTTATAAAATATTAAACCATTATAAGTAACTTCCATTAATAAGGTTGGAAGGGGCACGGGTGTTTTGCCTCTGCCAAATCACCCTAACCGGTAAGCAAGAGGTGGGCAAATAAATCCCAATACGCAGAAGCAAGGCAGAGCCTGGTGTTAGGAATGTTTTATTCACGTGTGAGAGATGAAGCTGCCTTTTGAAATACAAGATTTGATTCCTCACTCACGCTTTTCCCGGAGATCATCTGTCTCATTCAATCAGTTCTTCAACTGCAAACAAAAAAAAATAATAAAGAGTAGTAAGAAGGCAGAAAGCAGCACGTTCAGGGAAAGGGCTGGTCAAGTGTCTGTAGCTGCAGCAAGGGCAGGTCCTCTCATCACCACCGTACGTGCAGGCACGCTGTCCCCGAGACAGAGCTAACAACCGAGCTGAACAGAGGGGACCTGACAGCCGCTCCGGGCTCCCGAAGAAGGCAGGAGACAATCGTAATCCTTACAGACGTTAGCAGGGAGCATGTTCCTAAAATAGCTCTACCCCCAAATTTTCCCACATGTGCGCATAAGTATTCTTATATAACCCACTGATAATCTTTTACGCTCGTATGTGATTCGTGCTGCATTAGTAGAAGCTACCTTTGAAGGTATTACAGTTGTCTGTCTTGAATTAGCTGAGATCATCTTACCCAAAAACTTCCTGGTCGAAAGCTGCCTGGTTGAACGTCAGTCTGCCTTCGCTTAGGGAACGCTCCTTACGGAGGACAGAAGAGGGAGGAGGAGCCAGGGCTTCCGGCTTCCTACGCAATTTATTCCTGCGGTTCACTGGTTTCAGCATTGTTAGCCCAACGGAGCACACAGATGGATGCTCTGCCTCCAGTCGAGCCCGGTAGCCACTTTACTGACTCAAACACCTAATGGGCAGCTATGTGCTTGGTAAGAATGTGGTCATTCAACGTGATTGTGATTTAAAACAGGACCCTCTCTAGTTCAGTGGCACCCGTTTTCAGCAAATCCTTTTTCACTGTCATGGATTGTATCACCCACTAATTGTTCATTAACCATCAAATTTGTATCAGCTGTAACATTATCTTTTTGAAGCTCAAAATTAGACTGATGAGTCTGTAGTTAATGGCACAACATTACCTCCGGACCCTGTGGGATCTAGGCAATATTTCAAGACCAATGGAAAAGCAAAATTAATAAACCAGATTAATTTTTTTTTTGGGGGTCAGCCCCTTTAAAATTCTTAGATGCCCATTACATGGACCTCATAATGTTAAAATACTTTGCTTTTTCATTACTGGTTAACTGCATCTCCAAGTTACTGTTGAAATGGAGAGTATTTCACCACCGTGTGGTATCAGCTATCTTTTTCCCAAGTGCAGCTCCAAAATATTTACTGACCTCATCTGCTTTGTCTCCAGTATTACTCAAAACTTTATTTTAGCAAATGGCTTATCCGTGCCTTGGTAAGGCTCTTCGTGTTCCCAATGGATTCAAATTCACTTCCTCCCCGTCCTGATGGCCATGCTTTTTTCCTCAGGCCACCTTTCTCAACATTTTCTGGCCTCTAATAGAGATTGCTGGGGTTTTCTCCATTTGTTGGCTTTTTTCACTGTACCTTTCACTTCTCTCCTAGGCTGGGCAGATGTTTTAACTGGCATGGCTTTGATATTGATAGCAGGACTGTAGAATTTTCTCTGATCTCTCATAAATTGTTGTTAAAATGCTTATAATAATCAGAAGCTGTTTTCTGTTTATGCTTTTTCTGCCACATGACTTGGCTCATAACTGTTTTCAGCCTCATGAAACAGTCTCTTCTAACACATATAGGATGTTAGTTTGCATTTTACGTCTGTCGTGTGCAAATTACCCCTGGCAAGTCCTGATTATGGTTCTCTCCAGCAACCCGCTGTGTTTCAGTTTTGTGCTCAATCATCCTTTATCTGTCGAGACATGGTTCCCAGCAGGCTTTCCTTCATGTTGCTTTCAATAATTTTGAAGGCAAGCTCCGGGGGTATGAAAGGATGGTCCCACTACACCCAGGACAATGCTACTGAACTGGATCCGCTAAGCAGAGGGGCTCTGTCCCTCTTCCGCCCATCACGAGCAAGAATTTTTGCTCGGTGCTGTTGAGATACCTCAAATAGGGACCCTGTCTCAAAAAGCCCATAAGAACTAAAATTGAGGCATTTTTGCTCCTTCTGTTGCGATGGGTTAAGCTTTATTGAGTTGCTATGCAGCTCTGGGTCTCCAGAGCAAGCAGGAGATGCAGCGTCCCTGGTGGGGGACAGATCCTGATAGCTTTGGGATGTTTGTGTATCTCCACTCAAGCTCTTCATACATAAAGTCTCATCTCTTTCCCAGCTGTAATAGCAATTTTTTTTTTCCTTTTCTATGCAAAAGTTTGATCTAATTTCAGCTGCCAAGCTCCAGATGGTCATTAAGAAGCTGGATGAAAGTCCTGGCTCTTTCCTGTGTTTAATTTTATCGGCGAGGGTTTGGAATAAGGCGTGTGTGTCGTGAAACTCGTAATTTCCATGACTTACAGATTTATCCTGCCAGCATCTCGGAATCTGGCAATAAGCACCCTTGGAGAAGCCAAGAAAAATCCTGAACTGTTACAAGCATGGGCTGATAGCCCAGATTTTCTTCGGTGTTTTCATTTATTGAAAGAAAGGAATCCGAAATAGCGATTTCCATGCTGAAACAAAACAGTTCAGTGCTGAATATAGACATCTCATTTTCAAAAGAAGTTGCCAGGCCTTGAAGTGATTCCTCGATTGAATTATATGGATTTTCCAGTCTTTGTTAAATATTTCCTTCTTTCGAAGGAAATACCCTCGATTGTTACACAGGTGTGAGCTCTCTCCATGGATGTCAGTGTGGGAAAAGCTGTCCTGTTCTTGAATTCAGAGGGATTGATGATTCTGGCAGACACTCCGGTATGTCCTAAAGCCAAAAAGATTATTCATCCACCTCGACACCGGGGGCGGGGGGGGGGAAGGGGGAATTATGGGGCTATCAAAGCGAGCAGAAAATATTTGATGCCAAACAAAAGAGATGTGAGCACAGCAGAGCAGTTCTTGGCACAGCGTCTTGCTGCATGGCTGTGTCCAAGGTGGACACGCCTCTGCTTCGTATGCTGCCATGGGGGATCTTCATCCAACTTGTGAAATGGAGCCGGGGTTATAAAACTGCTGCATCACTCGGTGCCTCAGGGAACGTGGGCTTAGCTGCCAGGGCTGCCTCCCATGTCCTCCGAGCTTGGAAAAGTGGCCACGTGTCCCTCTTTGCGTTGGCTGCCCAGGGATGGCTACAGTTGAGATCTTGAGTCCAGCTCGAGCGGGTCTGAATGGGACGGTGCAGTTTCCCCCAGCAGTGGGACAAGGGGGGTCCTGGGGAAGGCTGGGAGTGACGCGTGCTGGGCTGCAAGCACCAGCAACGGTAGAGGGCTGAGCTGGGCTGTAGGAAGAGGCTGAGAGGTCCCGTATCCATGAGGTGGAAACACAGGGAGCCCCGTACATGGGGAATGTGCTGGAAGGACCAAGGGGGCCACAGCCTGCGTGGCCTGAGAGGCAACAAAATGCTCGAAAGCTGGAAGTGGCCGGAGCTGGGCAGGGCACCCTGGTGAATATCCAGGCGGGGAATCTGACCTGCGCTGTTGCACGCTCGGGCAGCGGGCCCAGTCCTCTGCCTGGTTTTCATTTATTTGAGAGGAGGATTCTGAAATGTGGCCAAGGAGTGCTGCAATAAAAGCAGTTAAATGATGATTTTTTTTTATTTTATTTTTTTAAAGTTGCTAGTCCTTCATTCCCAGCTGAATGACGTGAAGCCTTGAGCTCATCCTGGAAACTTCCTGCTTTTGCAGCAGCTGTCACGTCTCCATCACTTGGCACTTCAGCTCATACAGGCCCAGGTGGGGAAAAGTCTCTGGATCCTGTCTCCGAGTTCAGTCAAGAAGCCTTGGTTATTCTGGCACATTGCTTTGTGCCTTGAAGAGTGGTTATTCAACCCGCCCAGCCTTGGGAAAAGCAGCTGCGGTAGCGAGGCAAGCTGAAAGTGTGGTACACCAAGCAAGAGGGTACAAAACACAGCAACGAGCTCTGCTGCACACTCGTCCCAGCCTGGCTGACGGGAGCATCCGTCCCCCCCCGAGCACGGCTGTGGGTTGTCCCTGGATCAACTTGCATGCGAAGTGTTTCCGGCTCCCCTCCTCGCTCTTGAAGCTGGAGCTGCCACTGGTAGGTTTGTGTTGTGCAATGGAGGGGCCGCATACGTTGTGTGGCCACGCAATACGTGGGGCAGTGGTTGCTGATGCAGATGACTTATCTGTTTCTCTGTAAAATGAGCTAAAGATAGCGTTGGGGATCCGGCACCGGTGGGTCCAATGAGTTTTTTGCAATCCTCAGGGGAACTTGGAAAATTCTGGATGATGGGGGTGCTTTGAGGCAATGCTTGAGGTTTTGGATATTTGTTTTCATTTCATGTTTGTTGAACGTAGTTCACGAGAACAAAGTCGGGTTGTAACGCCCAGTGCTGGAAGCTGAGACCCAGGCTCTGGCCTGCAGCGGGGAGGTCTGCGCACGTGTCCCCCTCCCGCCTCATTTCCAGCAGTTTTTCCATCCTGATTCACTCACAAGAGCAAATCAAGCTACCAGGCCCTTCCTCACCTCGTGCTGCTGTTCCTCTGCTGCCTCCACTTGACGCCGTTCAAGAACCCACCAGCAACAATAATAATATACCCTATGTCCATCCTGCAGCTGGGACTGCGTGAAACAGACGTGCGCAGATTAGCTTCATCCCACCAGACCAGGATGCTGACAGCAAGAAGTCTGCACCGCCTGAAGCTCTGGTGACTACATCTTCCTACCAACGCCCGCTTGGTCTCATCCTCCGAGCCCCCAAGGGCCCGGGAGAGTGCTTGACTTCTGTGTCTGCACCAGTTTAGTTTAAATGCATTGCTGAACGCGCAGATACGAGTAGCACTCTGTTTCATGTGGGGATTACTTGTTTTGCCTCTCTTCAAGCTGCGCTGAGCTGCCGTCTTTCTCTTACCCTTGAACAGGAACCTGAAGTGAAGTGCTAAGGCAAAGGTTTTCAAATCTCAGCTGAGTTATCTCGGTACGGGTCTCATGCAGGCAAAACCTCATCTTCATTTTGCATCGCATTGGTGCCTGGGCTCTTTGGGGTACCCACAGGGAAATGTGTCAGCTTCCAGCACTGGGTTTGTTCTGCCCCGCATGCAAAAACATGGATGAAACAACTCAGGTTTAACGGTTTGAGCTGGTTTTGGAGTGTTTAAAGGGGAAAAATAGCTCTGTGTGTTGGAGCAGGGGAAGAAGCCCTCTTTCATTTCTGTGTTTGGGTGTCATGTAATGAGTTTTACTCCTGCATGGTTTCTTTTTTGGTTTTGTTTGTTTGTTTTTTGTTTGGGGGTTCCCCCCCCCACCCTCCAGGCAAAGTCAATAACCTCATCAAAGTTGATGCTTCAAGTGGCTTTGGTGCCAGACAACTCCTCTCTGCATTACAGGGTGTTTGTGAAGAGGTCTCATTTGGAGCTATAGGATTACAAAGCCACGCTGAACGATTTGATCTTCTTGACTAGAAGACAGGGCAGGCTGAAATACAAGAGATGCCCTTTGGCATGTTGGTTAGCGCAAGGCCCTAGAAAAATGAAGTCACCAAAACAATCGCTAAGCTGCCTTACCAGAAAAAAGAGCCCATCTCATTCAGCTGCTTAGAAGTTTTGAAGTCTATAAACAAACTGAGGATAGGCTGTAGGATTTAATTAGCTTGAATGTCTTAAGAGAGCTTTCCCAGGAGTTGGGATTGTGAGCCAGAGCCACATGAACACAGTGCAGAGCGGCAGAGGCTCGCAGTGCTCAGCTGCACACCACGGTGCTGCTCGGATGCTGCTGGCCGGTGCCGCCATTGCAGCAGCGTTCCAACCCCGTGCGCAGTGTCACCCGCACAGTGTCTGTCACCGCTGCTGTTACTTGCGTTGCAGCACCTGGAGGCAAAAGCTCTGTTCGTCAAAACACTGTGCAAGCAGGTAACAAAAATGCAGGCCCCACTCCAAAGACCGTTTCCAACTTTCCTGTCGGAGCTGCTTTTCAGGCCAGCTCAAACAAATGGTTGAGATCCATGCTGTTACAGGACAGGGTGCCTTTTTATCTCTCTGCTGGCCCCAGTCCTGAAATAAGTGGTTTCATCAGCTTCCCGGCTGGCTGGTCCCATTTTATAACAGTCTCTCCTGTTGGCACTGCCAGCCTCACCTTTGCAATGCCAGTCACACGTTAGACAACTTGCTGCAGTTGCCCTCTTTTAGCTTTCACCCTGGTCAGTGAAGCTTTTACAAAGTATACAAACTTAAATGCAGAGAAACTGCAGAGCTGCTGTGCGAAGGCTGGAGATGGATGCTAAGATGTCTGCTCTCACCTACAGGGGTCCCAGAAAGGAACTTGCACCATCCCTGGCGGGGAATCCTGTGATACCGCGGCCGAAGGCAGCGGCAGTTGTGCACGGGAGCCCCGATGACCCTGGGCAGCGCTGGCTGCCTGCACGACCGTCCCCATCACCTCCGGGAAAGGCTGTCTGCCCGCACCGCTCCTCCTGACTCGGTGGTAAGTCACTTGCGTACACGTGGCACAGTTTGAGGACTGCGGCTCTGCTGCATTTAAGCAGTGCAGGATGTTTTCCTGGCCCTTTCAGGGCAGGATGTGCCATCAGGGCACTGTCCATGCAGGACTGCGCTGCTGCCAGGCATGCCATGGTGAGCCCCAGCAAACAGGGAAAACTCCAGCTCCTCCTAAGCACAGCACCATGTCTCTAAGGAGAACATTCAGCTGCCTGCAAGGTAGGAGAAGGTAATGCGCAAATATCTTCCGCAGGCTCAGCAGCCTCGAGAGGTACTTTCCTAAATCCAGACGCAGTCTTGCGTGTAGGTGGTCTGATTTTCAGAATTATGGAGAGCTCAGCAGCTCAACTCACACCCCGAGTGCTTTGGGGAGACAGGCCCCTCCTGGAGCAGCCAAGCGCAGGGCGAGGAACTTACCCTCTCTCTTGCAAACATTCATTTCCCCTGGCCCCGGGAGGAGAATAAAGCCTTGCAGGCTTGTGAAGGGGTAAGAAACAGCCCCGCTGAAACAGCCGCCCTCCTTTCCCAGCCCTCCCTGGGCTGCAGCGCTCGCTGCCTTTTCAGCTCCCAGACCCTCTTCTGATAAATCATTTGCCTGATGTGCCCCAAAACCCAGCAATTACGGTGCATTAGCATGGATGTATTGTTACCCCCAGACATGAACAGGAGCGGGAGTACGTGCTGACTTGCCCCACTAATTTCAAGATGATACCCAATGCATAAGTTTATCAGAATCTGCCCAAAAACTATTTAAAAATGTGATCAGTAACTGCCCGTTTCACTGGGACTGAATTTTTTTCTTTCCCTCTTTGCGACGCTAAAGAGCTTGAAAATTCCCATGTTTTGCTCAAAGCATACAATAGTGTCACACAGGGGGAAGATTCATGTCCTTTTACTGACGAGGAATGGTTTGTAAATGTAACGTGCTGCCACTGGAACATGTTCGCGGTTGGGAGGAAACCCTGTCTGGGAGCACTGGAGGCATTGTCTAAAGAAGCCCCAAACTTTCTTCTGTAAAAACAACCTAAAACACTTTGGAAAGTAAAGTGTAAAGCAGACATAGCAGGGCTGGAGACTGCGTGTTCAGAGCCTGTAGCCAGCCCTGCTGCATGCTAACCATCACGGTTCAGGTTGCTGCACGTAACAACACTGCAAGAGCAACAAGGCAAAAAGAAAAGCCGCAGGCTGGAAGAAAAGGAAAGCAGTAAGGACAGTCTCCAGTTCACACTGCTTGCTGCGTAACTCTCCCCAACCCACCCTGATCAAACATACATAATAGATACTTACATCCCATTTGATAGCGCTGATCCTGTGTCCCCTCGGTAATGTCTCAGCAGCAGGCTGCCAAGTAGCCACATGTGGATATAGTTAGCATTAGACATTCCTCAGCCTTTAAGCGAAACCGAGGAAATCCTCGCTGAGCAAAGCAGCGCTCGGTCTCCTGCACTCTGGGCCGTTTTCATGCTGAAAGCCAGCAAAGTTTCCCCGCGCCCATGTGCCTACCGGGGAGGGGTGCGTGTGCCAGTGGGGTCTGAGACGAGACACCGGGCTTCCTCCTTGCACACACTTGCTTACTGTAGCATGGTGGAAGGAGCAACCGCACCAGGGGAAGGAGCTGGGTCCGCTTCCAAGTGCCTGACACGTGATCGGCAGGCTGGGGAGTGCAGATGGCCTCCAGCGCCGCAGAGCCCCGCGTCCGGCAGCTCCCCGGGTCTTTCTGCGCGTGGTCATCTGCACCCCGCGGGACAGGGCAGGGACGGGGGTGTCGAGGGATTGAATGCAGAGCCAGGTTGGGGACTTCCATCAATTCTGCTGTTCCACTGGTTAAAAATAACAACCACAAAAAAGGCTTTTTTTTTCTGCTTTTTTTTTTCCCCCCACTATTTGGCTTTTTTGTGATTACCTCTGTAAAGGCTCAAAATTAGAAATAGAGGTTGGGTTTAGCTCAGAAGGGAAATCCACTTGGGGGTTGGTTTCTTTTTTTCTAGTAGGGCAATGATGGGAGGAGGCGGGGGAGCTGAGCGGTGCGGAGGCTGAAGACAGATGCGAGGGTCCCTCCCAAAACACTGAACAAAAAAAACCCCACCCATTTTTTTTTTTCCCCCATTTAATTGGAATTACTTCAAAACAAAACATTTTTATTTGGAGCCAAATCTAAATTGCCATCGCTACCCATCTGTCAGCTGACTGCAGCCATAGCGTTTCCTGTCTCTGTGGCTCCATTTGTCTCTGCAATGGAAACGACGGCCCTTGTTCCTCTAACAGAGGCCCAGGGTCTGGAGAAGGCCCAGACCACGTCCCCTTTAGTATGCAAAGTTTTTCATTTACAGTGAACTTGTCATAAAACCAGGTTTTGATCTACTCTTGTTTTCACGAACACCCAACTGTTTTTTAAACGTAACATAAAAATGCTTTTTTATGTGTCTGTGCTTTTTTGATGTATTTTTAATTTCAGCTCAAATGTTTTGCTTTATTGAACACCATGTCACCATGAAAAGCTGTCATGTGGACGGGTTCATGATGAGCAACCCTCAGGCCCTGTGTTCAGGTGCTTCAGGCTGGGAAAGCCATTTCCTCGTGACCTGCAGCGGTCTGAAACGCAGCAGTTCCTTGCCGAATAGCGCAGCTGATAAAAAAAAAACTCAGCCATAAATGTTACTCAGCTTCATGCTTTCCCTGTGCCAACCCAAGGTACCTTTATGCTTCTCTGCAGCAGCAGCCCCAGGCTATTTTTCATCCCTCCTCCGTAAGGAGGCAGATGACGGTCACGGAGGGGAACAGCAGACCGGTGTGTCCACCTTTGCTCAAAGGGGCTGGCTGCGGAGTGAGGGGGACTGCTCCCTGAAACCATCGGGCACTCGCAGCAGGTATTTCCACCGCATTCTTCCCCCCCAGGGTTTTGGGACCTACTATCCTTTTTGCTTGCTCCCATGGAGAGTGAAAACAGAGGCTTTCGTTGCTCTGCGGTGCCTTTGTGGCTGCTGTGGCTTGGAGAGTCATGCAGGGAACTTGGGAGGTGGAGGGAGTTTTCTCCATGGGTGCTTCCACTTGGTTGTCGTCTCACCTGTACCTTGTTCCCTGGGCACCGATGCATGGCCGATTCATTCTTCTCACTGCCAGCAAAGGTGCCCTTGGTCTGTCCCGTGGCATGTCACTCTGTCTTTATAAGATTGGGTCAGTAATCTTGTTGACCCTCATCTGTAGGTCAACCCTGTTGACCCCCGGGTTGGTGTGTTGGCACATGGCTTTAAGTGAGCCATGTGCCAAATGTCCTTCTCCCTGCTGCAGGGCAGAGCCCTGCTTCCCCGTCACTGTATTCCTGCAGGCACCAAGCCATGCGGTTGGGAATACAGCTTTGTGGTAAATAAAGAAGGGCTGATCTTGTGATTTTTCAAGTACTGTCTGAGATTTAAGTGATTCAGGGTGAAATACTGCTGTGGTCGAGTTCATGGCAAAAGGAATTTCCCCGGGTTCAGTTGTCAGGTCAGCCAGTGGCTTCCTGTGCAAAGCTGCTGGAGAAGATTTAATGTCCAAGCTCCTTGGCTCCCCACCTACGGGGCAGGCAGCCTTGTGAGAAAGCTCACTAATAGCGAGGCGCTTTGGGATTACAGCGAGGCTGTGGCCTCGGAGGAGTCCCAGGTATATAATAGCACTGAAAGAAACACAGGGAGCTCTGCCAGGTTTGGGACAAACCTCCCCTTCTGGCCACGTTTGCTAAAAAAGGCTAATCAAAGCAGTAACTGGAAACTGAACAAACGTGGTGGCTTAGCTCGGTTTCGACTTGAAATCGGAGCCATCAACTTGCACATGGGGCACCAGCCTCGGCGTGTCAGTAGAAACATAAGACTTTGGGCAGGACTCTGTTGTGCATCCAGACACTCTGGCTGGATGCTCCTTTGAGAGCTGGTGATAGCCAATGTGGCCAGAAGTTCAGTGAACCCCTTTCTCACTACTGCATTATGTGTTTAATGAAAGTCTCTGAGGCGCTTTCCATCAAAAGTATACATTTATTTATAAAAATGGAGGAAAAAATAGATCAAAGTGCTTTTTTCTATAAAAGATGATTCGTTGGAGGTTGAATGTCCTAGACCTGAGTGTACATGGCATTGCAGTCCACAGCTGTAGATGGCTGATCCAGATCTGATGCTGACTATCATGGAAATTTGGAATTAGAGGGCCAGCAAGGGATTTTTCCACTGATGACTAAGGGACTTAACCACACATCTCCTACGGATTTCAGTTAGAGATGTATGGCCAAATCCCTTCAGTGGCTTTAAAATTCAATCCAGAGAAGAAAAAAAACTGTAATTCTTTTGACTCTAGGCCTTAAATTGCCTCACCGTTTGAGCCCATCTCTGTACAAAAGACAAATGGCCAGACCCTTGTCCGGTGTAAAGCAGTGTATCTCACCAATTTCAGGTACGCACTCCAGTATGTGGGTTAGACTGAAGAAACCCTCTTGACTCCCATTCTAGTATCTTCTTGGTTTAAGGTGTACAATACCAGAGGTTCACGGCTATACCAGGATTTTCAGTTAAACTAAATCAGCAGTTTAAGCGAATTCGAGGCTCCTCATTGCTGTACGTGCTTCTGCTTTCAGAGTCTGTGGGCAGCTGCCGGGGTGTGACTCGGAGGTGGCTCTAAGGTACCTTTCGAGACCGCAGAGGGGAGGCGACACGGTGACCCAGGCAGCAGGACAGCTTCTCGACGCCGAACCAGATTTTGAAATGAATGGCAAAACTAACAGGTAAGGAAAAACCCCACCATTTCCTCACACTGGGAAAAGACCTTTGTCTGGAGCAGTGTCCGCACCAAGCACCTACGCCTTCTCTGAACAAGTAGTTTCCCTCAGCCCTAAGCCTACACGCTTTTTTGGCCTTACGTTTTCCGTATCTTGACAGTGGTGCAAAGTATATTCTGTCTTCTGCCTCAGCTTCCCCCAAATTTTGAAATGGATACAGTTCTGAGATTTCCCAGCTATGAAACTCCAGCAAACTGTTTTACTTGGAGGCTCTCATTTTTTTCATAAAGCTCTGTAACCTGCAGTGCTATGACATTAGCACCCCATTTTGCATTAAAAATAATCCAGATGTCCATCTCTTCAATGGTAGGGCTGAAGATGAAAATGGAAACCTGGAAAGTGTTGCTGCGAGCTGTCAACATTCGTTTTTAATTTGACTTGCTCTGAAAATCTGGAAGAAAATTTTATGATTTCTTTAACGTCCGGCTCGTGATTTTCAAGCGCTTCCGATCAATAATGCTGAGCCCTTTTCTTATTTTTGAGTCAAGTACTGTTTTCACCTGACAAACTGGTCCACTGTAAGCAGTTGTGGCATGTGAGAACTGAAGCTGCTGGAAGAGAGCACCTTCCCTATCTGCCACGATGGTGCATCGTTGTCTTCAGCAGATGAATAAATCTGTGGTGTATTTTTAGCAAGCATCTCGGAGGGTTAATGTTGGCCTTTCACTGACTCTGCTCTCCAGGACAGTTTGATATTTTTCCTTCGTGACAATTTTATATCAGGGTATACTCTCAGGTTTATTTCTACCAGATGCCTCACAACGAAGTGTATCTGGTGAGCATTTTAACTTTCACTCTCCTCTTCGTTATTATCCATTTGAAAACTAGCTCAGCTATGCCAAAACAAATCATTCAAATTCTCCTTCGGATGGATCTTTTATTCTTTCTGGCAGACTGAAAGGAGCCTCCTTCAAATCTGAAACATTGCTAAAACTACAAAAACAATCTGTACCACAAAAAAGCCCGCTTGGATCCCTTCCTGTGAGCGCATTTTGGCCTGGTTTCTGCTGTTTGTTTTATACTTTGTCTATTTCATTTTTTTATATGCAACTGATTAGCACCTTTATTTCCTTTTAATACCGTGTGCTGGTTTGCTGCACGCTTGATTCTGAAACACCCTCACCCCCCCCACCCCAAATATTTTATATTTTTTTTCCAGACGTACCTCAATACATAGAGAAGAGCTGTTACGGGATAAGGCCAAATTCACCAGCAGCAGCACTGCCCATGGCTTATCTCACACACCCGACGTTAGCTAATCGGTAGAAATAGTAGTAAGGGCGTGTTGCCATCTGAGTAGGTGCAGTGTGTGTGCAACTAACTTTGCACAGGCAAGGAAGAAAGCATGAGCGCACTCCTCTTCCAGCAGCGTGACAGCCAGGCAGTCACCGGGGGTGCTTATTGTAGCCCTTGGTCTAGCATATAGCACTGAGTTCCTGGTGTATCAGCAGGTATCCCCAACATCTAGCTCTTTCTTCAGTTCCACTCACTGCATTACTATCTGAGGTGAAGACACGCCTCTAATTTCTTCAACAAATCTCTGCTAATGTTTTTTCCTTTGTCAGTGCTTCTTCCTTCCCTGCGTAATGCGAGTTCCCTTGTCTTTGCACGCTGGTGTAAAACCACTGTAAAATCTTCTGGGTAAAACAGAAGTAAATTCAGAGTCAAGCCCCAGCCAAATGCCAAATCAATGCAAATGACATCGTGTACTCACGATCCAATTGATCTATTTCATTCTAAGGCTTCTGTGAACATTGTCTCTATGACTGTGCCAGATAACACTAAAAAACCAAACCTACTCTCTTAGCAGGAAGGAGTCCGCTTGAGACCGGAATCGAGTTCTCACTGCATATGATGATGATGACCCATCGTGGAAAAGAAGGTATGAAATAGCCACTGCTATGGTCCCAAACCGTGCCATGTGCTCAAGACAGCTCCACCATGGAGTATCACTGGAAAACCCTTTTCCTTCGAGTCTCTGCAATGAAGGCACCTGTGAATGCTGTTAAGATGATGATATTCCAGAAAGGTTGCCAGGAGCTCCAGCACTTAATGGCACTTTTGAGAGGGAATCTGTGAGTAAGAGGAAACACATATGCCAATTGCTGGCAGAGGAATAAAATGCACAAGGTTTGCATTAAGAAAAAAAGCATTCATGCTTAGTCCTCTGTAATACAGTAATAGCAGCAAAGAAGTTATTCAGCATCTACTTCAAGTGCAAAAAAATAAGCCTTTCTCATTTTAAGCATTAACAGATGCTCTAAAAGCTAGCAGTTCTCACTACTCGGTGGCTGCCTTCTAACTGTATGTGAAAGTTGTGCACGTGAATAGCTAGTCTGAGAGCTTAGAAATATTCATTACAAACGAGACAGCAGGCTATGCATATGACCTTGTTTTCTAAAAAAAATCATTTTTGCAAAATCAAGAGCAAACCCTCTTGCTGTTAAAGTAATTTTCAAGTTTCTGATGGTTTGGGGTTTGGTTTTTTTTGGTTTTTTTTTTAAATACCGTTTGCCAGGTGGGTTGCTGCCAAACAGTTCCCCTGGTAGGCTATGGCAGGAAAGCTAAATGCTTTGAGGTATGGTTCCACAGCACCCTAAACTAAATAAGATCAGCATCGCTGTGCTGGTCCCAAAAGCGAAAGTGTCAGAGATAATTGCTTCATTTTGGGAAGAGCACTGGTACTACTGTAAGGGAGAGGGTAGGACGTGGAGCAGGAACGGGGGAGATGAGACTGCAACAGCACTGACGTAGAATGGCTTAAGGTCACGGAGCCACAGTCTTTGTAGAGATGGTGCCTGCATGAAGTCCTGCTTCTTTGAAGCTAAGGGCAAGACAAACAGATTCACTCACACCCTGAAAACATTCTCCCCATCTTTGACCCCCTCCATTTTCTTTCCACACTGTGTATGTGATCTTGGGGATTCAAAATCAGCAGAAAAAAGCCGGGTTCCTCAGGCTCACGCTGAGGCACATGATGCTCAGCACATCTGAGGCATGTGGACCCCAACTGGGTAGAAGATGGCCATCTAAATCCTCCTGATTCTGGTTTTCAATTAGCTGATGCTCACAGCATGCACTTTAGCAGAAGCTAAGGGAGCGGCACCAGCCCCAGGAGCTCGGATCTGAGCCCACACCTGAATCCCACGTTGCATCCCTCCTTACCGAATTGCAGCTTTGACTCCAGGAAGGATCAAGATGTGAGTTGTGGTTTAAAAGGTGATCAGGGCTTGCCTGTCTGAAACCTGGTCCCACCATGACTGCCAGGGGCCCGATACTTGCGTGCACACACAGGCTTTATGTGTGCTGGCAGAGCCACTCTCTGCATCTGAAATAATTTCCGAGGCCCACTGGCTATTCCCACGGATGGGAAGGGCAAAGAGGGCTAGAATTAATGAAAAAGGATAAGTAAAAACATATCAGGAAAGCATAGGGAATATGTCAAAGGTAATCAAGCTGTTGTGCTTCATGGGACCCACGTCATGCTAGATACTTGTTGCTTTGTTACGGGCAAAGGTATAAACTCTGCTCTGTTGCAGTCTGCATCAACCATACCAGGAGAGAGTTGGCTTCTCCCACCGGAACTGAAAGCACAAGTCAGCCCTGGGGTTTGGGTGCTTTGTCCTTCAAGCCATTTTTAACCCTCAAAATCAGGGCAGGTAAATCCAGGCACAGCAGCTGATGTCCAATTGTCACACAGTGACAACACCGCCAGGGAAAGGCTCCGTGCAAATCCCGACTCTTGTGGGACTCGATGGTGTGAGCTATCCGGTGAATTCAGCAGGCCAAGGGCAGGGGGTTAAGAAGAGAGCGAAGGCACTAGCAGCCAGCTGGTCAGAGGCGATTGCTCAGCTCTGTGGGCTGGGGTATTTGGTGGTATGTGATGCTGTGGCACACGTTAGAGCAGCAGTTCCAATCTGCGCTCCACAGGTAACTTGCTGACTAGGAGACTGTTTTCCTTCCAGCACTGTGTTTTGCTTTTCACGGATGCAGGCTCCCTCGGGTTGGTGGGAAAGAGCTAAGCACGATGTAGTCAATATATTATTGTCCACCACGGTCCAGAAAAAGTTGGGAATCATTCTCTGAATTTGTGTTTGTCCATATTGCTTGTTCAGTGCCTGAAATTTGTTCTACAGCAGCAATCTTGTGCACTGTGGAAGATTATGACTGTCCCAGGTAAAAGGGAAACCTTCAGGTGGTGAGAGGTGGGAAGGAGCTATACTAGGGTAGGGCAGGACAGATGCACTTGCCACAGATGATCCTCATTTGAAGAACGAAGAAGGAAAATAATATAAAATTGGCTTTTCCTTAACTTCCCCTCTGTCTTTGCTTGATGTCAGGCCTGAGGGCATAAATGTCTTCAGTATAAAAAATATATTGCAGCTCTCCAGGTGATGGCCCTGGGCCACAGCCTGAGAAACAGTGGCGTTGTCTGCTTCTCGGAGAAATTCTCTGAGATGCCTGCCTTGCTTTTCCTCTCTCCCCCACCCTTCCCTAGGGCTCTCTAACTGTCTGGCTGCTTCCCTGTGACATTTCAGTCCTGAAGGAAGTCAGGCTGAAAGCCCCTCTCACCAGTTCACGGGAAGGTAACGTTGACTTCTGGAAACAGAATGAAATAAGCAACGTCAGAGGTCCGTGCTGGCTTCTGTGAGCACAGAACCTCTCCCCTGGGCATTCCCATCTACACGGAAACCTGCGGTGATTTTCAGGACTTTACATTCCCAGGCACTGGCAGCAGTCTCATACACTAGCTAAAGCAAGAAAGCCCCTAGCAATGCCACTACCCCTCGGGCTCTAGGAGCAGTCCTCGTTGGAATGGAGGCCCAAGAGCTCCTCAGCCAAGCTGATGAGACCATTTTCTTCCAGGGCTGCGATCAGCCGCGCTATTGTGGCCTTCTTCCCCTCCGACTGGATAAATCTGAGAAGCAGCTGATAGGCTTGTTCGTATAGTCCTTCTCGGTCATATTCGAGGGCCAGGTTATCAATGACAGGATCGCGCAGGGCCCGGCAGCTCTTCTGCAAAGAGCGACCCACTTGCTTCCATTTCTTGGATACGAGCTTGGCAAATTTCTGGTGGTCGTCTAGTGTGAGTGTTCTGTTGGCTGAAAGGGACAGAGGGCAGGTAAAACATAGGGGTTTCATGGCTGATGTGATGCAGCTTGGGCCAGTCCAAGGTTTGCTCAATATTCTGTGGAGCAGGGAATCTGTTCAGCATCCACAGCACGTTACTAAACTGCTGCGGAGCCGCTCTGCCTGTCCTCCGGTGTTTTAACACCAGGGCAGCACTGTGAGTTTGGAGCAGAAGTGGAAGAGCAGTGAAGCTGAAGGGACTTCCCCGCCACGGGCAGGGGGTCCCGCACACGGGTCTGTGCGCTCTGATGGCATTCCTCCACCACTGGGAAGGGAAAATCAGCTGGAGTAAGCCCCACCGCTTAGGGTCTCCCCGCTCCCTGTGTATGAGCTGGACACGTCCGCTCTCCACGTGGTCTGCCATCCCCCAGGGCAGTGCTGGTGCCTCGGGTGGCAAACTGTAGCACGTGGTGACACACTTACTTGCTCACAGCCACCTGCCCTGGCACATCTGAGCTCCCTGCCTTGCTCAGACCGTTCCCTTACTGAAATCCTCCCACAACATCAGAGTATCTGGG
This sequence comes from Pygoscelis adeliae, assembly GCF_000699105.1. NCBI lineage: Eukaryota > Metazoa > Chordata > Aves > Sphenisciformes > Spheniscidae > Pygoscelis > Pygoscelis adeliae. Next base: position 7,194,362 of record NW_008824414.1, on the reverse strand, counting down.
CTTGCCCCTACCCTGCAAGCTCGGCAATGCCTATTTTCCTCCCCCCGCCCCCAGATGGGACTGTCCTGTGGTTTGCCAGAGCCATTTTTTTTTCTGATGGACATCCTCTTTATTTGTTTCAGCCTTTCAAAAGCAACTCGGCAAGGCCTTTCTGACCAAGTCCCCTGTTCCCTACCTAAGCATCCTCAAAATACTGAAACGCAGACAGGAGCTCTCTCCTTGGCTGTTTAGCACTGGAAACTGTATACACAGCTTACGCATGCTCAAAAATGATCTAGCTGATCTCAAGCTAAAATTGCTATGTGAGACTATCTGAAAGCTCTCTGTAGGGAACAGACCCCACAGAAAGCCGGTGTACTGCAGGGAGCCTGGACAAATCGGTCTTGGCTGAAAGCAGGGCTGATGGTGTCCGTAGTAACCTTCCCAGTCTGATCCAACCTATGCTATTAACTCACCTCAACCAAATGACGTGGAGGAAGAGAACTACTCTCTATTCTTCCTTCCAGCATTAAGGAGTTTTAAAATGTAAGGAACCTGGAAGGGACATGGACTCTGAAGCATCTGGTTCTGTGCCACCCCAGAAAGAAAACGGGTTGAGGCCTGATCTGAAGCAGTATGGCGGTATCTTAGGACTATTGTGATTTCTTCCTTATGGGATGCTGGGAAATCCTTGATTTATCTGAGGTAGACCCCAATAAGTAGTCACATTAATCCTCCCTCTTGGGCTTCAAGGCGAGGAAGACCAAGGGCTCTCTTGGTCAGCTCTAGCTACTCACCAAACTCCTGTCCCTGAAAGATGAAGGTGACTTGCGGGGAAAGGGAGCTGCTTTGAGAAGGATAAGGTAGAGATGGGGAGTTCAGAGACGCGTAGTCTTTTACAGCGATATTGTTGTTGATACTCTGGTGAACGATCAGGCTCTTGAGGCATTCCTCCAGCTCTGTGATTTCCTCATCCCGCAGGCGGTCAGGCTGTAATGCAAACAGCATCAGTGATTCATGCCAGGTTCACCATCTTGCAAAGCTGTAGATGCTTAGCTGGAAGGCGCAGCTTAAGATGATGGTGTCAAGAGAGGAGCAATGAGATAGCTGTAGCATGAGTTGTAAACTGACCAAATGAGATAGTCTAATGGAGTTCTGGCTGTGAATGTGTGAATTTGAATCTGTAATGTGATATGAAACAGGCAATCTCCCCCTCCCGGGTTTCTCACATGCAGCGGTGAGTGCTTACACGTTGCACAAAACTGCTACTAGTCCACATTTATTTTCAGCAGCCCTCTGCAAGAATTAGGGCGCACCATAGGCAGCGTGGCTGCTCTGACTTACTCCGCATGAGGGTCAGACCCACAGAATAGGGTGACCTGATCCAACAGCTCATGGCCACCAAAGCAGGCAGCTCCTGCTACCCTCCCTTCTCTCTCTCTGCCCCTCCATTACCTAAGTTTTGTTGTTCCTGGATCCTCTCCGAGCCAGTTTTTCTCACTAACCAAGAGAAAAGTAGTCTGACCTCCAAAAAGCAGGCAATGAGAAAAGGAGTAAAGAAGGCAAAGCACACGGGAAGAGTCAAACCTGGCGAGTGCTCCCACTCGGTCTAGTGTTTAGCTCACGTACAGCAGGTACCCAGCACTGCCCTCAGCCACTGACAGCTGTGCCCTAGTGTCATCTTTCTGACTGTTGCACTGTTAGGCAGAGGTCAGACTGAGTCAGTTTTGGGGAACTGAGAGTATGCCCATCTCTTTTGTCCAGTCAGCTAGTTCAGCAGAGGGAGGGAGCAACAAGCAGAAGTTGACAGGTTATGGGATATCACATGTTGTTTGGTCCAGGGCTGAAAGGTTTGCATTTCATTCTCTGTGCTTGCAGAAAAACAACGTGGCAAAACAGGCTCTTGTGCCTGACCTTCCCGAGTAGATGGTGACTACCCATTTCTCAGGACCATCTAGAGGGAACCAGAGCTATAAGGTATTGCTAGTTCCAGGTGGAAAAAAAGAGGAGAGGAGAAAGGCAATGAGTTTAATCATGTCAAGTGCCTTGGTTTTGTGGTGAGATGACAAGGTCTCACTGTTCTTGCTAGCAGGATTAGAGTGCCAGTGCCAAAGTGTGCGATGAGCTAGGCGTTAGATATCGCCCCTGAGAGAGAGACTTTGCCTTCAGAAGGGCAGCC
>NW_008824414.1:7186283-7192161 GCF_000699105.1 Pygoscelis adeliae | reverse complement strand
TCACAAGTTGTTGGTGTCATGTGCAGAGTGTTTGCACTCACGCTCATTTCTAGGTGCAGCTACCATTGCTGCTCTCAGAGGAGGTGGCATGCGAGGTGGGGGAGGAAGGTGCTGAGCAGTGACCGTTCCACACAGGACAGCTGTCCTCTCTGCCTGCCTCACAGGTGTATCGAGGCACACTTGCTTGTGCTCTTAACTGCACCTTCTATAATTCCTTGTCTTAGTGGTGATAGCAGCCACACTAATTGTTATATACAGAAACCAGAGTAATTTAGCAGAATCTCTGTAGGCTGTTTTAGGTAACTCTACTGCCCTTCCGGAAAAGTGCACGGCTCTTTTCTGCAGAAGGGCAGAGCTGTTTCTCCGTATTACAGTTGAGAACTGAAGGATGGAGAAGTCAACAACCCAGCACGCTGCAGCAAAGCAAGATTTGCACTCACCTTCCTGAGTCCTGTGCTACCGCTCCTCATTGCTGCCTGGCCTCCCTCCCTCTCCCATTCACCTTTTCCCTGTAGATGCACTCCAGGCAGCGGTCCTCATCCTTCAGCATGTTGTCGAGGTGCTCGTTGCCAGCCTTCAGCTCCATCTCAAGAGGCACCGTGGTCACGGCCAAGGAGAGTTGGAGGTGATTCTGGAGGGACTCCTGGAGCGCTCCTTCCCGGTAACTCTGCAGGAACCGGCGGCAGTTCTCTTGCTTGCAGAACTTGAGCTGGACTATCAGGTGCGGGTGGCTGCAGTGCACTTTGAGCATGTCCACACCATTCACGCTGCCGGTGGAGTCTGGCAGGGAGAAGTGAGCAGAGTCACTATCCAGGCATGAGACAGACAACCCAGACCCACTCCCATCCACCACCAAGCCTGCAATGGAGTAGCTTTTGAATTCTCTTCTCTCTGTGATAAAGTCCTCTGGGACGAAAAACCTGTATGTAAAACCAAGAGGAAACGATTAAGTTTTTGCTGCCCTGCCACCATCAATCCCCAGGAGGTATGGTGTCCAACTGAAGCCGTATGGTACTACACCCCAGGTAATTATCTCAACACTGTTTATTAGGGGAGGTTTTAAGTTTGAGGTTCCATTTCCAGGACAGAAATGGTTATGCTAAACTGGTAGCACAGGAAAGTTTTATAGATGAAAGCGCATAGTTCAGCTCAGTGCTCAGTCTTCAGTCCTTGTGACTGGAGTTTTATACAGTGATGAAGGTCCTGGAAAGAGACCCAGCGTTTCCTCTCCACCCCGTGCCTAGAGGTAACTTTTGGCTGTCTCTGAGCCTTCAACACATCTAACAAATGGCGAACGATAGATCCAGCCACAGGAATTGGGCTGCTTGAGATTGGGCATTGACTTGTTAAGCCCTTTTGCACAGAGAATTAATTCACAGCAAAATCTAAGCAAGGAGAAGCTAGGGATGTACCCTCTAACGTTAGTGAGGGGGGAGCACGAGCAACATGGACAACAGAAATTGTCCAGGCCTTCATTATTCCTCCTCCCAGCAAAATTTAATTTTGATTAGCTGTGCACATTGACCCTGTCTCCACGGGGATTTTATATGCTGATGATGACAGTTCAGAGTATGTGTTTTTTCTCTCTTTTTTTTTTTTTGCAACAGAGGCCTGTGGGAGGCTGGCTGTACTGCTTCCAGACCCGAATTAACCTCTTGGCCCCGTTGCACGGGGCCGTACAGAAGTACCAGCTCACACTGGCACTACACCAGGTATTTCTAAACCACGCATCATGGCATTATTTAGACATGCTCGGAGGACAATCCCAAGGCAAAGCAGACTTGTGTGCTCCCCATTAGGCAGGACAAGTGACCTGGCATTTGAAAGTATGTGATCTGACAGTGGCTTTACAGGGTTTACTGAGTCCTGGTTGCATCAGAAATCTAGCCTGGACCAGATGTGTAACTGGGACGTGGGGCTAGGCACCTAGGAGAGGCATTTTAATTCACTGTGGCTGACCAGAAATGTCTTTTTATTGCTTCCTTCATGCTTTGTTTTTCGTAAGTGCTGGTTAAACAAAAGCTTCCATAACAGGGTAAGAGGGCTAGGGAGGGAAAAGCTGCACAGACATGGAAACCTTTACAAACGGTGTACAAGACAGCTGTAAAGCTACCTCAAAAGAGGGGACTTTGCACGCATTTCTTCATGAAACTTCAGACAGCTTCAGATTTCCTGTCCTTTTTAGGTCTGAATAAGCATGGTAGGATTTAGCGTTTTTGTGGGCTTTCCTTTAAATGTGCGAGCAGACTCACATTCCAGTGACACAAAGCAGCCGTAAATCGAGCCGAGCTGGACAAATGTGTTGGGCTTCCTGCTGCTTCACATCTTTGGATCGAGCTGCAAGATGAGCAGGCCTGTATTGGATAAACTAGCTGACTTGGCTAGACTCATGATTGCCAGAAGAGATTACAGAATAGTTACACAAGCCCAATTCAACAATATAGGCTCAACTGTATGACAGGTAAAGAACACGATGAGAGTCATTCTAGGTAAGTATGATAAACTCTTCAAATTACTATTATTCTGCAGTCAGCTTGGTGCAAAGGTGGATAGAGAAACATAGTTTTATGGCCATTTGCATTTCAAGTCCTTTTTTGATGTAAATAGGGTTACATACAGTTGAAGATAACGTAATTGTGCCTGTTGATAGCAGAAAAGAACTTACACCGGCTATCACTAATTTTAAAAATCAGCTTCTCAAAGCAGAAAACATGTTTCTGTGGTGGTATAAAGACAGAAATTAAATCTTCTTTCATAGCAATTGCGATCTTTTCCCCTCTTACATGAATGGGTTTAAACAAACATTCATAAAGTAGGATAACTCATAGGATAGTTCAAGTTGGAAGGAAGCCCAGGAAGTCTCTAGCCCAACCTCCCGTGCAAAGCAGGGTCAGCTCTGAGGTCAGACCAAGTTGCTCAGGGCTTTATCCAGTCCTGTTTTGAAAACTCCCAAGGATGGAGAATACACAGTTGCTCTGGGCAACTGCTTGACTGTCCTCATGGGGAAAATGTTTGTCCTTATATCTGGTGTCTACCTCTCTTGTTTCAATTTGTGCCTGTTGCCTCTCATTCCCCATGCACCACTGTGAGGAGTGTGGCTCCATCTCCCCCTCCCCATAGGTACTGGCAGGCTGTTGGTAGGTCCCCCAAAGCCTTCCTCTTCCCCAGGCTGAACAGGTCCAACTCCTTCAGCCTCTCCTCACAGGACAAGTGCTCCAGCCCCCAACCATCTTGGTGGACCTCTGCTGAACTTGCCTCACTTTATTGTCCTTCCTAAATACAGTGAGCACCCGCTTTCCTTACCCATGAGTGTGAGATTCAAGGAAGGCATGGCACTGCGTGAAGAGATGAGACAGCGTGCCAAGGTATCAAGAGAGGGTGGGTACCTGCTAATGCCAGCTTCAGCGCCTTGAACACACTAGGTTTCTTCTGGGAGCTTTCGTAGAGAGACGGCAGAACGATGGTCTTGCACGTCGACTGGAGGAAGAGATAAGCGCTGCCGATCCAAGGAGCGGAGCTGCCTGCCATCTTCAGCACCCTACAAAATCACACAGATGAGTTGAGAGACCATAGGGAAAATGGCCTGATGCCGGGTGAGTGCTTACAGCAAACACTAAGCACAAGCATGTCAGGATTATGGGGATTTACCCTTATTTCCTAGAGGAGGCGGTGATGTTGTTAAAGCAAGTGTAACCTTTGAGGAGTTTACTGTTGTTCCGTAAAGCACAGCAGAATGGGACACGGTGTCCCAAAGACTCAGCAGCTCACAAAGCTCTGCTTTCATTTTCCACTGGAGTCCATTCATTTTATGGTCCAAAGAGACTCTGAAGCAAAGAGTTTCAGTCCTCGTGCCTCCGACTGCCCAGCCAAGCTAGCAAAGTCTAAAGAGACATAGTTGGGGTGCTCCAGGGAGCACCCAGCAGTCCTGGTTCTGGCACGTTCACACAGACTGAAGCCCTATTGCAGGCAGAGGCATTCTACCCGAGGTCCCGGTCCCCTTGTTGTCCTCACTAAAGGATGTGTTACAGAGCCCAGGGCTCACGTAGCAGCACAGTCAGGGCTATCCCACCGCTTTATGTACTAGCTCATTTATTAGTCCTCTCCTACCATTTGCCTCTTGCAGCAATGCACGTGGAAGACAGCACATCCACCTCTCCGTTCTCATCACGCCTGTTCCTCGCCGGCCAGCTAATGCAACGCTTACATCTACTGCAGGTGCACCCAACTCTGCTCCCAAGGCAAAGACGAACCAAAACACCTCCCAGGCTACGGATACTCACAACGGAAAAGCCGTGCTAGATCAGGCAATGCCGGACTGAGGCTGTGGCGGCTGGAAAGAGCGCCTGACAGCCCAGGAGAGAGGCATGGCCACCTCTCCTTTCTGGTGTGTACGCAAACTGCCTGTGCGTGTCCACAAGCTGGTCAGTGCAAGCCCCCCAAAACCGCTCCCACAGAGAGCAGCGCTTGGAGCCAGCCCTTCCATCACATCATAGCGACAAGTAATTTGGGGCTTTTGGCTCAGCCCCAGTCCCAAGTCCTGCCCCCTCTCTGACTACTTGTTTGCACTTCTTGTCACACCATCGGCTGCTTCCCCGCGGGCATCCCTTCCTTCCTGCTTTCTGCCCTGTTGCTCAACCCCAACAGCCCTCCCTCGGCTGCCAAGCACTGGCCTGACAGTATAACTGCTGGCCACGACAGTGTCCCTCTCTTCAGATGTCCTTTAGATTGTGGGTGTGAAGGTCTTTTGTCACCAGGGGCTGCCAGACCAAGAAGGATGACCTCCCATGGACAGGCTGTCCTCCGGGTGGTAGCTGGGGCTGGGAACCATTTCCATCCCTTGCAGCATCTCCAACAGGGCACTGGAACGTATGGCCCACCCTGTTTCCTTACTATAACCTTGAACTGTGCCCAGCACGGGAGCCTTTTACTTGTTCAGAAAATACAGGAAATAACCAGCGAATCATAAAATTCACACTGAACTTGGAGTTCAAGGAGTGCCTGCGGGATGCAGGAGTGAGTGTTTCCAGGCCACGGGCTCCCACATCACACAGACCTTTTAGAAAAGCATCTCGTAAAGAAGAAAGAGGAGGATGCACTGCTGCTGCAGTCCAGGTCTGGTCTGAGCCTCCAAACACTGGGAAGTTTGGGATCTGGGCACCCATCTCCTAGCGTCTTGCAGGAGGGTACCAGAAATCTGAGCAACATCTTAGAACTAACTACAGACGTGGAATATTTAAAAGATGTAACCCATGGAACAACTTATCTTTTGCAGTGCAAATGCCTGAGAGGTCCCTACCAGCCCAGAGGCACATGAAGTACAAGGACCCTGTTTCATCCCGCTCCCATCGCCGCAGCGGATGGACCCCGCTGCCCCCGCACCCCTTCCTGACACAGACCAGGCTCTGGCTCCTCAGCAACTGCCTGGTTCGACTCAGCAACGCTGGGGAGCCTGGAAATTACACCAGGCTTGCCAAAGCTCAGGTAAGGAGCCCTTTGCTGTTGTGCCTCTGCAGTGTTATCCCAGCGGGCCAGTTTTCCAGCCCAATGAGCGCTGCCCCATCCCAAGTCCCCACTCGGCAGTGGGGACCCCTCGCTGTGGGTTTGAGCAGCAGCGGTCAAACCGTTGTGGCGTGCTTTAGAAAGACCAACCCCGGGCAATAAGTAACGTATGTGATCATCGCTATTGCCTTTTTCGCCGACCTTTGGCACGTGTCAGGCTGCTGCTGCTGCTTCTTAATTCCTGTAAAAGACTAACTGGGAGGGGGCCGTCTTTATTTTAAGGAAGAAGAGCTAGGGCAGCGAGCCCGGGGCAGCCGCCAGCCCTGGGCACCGCCGGGCTGCGCCTGCCCGCGGGGGCGCGCCGCCTTCCCCCGCGCCT
>NW_008824414.1:7179494-7185809 GCF_000699105.1 Pygoscelis adeliae | reverse complement strand
CCCCGCTCGGGGAGCGGGCTGGGTGCGGGCCGAGGCGGGTTAACAGAGAAGCGGAAAAAAAAAACAACAAAACCCCACTGAAATGCAAGGGGTATTCCACTTTCCGTGAAAATCTTCGTTTTTCTTGTACTGTCCCAAAGAACAGCCCCGAGAGCAGGATTTCAGCCTGCGTTACTTCCATCCGAAGCCGGCAGCGAGGCCAGCCGACAGGGACGGATGCCGTTTGCTGAGGAGGCCTGAACGGTTCTTGCCGTGCCTTGGTGCCTCCGGGTCTCCAGGCCACAGCGCGGCGGGTGGCTCTGGCAGCAGCCGAATGCCCACCCAGCTTCGGTCACTTGGTCACACGTGTAGGTGAGGATGTGTAAGAGGGTGAGAAATTACTCTGTTGGGATAGCTTAGGAGCTGCCCGCCGGCTGGGACTGGGCGCGTGCCCCTGGTCCGTTAGGGGTGGAGGAAAGCGGGGTTGCTTTAACCCCCTGCATGTAGTTTGTGGCTGACAGCACCGCAAGGCTGATGGATCCTGGCTGGCACTCTTCAGCTTTCCCCCGTGACGCTGCTAACGAGAGTGAACGGTGGAAACGAAGGTTGATTGGGTTAGTAATTACTGAGCAGCGGAGGAGGTTCGGCTCTCACGTCCCCCCTTCTCTGGAGCTCATTTTGAAAAGGTGTCCTAGGATAATTTAGTTGTGGAACGCAGTAACTGCAGCATCTGTAACAGCATCCAGGGGCGTCCGTTTGCTCAGGAGGGGAGAGGGATTAATGATGTGGAGTTCCCTTCTCCAGGCAAATCCAGCAGGCTCGGCAGGCAGGTAGGGACGCATCGGCTGGTCCTCGCATCTCCTACAGGAGAGGTAAGATGATGGTGTCAATATAGCTGCTGAATTCTGCTGGGCATTCTGGTTTAGCCCTTCCTGCAGTGATACCCGAACGGTCTCCCGCCTCTTTCTGGGCCAGGCGAGCCTGTTAACTCCGCTGTGCTCCTCTGACGAACTGAACAGACAGGTAGAGAGCGTAAAGCAGCTTTTCCTGAGCCCACGAGGGGTTCTGTGGCAAGCAAAGCCAAGGAGCTGGATTGGGGTCTCCGTTGCTCAAGCTCAGGTGGGAACCTCCTGCCCAGGCTGCGTTTGTCTTGCGTAGATGTCCGCCCGGGAGCAGAGGGGTAACAGCCGCTCCCTCGCTTGTCCCCAGCTGGCGTGGGCCTGGGGCCAGATTTTCGTGCCCACATGCTAGCTGCCGTCACTCTGGCTTGGCAGTTGGTTTGCACAAACTCCCCGGGGAACTGAACTTCAAACAAAAGTGGAAAGCATTATAAAAGATTTTTTTATATATACATATATATATTAAAAAATATATATTTAATGCTATTTTACAACAACAGCATTTTAACAATATAAGCGAATTTGTTTGCCAAAGGAAAAATATAATTGAAATAAATCCCTGAAGGGGTTAATCCAGGCTGGCTCTGCTGGGTGCTCTCCTTTACAGGGTCCGGCAGCAACTGCAGTCCCCTTGAGGGTCAGTGGCCTGGTGGTGCCAGCGCTTCTGGAAACCAGGCGTTTACTTGCTGACTGTTTGAGAAGCAACTCGTAAGTTCATGCATTTAAGGGTTAATGGGGTTAAATGAGCCGGAACATCCCAACCTTCCCCTGCAAAAGACAAGCCAGGGCGGAACCACAGGGGAGCTGCTGTGGGGACCATCACCCACCCGTGTCCCATAAACATTTCTCCTTGAAGCTAATCTGTTCGCTGTACGTTGAGGGGATAAAAAAGGAAAGGGTAGCTGAGACCCGAGTTTCTCTTCCACTAACCCTTGCTGAGTGCGTGCTTTCAGGGAGCATGCTGCGTGGCGAAATCAAAGTGCTTGATAAGCACTCGGAGTTTCGCCCTGTTGTTTCCCGCTTGGGAAGTAAAGATGCCTGTGAGGGGAGAGGCTGCGGCTCAGGGGGCTCAGCCGGCACAAGATCTGGGTGTCGGGATTCAGTGGCGTGCCTGCTTGGGGGATGCGCGGCTGGGGGACCGCAGGCTCCCCCTGAGCCTGGCAACTGCTGGCCGGCTGCAGTGCGGGAAGGATCAGTGCTGGGGCCCTGCAGGGAAGCGGGGTGTTGGGGGACGGGTGCTGAAGGAGGAGGAAGATGGGGCTATTAATCTGTGTGTTCCCATAACCGACAGCGCAGCATCCCGGCTCCCAGCCCGTGCGCAGGGAAGGCGCCTCTCTCTCGGCTGTTATTTTTGGCATCTCCTCCTCCGCTCCTCCCTCTGGGGCGCAGCCCACGCTGGGAGCCGCAGGCAGGGAGCGCAGAGGAAGACGGACTCTGCTCCGAGAGGTACGCTGCGCCCCTTCCCAGACTGCCTGGCGGGGCCTATGTGGGGCTGGAGGGGGTGCCGTGGCGGGGGGGGGCTGCTGGCCGCTCTCTCCCAGCCAGCGTCTGCCTGGCTTCCTTGGGGCCTGCTGTGCTGAGGAGCAGCAACAACCAGCGCTCCTCCATCATGTGGTTAATAAAGCGCGGAGATCCTTGATGGCTCACGAGATGCGGTCCGGACCCGGCTCTCCTCACCGGGACAGGCACCCGAGTAGACCCAAACCAACCCGCAGCGTTCATAGACCCTGAACCGTACCCCTCGCTGACTCAAAGCCATGCAATTACTTAAAGTAACACGGATAATTTTGCCTTTCTGCCTGCCTTTCTGCCCTCAGGCCATATTTTTAAGCTTTTCCAAGCAATCACCACCGCTAGAAATGCACTCTTACTTTCTGAGAGATTCAAGGTCCTTTTCACATGACTCCAAGGGCTTTAAGGAAAAATATAATGAAAACGAAAGGAGCTGAACACGTAAGACTTCATGTAGGGCAAAGAGCAGTTTAACATTTTGGCAAACGTGTATTAGAGACGGTATTAAAAGCAGCTAAAAGTAGAAGAGCAGGATCCGAGCTGTCAAGGTGATTGTCAGAGAAAATGACAAAAGATAGCAAGTTCCCAGGAAGGAAGCAGGACTGTATCACTTGGCTGTTCTAGCGCGGCGGTGGGTGGAAAAGGGGTTGTCACTGATACGATGGTAGATAAGATAGTATAGCTGCTATGCTGCTGCCACCTTGCACTCAAAATAATGAGTCACACTTCAAAGCAGCGTATTCTAGAAAAATGTGCAATTGTGTTCCTCTCTGCATTATGCTTTTTGCATCGCTCCTCTGTACTTGCTTCATGTTTTTCAACTCTTTTCCCTACTTTGAGGATATCTAGAAGCATAGGTTTTCACATAAGCGAAACCTGCGATGCTGAGATAATGCTGTGACTCCAGGACCTGGGGCTTCAAAAGCAAGAGGGCATGCCATGGAATTCAGAGTGAGACTGCAGCTTGGCCCGTGCTCCAGTGCTAGCCTAGGAAGGGGAATGTTTGCATTGAAAATTCCCTCACTTGTTTATGGGAAGGTCGAAAAAATATGTCATGTTGGTAGTTTTATTTGTGCCGAAATCTAGAAGCTGGGTGCAGCACACGTCGGAAGAAGATGAATGAAAAAGTTAGGTAATGGTCTGATGCTACGAACCTCAGCCTTCTCCCCAGGCACTTCTTCTTTTGCATTATAGTTCGCGTGAAAGGTGAATCACAGGGTAGCTGGTGTTGGAAGGGACCTCTAAAGGTCATCTGGTCCAGCCCCCCTGCCGTGGGCAGGGACAAAATAATCAAAATAGGCTTTTCCATTTCTCAGTCAGACATGTATAAATGCAATTTCTCAGAACCGGAGTCACAGTAATAAAACACTTTTTTCAAACTGTCACATCTCATCAAGGACCACTGTAATTAAGCTACCGGTTTCTGCTATAGCCCTTCTGTTTCACTATCAGTAAAAAATGGGTATGCGAGGCTGTTTTCTGTGCAGAGCTTCTGCTTGCAAAGAGGTTTTTTCCCCCCCACAGTTTGAGAAATCTGTCTCAGCTTTTTGAATACCGGTGCAGCAGTACTAGAAAATTCCCTCACATTTTTATTACTCAGAGTAGCAAAACCTCACTGCAGGAAAAAAAGGCTTTCCCCCCCTCACCCCCTCCCCCCTGCTTTGATCTGGCATCTTTAACTCTTGAAAAGTATCACCCGTCGTCTTAGGATTGATTGAAAAAACTGTGCGAAACAATTGGCCAACAGATTTTCCTCACTTGTGTGTTCAATTTCAAAATCTGGTGAAATTTCAAGTTTGAAAAAATTTTGACCTCCTCTGTGATCCAGTTGCATTGGTTTGATTTGCTAAATAAATCCTAATGTGTGTGTGTCATTTTTTGTTTTGTTCATTTTTCTGAACAGGAACTTTTGAGAATTAATTGCAGTTTTGGAAGTTTTTCCCATTTTTAAACCCGACTGAATCAGCAAAATGCCTGCTCCGGTTCCAGAACTGTGGACCTACATCCCAGAGGAAATCCTCATCCAAATTTTCTATTACCTTTCTCTTCGAGATAGATACGCGGTCTTCCAGGTGTGCAGGCAGTGGGCTACAGCCGTTTCTTCTAGCTCTGTCTGGCATTTCACAGAGATCAGGTACGAGGAAGGGGTTTCTCATGTCCGAGCGTCTCTGCAGGCATAACGAGACCATGATGTTTTCGGTGCCTGTCAAACACACCACCCTCCTGTGACATTATTGACATGAATTGTGAGTTCTGTGCGCGATGAGGATATCTTACATGACTAGCACCTTTTTATGTAATAGAGAAAGTTGTGTTATATGCTGGGTTTTTTTAATTGCTGCTGAGGATTTGGGGTTTATGGGAAGTATTGCTCTAAGCTGCCGTTTGAAAACAGCAAGAGACAGTTACTAACTAGTCGACTTCATCACGGCACTTACTTCTCTGATGAGTCTTTCTGGGGACTCACCTCTCACCTCCTGGCTCCTTCAGTGTTGGGCCTTACAGTGACTCTCCAGGCATCGAGTGAGAAGGAACGTCTGGGGAATCTGTTGATGTTTGCAGAAAGACTAGTAAAGGAGAGTGTCTGCTCTGTGGTTGCTCAGCTCAGCGTTCACAGTGACTAAGAGTTTGTTTTACCCTTCCAGCTGTGATTCGGAGGATGAGGAAGGCATGCTGCAGAGCCTGCTCCAGTTCCTCAGCCAAATCAAACACCTGAAGATTGTGTTTGACCAGTCCAAGGAGGTCAACCGGAAGAATGTGACACGCGTCTTGGATGTGTTGGCAAAACAGAACCACAAACTGCAGCAGCTGTGCATTGCGTGCCACGGGGAGAACCCCTATTTCTACTCTGGCCAGGACATCCTACAGAGCATACGGAATATCTGCAACACTGAAAACCAGATAGACCTTCAGCATATTGATTTTCGACAAATGCCCTTCACTCTCAATGATGAGCTTGTTGAACTCGTAGCTACCACCAACCCAAACCTGCACAGTTTGTTCATCAACAACCGCACCCTGGTATGCAACGTGGCACCAGACACCGTTAGGAAAGTTCTCAGAGCATGTCCCAAACTCTCAGCCTTGGGGGTTTACTATGCCAGTTTGTCTGACGATGTATTTCAGGAACTGCTCAAGCCCGAAAGAGCAGCTTTCACCCATTTAGACATTTTCTGTGAGCGCCTGGACAAATATATACCAGTCATCTCAGAAGAGCTCTGGGCTGCTGTAAGTCAAAAGCATCCTCAACTCTGTGTAGACCTCGAGTTTGATCATACGGTCCCTGCCTGCAAAATACCATGGATCCTGAAGCTGAATATACCTGTGAGCACGCTGCAACTTAATACCTATAATTACATGGTAAATCAGATTAGGTTTGTGACCCAGAGCTACAGCAGTACTTTAAAGAAGCTGACGCTGCAAACCACGTCCTCGGAGGACTTAAATTCCTCGCTAGTAGATCTGGCTAGGCAGTGCAGAAATCTGTTGGAGATCCACTGCTACTGTGTGGTCAGCCAGGAGGTGGTAGAAGCGTTCCTCACGCACTGCCCCAGCCTGAAACGATACACTCTGAAGGTCACCAAGGAACGGCACCCCTGGAAGCCAGTAGTTGTTCAGTGACCGGCTCCTACCGACTTCCTGGGGAAATCGTAGGGATCTGCAAGAGGACGGGGAAGGAAGATTTAGGGCTATAAGGAAAATGCTGCAAAATGCCCTCTGCGCTCACTGAGAACATGCTGTTTCACCAGCCCTGGCTGTTACATATGATGCATGCCTGCTGCGCAGACCAAGCATTTACACTCAAACGTGACAGAGAAAGGGTTATACAGGGAAACAAACTGGCCTTTTTTCTTCTTCTTTCTTTCTTGGGTTACGGAGGGCAGGTCTCTTCTTCTCTGCTTCTTTATTTAGCAGTAGCAGGAAT
>NW_008824414.1:7169126-7179469 GCF_000699105.1 Pygoscelis adeliae | reverse complement strand
ACTGTCAGCAAAATTTAATTTTGATTTTACATTTTAAAAGCACCTCAAAGTCAAGCACACTGTGTCAGGCGCCCAGCAACTACTTACATAGTTAAGGAGGTGGCAGCTTCAATGCAGCCATTTTCTGCCCGGCTGGGGTACTTAACCATGCAGCTTCAGTGAGCTATAGCAACGAACTGTGGTCATCTGATGGGATATCCACTCTAACCTTGATAATTCCTCTTTTGGCATTCCAGTGACGGTGAGCTCACCCGTCATCCAGTTGTCAGGTAGCTTCCAGCTTGGAGGGATGTAACAGGAGCTGAATTATGTTAGGAAATACAAGCAGGAGAAAAAGCACTTAAGGAAAAACATCGACAAGGTACTAATAAAAGGCACATGGCCTGCAAATTCCCTTGTCCGCCTTGTCTTTCTGTTGCTCAGGAATGCAGATTTCCAGGTTATAATTGGAATGCCTTTTGCCAAGACCTTTGCTTTCATTACGTTGTTAGTGTTTCTTAGGAGAATCAAGGGTGTTAACAGTTTTTGCATCTGATATCTGCATTCACATGCAAGTTATCTTGCATCTGGATTAGGATACGTGTGTGTCAGTCTGTCATACCAAAGACTTTGGTGAATGTTACCTGAAGAGCAGTTTCTGAGTTGAAATGATCCTGGCATAAAGTTACACCGAGAGCACCTATTTAGAACTATCTAAAGCATTTATTATAATAATAATAATAAAAAAGCATATTGTCATCTAGATTCTATGTGTAGTTGTTTTCATCACCCTCTCTTCTTACCTAAGAGCCTAGTCATTTCTTTTGACAAATAACATGGGATCTGTAGCCAAACCAACTTACAATTTTGACTTTTCAAAACCTTGCCAAAGGTGTGCAGCCCTGAGGTCTGGCCAGCCCTTGTTCATCTGTGCCGGCCAAAGGTTAGGACAAGAAAATTCCAAGATAACAATCCAGGCGCCCTCACAAACCTGGCATCGCTGTGCCTGGACGTCCCACAGGCTCTCGGCAGGTGGGCTCACTCCGGTGACTTGCTAACCTCCCAGCATAAGGTGCGCAGCACGTGTTCCCTTTGCATGACGCTGCGTATTTATTCACAGCTCTGTGAGATCGGCTGCAGTGCATTTTCATTCTGTGTATTGTTCTCTGGGGCTGGTGATGCCATCGCATTGTGCTGAGTTTTTAAGAGTGCGAGCAGCACTGCTGATGTGACTCCCTGGGAGCCTACTTTCCACTGGCCTGGGATAAAATTCGGTGGTTCATTCTCTGTCGGACGCACGCGCGTGCAGGGAGGCAGACACGCCGAGAGCAATGGGGTTAGTGTAGCTGGGACACTGAAAAACTATGCAGGATTCACCCAGCTCCCTGGTGATGGATGGATACTCCAGCAATGTGCCAGCCTTCCTAACCAAACTCTGGACGCTGGTGGAAGATCCTGAAACGAACCACCTCATCTGCTGGAGTTCTGTAAGTACAGCGAATGTCGGGTGTCACTAAGTGCCTGCGCCCAGGTGCGCGGCCCCAGTACCGCATCCCACAGCAACTTCCCCTCGCTCTGCAAGTGCTGGCCAGCTGACTGGGAGAGCGGAAGGACGGGTAGTTCGTCAGGGGCCTTTTGGATATGCTTGATATTATTTATCTGCAGTATTGTGGCTTTTCGGTTTCAAAGGGGCAACTGGTTTGGGAGTGGTTTAATAACAATATTTACACGTTTCACCTGAAGCATCTTAAAGGGTGTCTACTACTGAATCTTCTGAAAATCCAGACTCTGAGAGGTTTTTCCACCTTGCTTCAATCTGTGGTTCCCTAAAAGTTTCTAGAAAAGGTGCAAAGCCCTTAAAAAAAAATTCCACTGCTGTCTGTATTATTTCACAAGTGTTTCTTAGCAGCCTTTCAGAAATGCCTTGGGAGAAGGCAGCCGATAAACAGCATTCAGACCTCAGGCTAAAACCTATAGTTTAAACAGATCTCAGGCTGGCACCCTGAATCACTCACGTTTTGGAAGAGCTTTACTTGATTTTTCAATGAGTCTGTGTGATGATCATGGTGATGTGTGTATGTATTGTCTGCACAGCTTCATAGCGATAGATTGCTTTGGCTTCTTATTTGTCACTGAGGCATTAATATACTAAGTGCAATCAGAGAATTAAAATGGTTTATTTGTCCCCCTCGTACAGCATTTTGATACCACGTTGTGCTTTTGACCTAAGGCTTGCTGCAAATAATGTGATTTGTCTTCAGCAGGGAGTTATCTGATAAGTTGTGTGTGTAAACTTGTTCTCCAAAATGAAGAATCTGTAACAAAAGCAGATCTAAAGGGGGGGGGGAAGTCTAAAGCAGCCTTTCTGTCACGTGTTTGTGTCCAGTAGAGTTTTCATCCAAAACTTGAGACAGGATTTGAGCTGCATTGTTACCCAAGGCAATGGTCGCTTTCTGATGTTGGTGGCCATACCATGCCAGGTTTTGGTATCGTGTGTTTTAAACGAGGACTTTCAAACTAGGAAGGATTTTCTAACATGAATAAATAGTTCCCTCTCTGTTACACTCACAACATTGTTATTTTTGACTGCCCACCACCACCACCATGCACTGCTTTCCTGCAACCTAACATAGGCTTCAGCTACATTCTTGGAGGTCTTGGTAAGGCTTTTAAATGTCCAAGTTTCCCATGTTGCATGTTCCCACGTTCTTCCTCTTCTATCCATCAGTGTTGTTGGAGCTGAGAAATTGTGTGCAAGCCTAAGATTTCTGGATGTAATTAGAACTCTTAGAAAATAGGACCTGTAAGGACTTGTGAACTGTTTCTTAGCATGAAGGAGAAGAGATGGAGAGGAAACATGGTAATGGTTTATATATACACTAAAGGCTGTTGTAAGGTGGAAAGGAAAAGTCTGCTGTCTGTCTCCATGGTAGATTGGATGAGAAGTAATTAAATGAATTTTTGAAATGGAAGGTGCAGTTAGGAAGAACTCCTAGCAAATTCCTGGAGTAGGTTGCCTGGGCAGGGCACAGGATGTCTGTCATCATAGGTTGGTCAAAAACAGTTAAGATGAGCATCTGCCAAGACTGACATGCTGCAGAGTGAATTTTGCCTTGGGCAGAGAAGTGTCTCCCCGCTTGTGCTCCCATGGTGTAAGACAAGCAAGGCACAGCTGCTGTGTGGGAGCAAGCTGGCACATGCACGGTTCATCGGCGAACACACCGTGACTCCAAAGTCTCTCGTGTCTGTAGGAACCCCTTTGGGTGCGCCAGCTTCTGCGAACACTGCAGCCCTGAATTCAAAGGAATGACTTCTCAAGACAGGCCATAAGGAGATGTTCAGGTACAGGAAACCCTCGTGTTTCTCATTTTACATCAGCCTGGGACACACAGCTGTATCCCAGAGAGAGTGCGTGGGCAGAAGCACAAGGGAAGCAGGGTGAACCAGCTCTGTCCCCAGAACAGCCTTTGCCGTGTTGGGAAACCCCGGTCCCTGCTGTCATGTCTGCGAGCTCAGTCTGTGAGGATAATTTCAGCATACGGACTGTTGGTGAATCTCTTAAGCGCTTGACCAGCCTTTGCTTCCGCTGCATGGGGTAAAGAATGAGAGGAAAGACCCTGGTGATGGTCACAGGGCACTGTCGAGGCAAACGGTCGTGTTCAGTGTTTGCAGCAGTGAACGAGGAGCAAGAAGCACAGCTGACAGAGTCATGTGTTTGTGGGCGTGCAGGGTTAACTGTTAGAGCTGACAAATGAGCCAGAGCACAGAGGGAATTGGCACCGTTTGGTGATGGAAATGTAGTAGCAATGAGTAGGGCAGCAGGGTTTGCCAGCTGGCTGTTTTCCGGTGGCCGTGGGCAGGCTACAGGCACCCACCGGCACCTCTTCAGTCGCTGAATTTTCTCGTGGTCCTGATTACGCTCCCTGTTTTAGAAACTTCCAGGCAGCCCTGAGAGCACCCATGCAGCTACGGACCCTGTGATGGGTGCGTGGTGGGACCCACACACCGCTGGTATGCTCCTACTGCCTGCAGAGCCTGAGCGGTCACTCTTACGAAACGCTGTCCCCCCCTGTCGAAAACCAGTCCGCTATGAAATAACCTC
The DNA here is from genome assembly GCF_000699105.1 of Pygoscelis adeliae. Taxonomy (NCBI): domain Eukaryota; kingdom Metazoa; phylum Chordata; class Aves; order Sphenisciformes; family Spheniscidae; genus Pygoscelis; species Pygoscelis adeliae. The sequence goes on along the minus strand of NW_008824414.1, from coordinate 7,175,388 downwards.
CCAAGCTGACACACCACTTGACTGCCGGTGATAACGCTGAACACAGCAGGAGGATGACTGTGGCTGTGCTGGTTTCAGACCCCTCCCTGCCAAGACCGCGCAGACCCTGGTGTCTTTAGCTAGCTGTCCCTTGAAACTCGGCTGCAGCTGAGTTGGTAAGTCCCAAATATCTGCTGATGGCTTTGCCGTGGCATAGGTCTCCGCATCTTGCCTGCCCCCCACAGAGCTGTGGAGAGCTTATGCTGCACAGTTGGGTGATTCCCCAGGTAGCTCTTTGCAGCTCTGTCTCTCTCCACAAGCAAAGCCAACGTGAGGCCCTGGAAGACAGTGTTCTCTGCACGTTTACGAAAATGCCATGTGTGCCCCAAACTCCGTGTCTGAAATCATGATTCTTCATTCCTTCAATCTCCTGGTGCTGCCCTCCCCCCCCGCCCCCCATCCGGAGCAGAGATAGGATTTAAGGTGGTCCCTCTGTCACCATATCCTGGAGACACTGATCTGTTGAGGTCGGAGATTTAGAAAATGTTGTTTCTAAGTGTTGGTTACAGATGAAAATCAATTGCTAATTTTTCTGTCCCTTAGAAAGGTCACGTGGATTGCTGTTTGCAAAAAGTTTCAAGGCAGCTTCAGTGCGTTCTGTCTCACAGGCCCTCTCTGTCCCAGCTTAACTGCCAGCAGGTGGAAGGCCGGGCAGGGGAAGCACATGCCTGCAGTGTGTCTGTCTCTGCCAGCGATCCCGGGCAGTTTGCCGTGTTTTGCAATCACGGATCCTGGCAATGCAACCTCAGAAACGGATATTTTATCTGGTTAACATGCGTGTTGCTAGCTTGGACTGTAAAGCATGACTGTTAACATTTTGTGGTTGCCCTTGTGGCTCTGTACTTTCAAAAATAGTCAAGGTGCGTAGAGCTTCTGCATCAGTGTGGTGTCTCCAGGGACGATTTGCTTTCTTGCCTTGCTGTGTTTCTTGTACCATGTCTCCAGGCAGCGCTCCCTCCAGGACTGCTGTGCTCTGGAGGAGTTAGACTCGCAGTGGAGTTAGACCTATACAAGCAGATCGAGGGGTTATAATGGCAATTCCCACTTTCCAGGACCTTCTTCAGACACCAGAGTCTTTCTCTGAGGTCCACGCAAGGGTGGACGATCACAGGCTACCAGCTATTTGTCTGTAGAAGTCTGTAGCTTCTTTCTCACATCCAAGGCTTTGATCTAAGCAGTGGCAAAGCTTCGTAGAAAAAGACCAAAACTGCAGTCACAGAAGGCTGACGGTACCAGAACTGAAAGGAGCACGTGTCACTGAAGGCTGTTGTCTTTCTTCTCAGCTTCAAGGTGACAATTCAGAGAGCATGACTTCTCCTGCTGTAGGACTCAAGGGAATCGCCTCCTCCTGGGCACCTCTCATGGTCGGGGACGCTCCTCTGACTTCGCCTCTGTCCTTGTCTCCTTTGCAGAATGGCACCAGCTTCCATGTGTTCGACCAAGGACGCTTTGCCAAAGAGGTGCTGCCCAAGTATTTCAAACACAACAACATGGCCAGTTTCGTCCGGCAGCTGAACATGTGTAAGTTCAACCTCCAGAGCCTCGGCCGTGTGGGTTCTACAGACACAGGGGAAGCGACAGAAAGTGAGGGTGGGACAGGAGGCATCAAAGAGAACTGTGGATAGAAAAGTTGAAATATTGCATAGCTGCATTACTGTGGCATTATTGATTTTGCCAGAGAGGACCTGCCTCTGAGATGCCAGGGGAGCGATTTCCTTGTGTTGACCTTAGATTCCAGCATGAAATTTCTGTTAGATTAAATCGTAAGATGAGAGCTGAGAAATTTCAGCTACCAGATTTTCTGCTTCTCTTCCATTAATTTGATGGCCCATTATTATTTCTTTTCCATTTTATTCTATATGGGGCTCTTTCCAGCAGCCTGATACTGTGACACCTCCCTCAGAAACTGCTGCTTTTGAGGGTAGCGTGCCCAGAGCTTATCCACGTCACCAGCCGTATTGCTGAACTAATAACGGACAGTACTTCTCCCTGCAAACCTTGCCTTGCTGATCGGACATTTTCACCCCTTAACGGAGGTTTAGGTGTGCTTTTCAGCCACATCTAGACCACGACTGTATTAAATATGGTTCTTTTCTGATAGTTTTTGGAAGTCTGATTTTTTCCAATGACTAATTCGTAAAGCTTTCACTTTGCTATTTAACTATACAATAGCACTATTGTAAATTTTAGGCCAGTCTTTAGATGCGGTGTAGAAACCCTTCTAGGGCTTCAGAGAAGTACCCAAAGTAGATTTCCAAAAGTGCATGTGACCCTTTTTTCCAAAAGCGGCACCTGATGCTGGTCTGTGCCTTTGAAAAACCTTCCCCTGAATCCCTTTGGCTTGCAAATCAAACCAGAGATTTCACAAGAGCAGGCATTTCAGCTCCTGGCAGACAGACTGACATTCCCAAGGGATTGCCGGCGAGGCTTTCACGGCATGGGTCAGTGGCAGTGTGTCCCCAGAGCCGCAGGGTGTCCAGCGGGATGCATGGGGCTCTCCCTTGCACTGGATTTCTTGTAGATACGGCCCAAAAGCGTGCCCAGCTGCAGGGAGGGGGCACGGCTGTGCCTTGAGCACCAGAGCAGCTCAAAAAGTGGGGAGAGTGAGCAGAAATGTCCTCAAAAGTGATGGGGTGGGAGGCGAGGAGGAGGGACCTGGGTCTGTCGGCCCTTCACCCGCGCCCTCTCCATGCAGACGGCTTCAGGAAGGTGGTGAACATCGAGCAGGGGGGTCTTGTCAAGCCCGAGCGGGACGACACCGAGTTCCAGCACCTCTGCTTCCTGCAGGGCCACGAGCACCTCCTGGAGCACATCAAGAGGAAGGTGAGGGGCGCCGGGTGGGGGGGGTCACACCAGCCGGGCCTCGGCAGGCCCCCCCGGTGAGCCCCTTGGGCGGGAAGGCTGAGGCACAGCAGACCCCTGTTCCAGACGGTTCCACACCACCGGTGTGGAGAGGCTGCGCGGTGCTTTTTCAAAACATCCTTCAACAATATGCCCCAAAACTTAACTAATGGTCTGTGTGGAGGCGTAGCTCCCTTGGTTTGCTTTAAGCTTGCTGCCTGTTTGTTTAATTTGTTTCCCCCGGGCCTTCTGCTAGGAGAGAAGTAGTGGATGCTTGTTTCCTGACCCTCAGGCGTCTCGAGCGGGAAACGCCTCGTTTCTCCCCGAGCGGGAGCCCTTCTGTGCCTGTCGCTGTGGCCCTCTGCCCTGTGCCTTTCTAACCCTCCCGTGTCCCTTTTTTGGGGCACATCGACCAGAACAGCACTCCATGGTCATTGCGAGGGTTTCTACCACGGCTGCATTCCTCTCTTGATAACTCCCAAAACGCTTCTTTGCTTCCAGACCACGGGCCGCCGAGCTGTAGACCGCTCAGCATAACTCCAAGATCACCCTGCGGTCTGGTTTCTGTCCTCTCCATACACATGTACGGTTGGGGCGGGGGTCCTCTGTGTGCAGGGCTTGGCTTTCATCAGTTTTGTCTGGGGTTTTTGTGCTCCGTCGCTCAGTATCACGAGACCTTCGTGTAGTGCTGCACGGCCGGGCTTGCTTCGCACCGCTCTGCTTTTGAATCGTTACCCGCTTTTCTAGATAAGGGCAGCATAACTCCTACTGGGTCTCCCAACAGTCGTCATCTGTTATTATGAGACCCCCCCGGAGCACTGCGTCCAGCTCTGGAGCCCTCAGCATAAGAAAGACACGGACCTGTTGGAGCGGGTCCAGAAGAGGGCCACGAAAATGATGAGGGGGATGGAACACCTCTGCTGTGAAGAAAGGCTGAGAGAGTTGGGGTTGTTCAGCCTGGAGAAGAGAAGGCTCCGGGGAGACCTTATTGCAGCCTGTCAGTACTTAAAGGGGGCTTATAAAAAAGATGGCGGCAAACTTTTTAGCAGGGCCTGTTGCGACAGGACAAGGGGGCATGGCTTTAAACTAAAGGGGGGTAGGTTTAGACTAGATAGAAGGAAGAAATGTTTTACGCTGAGGGTGGTGAAGCACTGGCACAGGTTGCCCAGAGAGGTGGTGGATGCCCCATCCCTGGAAACATTCAAGGTTGGGTTGGACGGGGCTCTGAGCAACCTGATCTAGTTGGGGATGTCACTGCTTGATGCAGGGGGGTTGGACTAGATGAGCTTTAGAGGTCCCTGCCAACCCAAACTATTCTATGATTCTATGATTATAGAAGAGAGAACCTAATCCTGCCCTCTGTTTGCTGTCTTTTAACCTGTTATTGATGCCCCAAAAGGGCTGTTCTCTTACTGATTAACGTAGCAACTTCAGAAAAGGGACTTCAGCAAAAGCCTTCTGGAAATCCAAGAGTAATATGTCAATTTGAAGTATTTCCTCAGGCTCATCCCTGTAAAACATGAAGCTGGATTGGGTCTGTCTGTAGTTACTAGTTCAATTCCTCCCTGGTCCTCAAAATACTTTTTGTTTTTTTTTTTTTCCCCCACGCTGATTTGAAATAAGTCCCCACTCCGGTGGAGAATGTTCTGCTGCCAACACACCCTCTGTATGAAAGGATTTGTCCTGCTCTTTGCTCTATTTTATCCCTTTGGCCCTTGCACTGATACCCTAAGAATAGTTCAGACGCTCGTGCATGTCGCCCGTCCTAGTATTTCAGCACATCGGAGCCCGGCTGGTGGAAGTCCTGCACCCGAGCCACAGCGATGACTCTGTCTGTCCACGGCCCTTCTTGCGTTGGTAAAATCCACCTTTGATTTTTTTCTCCTCAGGTGTCGGTAGTGAAAAGTGAGGAGACCAAGATGCGCCAGGAGGACCTCAGCAGGTTGCTATACGAGGTACAGATACTGAGAAGTCAGCAGGAGAACATGGAGTGTCAAGTGCAGGACATGAAGCAGTGAGTTGAATCCTACTCAGGCTGCTTCTTACGGGCATTTGCTTCTCGAGAGTTGTTGATCTTGGGGAACGTTTGAAAGGAGGAACCTTGTACACCTCCCTCCCAGGGAGCACATGCTGAGCCACGGACTAATCGTAGGGACTAGATCTGTTGAGACAATAACATGTAGGATTTCTATGCAGACCCCGTGATCTACAAAACAAATTAATGCTCGGCCTCTCTGTCTTCTGTGAAAGGTAGACATATTCTCTTAATCTCTATTTTCCCGTTACAGATGAGGAAAGCACAGAGGAGGCCGTGCAGGAAGCACGTGTAGGACCTGGGGACTTAACTCACATAACTGTATTTCCTCCAGATAGAAATGATGGTAAAGATGTAACTCTTGCTCTCACCTAGAAGAGTCCTTGGCAGAAAATGTGGTGGTGCCCACTCCAACTATTAAAAAAATAAAAAACATCCCTCTGTCATCCTCCACCTCCAAAATATATGACTGGCCTAAAGTATGTAAGAACACAAGAACTGCTGTAGTGTTTAGTCCATCTCTCTGAAGACTGTGTCTTCTGACACAGCCAAAATTGTTGTATAAGAGCAAAACAAGCACATGCGACGCTGCTTACATGTGGCTGCCTGACCTCCAGCTGTCTGAGGCACTGGGGTTTTCTGCGTCAGGCACGGTCACTAGGAATTTAGTAAATGGATACGGTTTTACAAATCATGTACCTGGAGAGGTTTTTATTTGCCTCCAGAATTTTAATCCTTACAGAGAACTTAGATTTTTTTTCCAAGTGCTTTTTAAACAATAAGATCTAAGAGCTTCTTTTATAGTGAAAGCTGATATTCGTACGTCACCGGGACACTGGCATCCTGGGCCTTGAGAGAACGCCAGATACTGTGAAACTTCCTTGCAGCCCAGCCCCTTACGTGCAACAGATAAATGTTTTTATCCTCCCTCAAATTTTAATGACTCCCACACTTAGCACACGCATGAAATAATGAAATCCAGGGGCAGTGGCGATGAAAGAGTTTCTAGGCTTGTATCTTATTTAATTTTTAACGAATTCCAGTATCGATGATTTGGCCTTGCTTTTAGTTTATTCTCCATTTTGATTTGCTTGCTCCCTTCCTCCATCTGGCAAAAGGCAAAATTGCATTCAACTGGTTAAAATAATACAATTTTTATAAACTCAGACAGACCAGATAATCCCAGGCTGAAACCACGTTAAGAAATTTACACTGGTGAAGAACGGTTAGGACATAACTCCAGTACAAGCTGTCAGACTAAGGAGAGCCGCTTTGCTGAAAATCCCGTCAGTACCAGTGCAGAAAGTTCACCGCAGAGATTCTTGCTGTACAAGCTGCTGTACTAGG
>NW_008824414.1:7154031-7169075 GCF_000699105.1 Pygoscelis adeliae | reverse complement strand
CCTCAGTTCTAGCATCAATCCACACTAGGAAGACTAAATCCACCTAAGGGATATGTAGCAAAAGGATTTATAAATTTCACCTGGATGATAGGTTTTGCTGGCCTGTCGGTTTTGGTACCTCCATATACTCTTGAGATAAATCGACTGGCGAAAGCTTTTTCGGCATGGACTTGGCTGGCATCCAGATTTGGAGGCAGCACAGCAAATAAACTCTGCATCTCCCCATCCCATTTTCTGGGGCTGACTGTTCAAGGAAGCCTGTAACTCCCCTGTGTGCTGCATTTGCAGACAGAAAATAAATACGCTCTACACAATTGCAAGCTGGACACAGGTCTGTGCTGGATGAAATCAGTGACTCCTGTTAATGAAATCATTACAGTCCTCCTAGTGCAAGGCTCTCAGATGCAGAAGCATCCCTTTAGCTGCTCCAGTCACTCCCACACGTGCCTTTGTACCACCACGTGTATGAGGTTTCAGCAGGCAGAATACGTAGGATCTCTGTCCATAGCACCTCCTGGTCTTCGGGGGCAGTTGTGGAGAGGTTGGGCTTTCTTGGCTCCCACAGGAAGAACAGTCTTGGTGATCCACATCATTCAAAGTCACAAATCGGGCCTTGCTGAAATTCTGTGTTTGGCCCAAACGTTCCACAAAAACTAAACACGTGTCCTCTTGTTACCCTCCCCTATAAATGTTGGCTTCTCTTTATTTGTTTCTCCTCCAAGCTTTGGTCTGCAGTTCTTTTGAGGTTGAGGAAACACAAGGAAAGTTATCGTGTGACCTTGGTTGGGACATCTGAAAAGTGCCGAGCGCTGCAAGAGCCCCAGAGTGAGACAGACTTTGCAGAATTGGGTCTACTGTGCATCATGGCAGCACCGTGGGCTGTTGGGATGTTTCTGTGCTCACGGAAAGTTTCTATTTCACTTTCAGGCAAAATGAAGTTCTTTGGCGGGAAGTAGTTTCTCTCCGGCAGAACCACTCACAACAACAGAAAGTGATCAACAAGGTAGTGGTCGTATAAGCTCCAAACTCACCTGTACCGCATGGTGTATGTCCTCCTCTGATTTTTTTTTTTCTTGTCCCATAATCTTCTCCACACTCACCGCAATATATTTATTTTCCCTCTCTTTCAAATTGTGTGATGCTCTTACGTGTCCTATGGGAAAAGGTCACTAGCAAAGCATAGATTATGCCCTCAAGCAAAAGATTTTAATTTCCCTGTCAGTCCTCGCTGTGATGTTAGAAACCACTTTTCTGTCGAAGTCCTGAGCAAGAGAGCACAACCCTCACTAACTGCCCTGTACTGGCTGTGTTCTGGTTGTACCGATGCCTTTGGGCTTCCCAAATCTTTCCTTTTTCCTTCGTACAAGAGAGGAGCCTCCCCCTCCTGCCAGCACTGAAGCTACAGGCAGCAGAACTGGCTAGCCATTCCCCCAGTGGGGAACCTCCAGCAACTGTTACGTTTTCTGGTGTTACTGGTATAGCTGAGGAATTACTGTACAACCTTCTAAGACTGAAGGAGCACTGCAGAGCCATCTGCCTTAAAACCCAGCATGACCCATGCTAGAAAAGGCCTCTCCAGTGATTCCCAGATGGCACTGACGTGACTGAGCATGTCACATTTCCCAGTCCCCCTGAGAGCCACGTTCTGACCCTCACGTGGCGTCACGGAGTCATAGGACTGGGTAGAAATGCACGAGGCTATCAAACCTTCCTCCGGCTCTGAGGCTGGACCAGCCACACCACTCATTGTAGAGGCATTTATGCAACTCTATTTTGTTATATTGAGCAATGAGTAAGAGGCAGCTGTGATATATAATAGTAATGCGCTCTTTGTTTGGAGGTCAAAGCAGAGCGTTAGGCTCAAGCTGACCTGGGAGTATGTTGCTAAGTGATTCCTCTCCAAAGCCACCCTGCATCCTTTTCAGTGTTCTGTCATATCAACACTGAATTTCACAGGGCTGAAAAACTCGACTGAAAGCGCTAAGACCTCCATGCAGGGTCTCCCCTGGGGGCTTGCTCCTTTCACTTCCAAAGTCTTTGTCAGGCTTTATAGAGCCTCTTATAAAGGTCTCTAAAGACTTTTACGGAGGCCGAGTCTGACTCCAGGCCTAGGACTGTTTACATGTGTACTTCACAGGCAGATTCCCAAGTCTAATAGGGCTGGCTGGAGTTGTGCATGCACGGAAGCGGAGAGAGAAAGCACTGAGCATGTGCCTCTAGCAGCCTTCGCACAGAGCAGGCACCTGGCTCTGCTTCGTGAAAGCTAGGCAGGTCGTTTGAGTTCTTGGAAAGCTTAGTTTGGTTTCGGGCTCCGTTGCCTCATGCAATTTGGCTCCCCTATTTCATGGCTGCTCCCAGCTTTGGGGTGGTGTCGGGAGGGAGGAATGTGTGAGATAAGAATGGCAATGGCTGCGAGAGCAGGGAGTGCTGAATCACCCTGCTGATTAACACTGGATTTTGATCTCTCCTGACAGCTGATTCAGTTTCTGTTTGGCCAGCTCCAATCAAGCCCTAGCAGCACTGGGATAAAGAGGAAGCTGTAAGTACCCTTGTGTGGTGCGCACACGCTCACGGGTGCATAATGCTGCCCCCTCACTAAAAGCACAAGCTCAGCTCGCCCAGGCAGGCGGTCACCGGACCAGGGCACCATGGTGATGGGAAATGAATGGGCTGAACTGCCGAGTCAGACCTGCTGACATGCCCCATTCAGTGGTCTTTAGAGAAGCACCCTGTCAGCTCGTGACCTTTATTTGGGGAATACAGAGCGAGCTGGGAGATGGGAACACTAACTAGTGGGAGGGTGAAGGGCAGGACCCCGCTGCTGGTCCTACAGGTTCCAGTTTTGCCGCTTGTCATCAGTGGGAGCGGGGCTGGGCCCAGCCCGCCCGCAGACACCTTTGGTTTGAGCCACGGTCTCACTGAATGGGGGGTGTATCCGACACAGGTTTGGTGGCGTGCAACCTGCAGGCCTTACAGAGAGAAAGGTGGAGAAAGATTTTAGCTAGGGATACCTTTAGAGTCATAAATAAACTCTTCAAGGCAAGTGAATAGAGGAGCTTGAATTAGGAAGCTTAGTGCCTTCCAGGAGAGCAGCGGTGCATTTCTTGCTCTGTCGTGCTTGTGATCTAAAGAGGGGAGAGGGGCTGCTAGGAGGGAATTTGCCTTTGTGGCTCAGGCTGAGGGCAGGGACCTGCCTCCGGTTCCCACCTTTATTACCTTGTGGCCTTCAGCAACTCAGAAACTTCTCCATGCCTTGGAGAAAGGAGCCAGACTTCCCAAGAGTGGCTGCTCAAGGGAGTTGATTTTCTTTAAGTCAGTGTCCTTGTTCTTGGCTGACTCTTCTTGTGAGGATTGTAAAGGAAACACAGGGTTGAATGAAAGAGCCCATAATCTGTACAAGCAAGCTGGGTACTCTTACCTCTGCCTACGCCCTCTGCTGAGCCCCTTGGAAGGGATAAATGGAGAATGGTAGCACAGAAGAGGGCTCACGGGGAGGATATCAGCTGCTCTGAGTCGCTGAGGTTCATGAGTGGGGAAATTTTCCTCCAGTGGAGTCGGGAAGCAGAGAAATGAGATGCCAGATCTGATCTCGAATTTCCACGGTCAGGGCCATGCCCTCCCTGGAAAAGCTTTGCAGCCCAAGAAATGTTGTCTTAGACTACTGCTTTTTGAAAAAAGCAAATCATTAGCGAGAAACTGTGCTGAAAGGGGCAGAAGAGCACAGAACTATCTGCACAGCAACTGTGCTGGCCTCCTTATGAAGAGGGATTACACTGATAAAACCCAGCTGCAGTTTGCACAATACTGTGCATGTTAATTTGAGTTTCTGCTTCCTCGGAAACACGAAGGTCTGTGTTCAAGGAACCTCAGCTCTTGTGTCTATATCTGCACTTCTAATGTTTTATCTTTCACAGTTTTGTTTTCCTGCCTGTCTTTTCAATGACTGCAGGAAAGCATAGTGTACAGCCTGGAGCAACTGTTGGCGCAGACCCGAGTGCTGACTGGGGGCTCTGGGCAGGTTTGGGCAGGATGGGCCCGTCTGTAGGTCCCACAGGCATGTCTGCCCTGGGAGGTTGTTAGAAGGGTTAGATGCCAAAGTTACTTTGATAAGAAATGTTGGATGGGGAGGTTCATTGTGGCTCCTGGAGCAGAGAGCCAGACACTTACAAATTTGTAATTGTCACAGGGCTGGCTACGCTATCTCAGTGTGTACTGAAGGGTAGCTTATGCCATAACAAGGTCCGTGTCGGGGTGATTCAAGTGTTCTTTTTTATTCTGTGTCTTTAGTTAATGGTATAGAAAAGAAAAAGGCTGTTAAACGAGCTGTTAGACAGCACTGAGATCTCAAGCACTGTGGTCACTGTGTCCTGCTGTGTAGTGCCCTTCACTGTGGGATCTCACTGGAGTCTGAGCAAGCCCATGATTTCTCCCAACGTATCCAGCTCCAGTGTCTGTAGGATGAAGGGAGCTAGGAATTATCTTCTGCCAAGCCTGTTAGACACTACTGTGGAAAAAACTGTTGGCTTTCCCTGGTGCCCTCAGCCAAATCACTGTCTTCTAAACGAACACTGAAGATGCTTTTCCTGACTGTGGGACAGTGGGAGGAGAAGAGGGATTTGCTAGGCAGTTTTCTAGGATCATTACAGCATTAACAATAGTGGGTGTGTGGCAAAATATACCAGTTCCCAGCTTCTGTGGGACTGTATGACAAAACCGAGGACTGCCACCCAGGAAGTTTCATGATGGAAAGGCATTTCCATTTTGAGGCTCCTTCTCATTTTCTCTTGGTTTCAATCATTTATTAAACATAAAGCACTCCTGCTACAGGACCCGGCATGCGGACCCACTTCTTGTTGTCAGTGGCAAGCTGTAAAAGCCTGTCGGTCATTTTTTAAAAGCCTGTATGCAATGAGTTTAGGCTCTGCTTTGCTTTGTGTCTCCCCCTGTTTTGTTACTTTCTTAGTGGGTGCCACGGGTTCCTTTTATGCAGTGCTATGTACGGAGACGTAGTTTTGCCAAAGAGGCCCTGGGCACGAGGCAGCTGGTAACAAGGCCAGATTCCCGGTATTGCGCTAATAATTTCAGCGTAGCTACCTCCAGTTGAACAAGCTGAGGATCCAGCCCAGAGCTTGAAACCATTAGCAATTAGAAGAAAATATGAATTGGTTATTTTACTTGCATCTTTCCAATAAGATCTAGAAAACCCAGATCATCCCTTCTCTGTATAGCTAATGCCCTTTTTTAATGGTGACCTAGTCCAGAACTGTTGTTTCCCTTCCTTGTCCATAATGCTGGACAAGAAGGTACCTTACAGATGAGGCAAAACAGAGTACCCAGGGGAAAACAACCCTTGCCTGAGAGACATTTCTTGTATGAGCAACTGGGAACCGGTCAGTATGTGCTGGGAAAACAAACGTGTTTCTCTTCACAGACCTCTGATGCTTGACAACGGGATCTCAGCTCCGCAAGCGTCCAAGTTCAGTCGGCATTTGTCTACAGACCCCCTCCATGACCCCTATTTCATACAGTCGGTAGGTTTATGCCAGCCTCTGAGCTTTGTGGGATTTCTTTGGCCGGGGTGGAAAAATGCGTGAAGCAATAATATGGCTTACAAAGTAGTTTGGCAAGAGTTTGGCAGTGAAGAAGGGAAGAGGTTTGCAAAGCTGAGTGACATTTATTATTTCTTCAGCTCCCCTGTTCCAGGGAGGGATGCATGCTTGCGTGCGCTTGTGCTGTCGTGTTCATGTGGGAGACCACGGGTTGTGGGAGGGAAAGGCAGACCCCGCACACCAAACTCTCCGTGGTGTTACTCCAGCCTGGCTCATTTTAAGGGCAGAGAGGAAGAAGTATGTTCTAGAAGTGGGTACTATGATCTTTCTGACCAGAGCCGGATTTTTGCGGTTGCCGAGGGATCCCCACCACCCTAAGCCACCAAAGCAGACACCAGACACATGACACTTATGTCATGCAGTTAAAATACTTGAGCTGGCACGAGAGACCCATACTCCTCTCCTGGGCTGTGTTGGATCTTTCTCTCCAGAGGAAGCTAAGCTGCCTAGGCAAAATGTCAGACATGGTGAAACCTCTCGGTAGCTGACACTACAGTCGCAGTGCTTATTTTACATCTGCACCTCTGTGTGGTTGGAGAAAAGACCAGAGGAAATTATAATGTTGCATAGTATGTAAAAGCTTTCTTGGTTTCCATACAAGGAGGACTCAAGGGCACAGTGAGTAAACTCTAACTCTGTCAGATAGGGCTTTGGACTTGTTCTGGTCCTCAGAAGGATTCATCTATATGATTTTTCTTTCCCCTTAGCCATCGACAGAACCTGCCTCTTGCTTAAACAGCCCTGCAATTGCTGGAGGACCCATCATATCTGATGTTACTGAAGCATCACCATCCAACATAATAAATATGCAGTCCCCTCCTGAAAATGACAGGTAAACATGTCTGTGGTTAAAAACAGGGAGAGTCGGGTATGGACATGCATAACTTCAAAAGTTTTTCCTGGCTGTAATTCTACCAAAGTTTCTGTCTGATTCGCAAATCTCTGTAGAGATGGTAGGCTGGAATATTTTTTTCCAGTTTGCAACGTGGTCAGATTTTCAGAATTAGGGAGGGATAACAACAGCATAACTTTCGAAACAAAGTCATGAGTTTCATGCTGAGAACTTCCACTCACCTCTTTGGGAAGTTATTCCATGCTTCTTTTATATTTTGTTCTCAAGACAGGGACTGTCTCAGACTTTATCAAATAATGAGATACTAACGCTTGTTGTGTTTGTTGAGAGAGAGAGAGAAAGGAAGTTTCCTTTTGGCTTTGGCAAAGAAGAAACAGAATCAAACTGTACATCTTTCTGCTAATGAGAACAGAAAGGTTGCATCACAACAACTTCCGATGTTTGACAACTTTTCTGTGAAAAGGTCCCAGTAACTTAAGAACTGAATGCAGAGGTATTTTAATGCTTATCTCTTCCTGCCACAGACATGCAGTGTATTTAGGGCTAGTAGCAGAATAGCTATAACTATGTCAGTGGAAAGTAAGTAGACAGATGAATCATAGAAACAGTTTCTCAGGCACAGAGGCAAGGCAGCTATACTTTAGAAATTGCCTGTAAATCTGCCTAATAATTGAAACCATAGCCATAAAATTAGCTAGAAGCCTGTAAAGAGCTCCAGATTTAAAACAAAACAAAACAAACAAATAAAAAAACCTCAAACCTGGAAACCATTTCTAAAGCAGAAAAATTTTAATATAACCTTCAAGTTAAGTTGCTTATTTCTACTAATTACTGAGTGCCATCTGGTGGCCTCTGATCTATGCTGTGTCTGCATGACTCAGGAATCTGGGCCAGGCACGGCCCTAAGGAGTTCAGGAGTGTGGCACTTCCTAAATCAACATGAGGTTCTGGTGGGAGTTTAGGATTCACGAGATGAGAAGGTGATCTGAAAGGAATGCTGAGGAAGGCTTTGTAATGTCACATACCATCCCGTATGTGTGACACACTCGTGTGTTGTCTTGCAGCAAAGCTAGTCTGCAAGTGTTGTAAGATAATATTTTTTCAGTATGGCTTTCCATGCCCTTTTGATCTACATGCCTTTGTCACTTCGGCTCCAGTTGTGCAGTTTCACAGAGAGCTGTAAAGTCTCCTATAAGTAGTATAGTGTAGACTTTTACATACGAAATGCTACTGTTCAAAACTTCAGTGTCATATGTCCGTCTAGGAATAACGTGGAGAGCCTCTCCCACTGGAAAAAGGCAAACCTCTGCTTCCAAACAAGTAAAACACCTGACTGGCACTGTCGGATCTTGATAGGTTCTGTTCCAAATCCTGCAGGGCCACAAGATCCTGACCTGTGTCATTGGGATCTCTAGAGCACTTGGTGGTCCAATCCTAACTCCAGCATGGGAAGGTCTTACTGATCCCATTCCTGTCTCTAGGGTGGAGATTTTTCTTTTCCAGGAGAACCTCTCTAGCCTAGTGACCCTTTAAGCTGTCTCAAGCCTAACACTCATTTGAGGAATGATCAACATATGGAAGTGTATTTTCCGTATTTGCAAAACAGTCGAATGGGGCAAATTCATTATAGCCGTGACTGACGAAGTGAGCGAAGATATTCCAGCTGAGCATGTTTCTGGAGCTTGCTGAAAAGAAAACAAGTTGCTGGTTTCTTTTGCCTATCTAGGGGAGTGGAAAGACTGTGGGGCTGTTTGATGAGAAGTGGAGGCAAGCCCTTGTGCTATGGCCCTTCCCAGTAGCACGAGGCCTTTGCGGAGCAGATGTGTGTGTGGTGCTAACTCTCGTCTCTGATACAGAGAGAAGTGCCTCATGCTGATCAAGGAAGAGCCAGTCAGCCCTGGAGTGAAAGCCACCGCTGAGCCTGATGTCCCGCTGCCAGGCTGCAGGGCTTGCTCTGAGCCCCCTGTGCTCCCGGTCGCCATGGTTCAGTCTGTTTTGGAAGGCAAAGGGAGCTGTGGTGCAGCCCCACCAGGGACCTCACAACCATCCGAGAGAAGAGGCAGAAGGGCATTGCTGGACAGGTGAGGGGAGCGAGGGAGAGCTGTGGCCCTGTGTGTTTCGTGGCCCTCTCTTCCTATTAGCAGGGGGGAAAGGGAGGCTGACTTTAAGTCGCCTAATGCAGCCTGGTGAGCTCCATCCTATACCTGTGGCACCTGCTTAGAGGACCCTTGAAGGCCAGGGGACAGTCCACAGGGGTAGGAGGTCTGTGGATGACTCTCTTGAAGGACCCAACAGAGGAAAAGCTGTCAGAGCATGTACATCAGAGTCATAGGAATGGGACGAGGCTTTCTGCAGTGAGAGGGATTCGCCCAAGGTCCAAGTGAAAGCTGGAGCCCAGACCAGCACGCATGTCTGCAGACTTGCAGGCCACTGGACCGCACTGCACCCCCAGTATCTTGTGTGCCCTCTGTCGTTTGTTTTGTTGAGTCTTCGGTTACATAAAGTCATAAGGAAATATTTGTCACTGGTGTTTCTGTGCAGTGAATAAGGTGTTGCTTGTGTGCCAATACGCAGACAGTGATGGAAGATGACAGTCAATCATCACCATAACCTCTGCACTAAGTAGGGCATATATTTGATAAGGCATCAAAGCGTTTATCAGTCTCAGGCTTGGGCTTGAGAAGGAAATAATTTGCTCCCGTTCTTTTCCTCTCCTGTGCTGTGAAGTCAAATAGACTTTTCTCTTTAGTCTGTTCTCCCTTTGCATCTCCTCCTGTCACCTTTCCAAGGTGACTTTCCTGAGTCAGTGCTAGATCTGTCTTCAGGGGGCAGCCAGTCACTTTGGCACCATCAAGTGGGCTGCATGCTTCTGGGGAGGTACCGGGGAGCTGACACTGCAAGAGATCTCGGCTTCCCCATCTCTGACTAAGAGTGAAAACCCATGAAACTTAGCTGCGTTGCTGTGCTTGTCTCCTTGAGCTGGAGGGGCTCAGTAAAATGCTAGGCAGTCCAAAGCAAGGCTTTATAAAAGGGTATGAAATCATGCCCTAAAATCATGAAATAGCAAGTGAGGTCACTCACAGGGATGGAGAGTTGGGAGTTTGTGTCCACTGAGTGCAGAAGTCTGATACAAAGGGATGGAGGTTTCATTATTTTGAAGCCGGGGCACACAAGTATCCTGCATGTGAGAGTCACCCAGAGAATGATGTTCTTTTGCAAGGGGGATTAGGACAGTGTCATTAGGCTCAGCCGCGGGGCGATATGGGTGAGGAACCTTTGGAGCTGCGGGACTGAAATCCCAACAGCACCAATGTCATGGGTGAGTGCACAGCAGACTTCACCAGCAGGAGGAAAGCGTGGTTGCAGCTTGGTGGATGACGTAGAAGTTAACTGCAGAATTCATTCTTTATGGCAACCGCAGCAATGTGAGGACGACTCGGGGGGGAAAAACCCCACACTCAATAGAGATATCAGAAAGGCTTCTGTTTTCCTTTGGGTCCTTACAGAGAACCAAATTCCTCCTTCTGAACCCCACTGGCTACTTCAAAATATTTTATTAGAAGAAAAACCATCCTCTTTTAAAGACTCTGGATTTGAAGAGAAACTTTTATAGTTTTTTTGGGGGGTTACACCCAGCAGGGCCTCACATTTTCTCCTTTAGCTGAATTTCTCCAGTAAATGCTACCTGCAGGTAAAAGTCACTCCTTTAAAAGTCATTAGTTAATAGTAATTCAGCCATCTTGGACCCAGAAGGATGGGAATGCAGCCTGTTCTGGATCCCAAGTGCCTCTCTAGAAGGATTTCCTCTAAGGGAAGCTTTGATTTTCCCAGTCTTGAGGAGATGTGCACAGATTGTCCATCCCCAAACCACATGCGTCACCCAGGAGAGTAGTCGTCCCACTTGTTTTCCCATCAGCCCAGTCCCTTCTGTGCTCTGCTGGATTGTACTTCTGGGATTAATCCAAGTGAAATGGCATAAACCCTGGCTGAGAGTGGGCTCTTGGTTTTCAAAATGCGATTTAAGCATAAACCTCATGTCGCAAGGCTGCTCAGTCCTGCTTTCTGTATGTATCTATGTAAGTCTCATTCGTGGCGATATTTCCCCTTGTCTTTCCTCAGAACAGATATTTCAGACCCGTTGGAGGGCACCGACTGGAGCTTGGAAGGGCTGCAGCTGCTGCTGAGGAGCCAGCAGTACGGCCTGGAGCCCACCAGCCTCTTGGATGTGAGTGTCGGGCCCTCTGCTGGGGCGGCTGCGTGGAACAGTTGCGAAGTTCACAGCGGTACTTTCGGGCTGTAGATCAGATAGACCGTGCTGCTTATTCTTGTGGGGCACTTTATCTGTCACATGCTGCCAATAGAGTCACAGCTCTGTTTTGACCTGCTTATAGGAACTGGCAGGATTTCAGACTTTAAATGATGCTTTTTTACATTTCTTCTGAAAGTACATGTATTTGAACTTCTAGGAGCACAAAACACAGTGCATTTGGTAAAGACACCATCATGAGACCTAACGCGTGTACATAAAATAGGACTTTTTAGCTAGTTTGGTAATTGCTTTGGGTGGTTTAGTTTATTTTTTGCATGTTCTGCATCTTAGATATTCCTAGATTGTGTTTAGCTCTGCTACCTTCCCCTTTTCCTCACGTTCTGGGAAGTGTAGCCGATGTCAAATTCTCACTCTGCTGAGACCTTTGTCTGCAGTTCCCAGGTCACTTTTCTCTAGAAATGGATAGTGTCTTTCTTCTTAAGTATATATGCAGAAATATGAAGGTTTGTTTCTTTCTCTCTTTCACTCTCTCTCTCCTTGTACATATAGTTAGTAAATGAAAGGGTTTTGCCAATAATCAAATAACTCTGTACATAGCAAAAGAATCTATATGTCAAAGATATGCTCCCTTGAGGAGGTGCTTCAGATACAGGCATATGGTAAACTTGCATGGATAAACAGGAATGAAAAATTATTTAAAAAAAAAAAATCAATCTTATCTTCTTAAAGCCGGTTCCCGAGTGTCTGTGATTGATTCTGACTTTACGGAAAGCTTTTCTAATGGCCTGCTCTGTCACTGGCTCCGTTGGTTTCTGTTTCTTATTTCTCATTAGGAGGTGTTTTCCTGTTACTGACACACTTTTCTCTCTCTGTGCAACTGAACGTCACAAGAGTGAGAATGAATCATAAAACTGTACCCCGGACCAACAGCTCCTTTTCCCAGCTTGCTCAGAGTTCTCCAGAAATTGCCATTGAGGCGTTGATGCAACAGTAATCTGCCCTCTGCTACCATGTTTTGGAATGCTTTTAAAAAAAACCATATGAATCTGGAAGTGCCCTAGGATCCAAGAGCCGCAAAAAAAGGGCTTGGACTTGCATGTGCAGTGACACAAACAGCTGCCCTGGTTTACGACATGACTGTGGGCACCGGGTGTCTGCGCTGCCCCTCCACTGGCAGGCAGCAAGGCTTGCGGATCAGCACAAATGCCCACGACTCAGCCCTTGCTGTTCCGGCTCTGCTACAAATCAGCACACGCCTTTGCCTGTAGCTCGGGTTAATATGTCAGAGCAGCTGAGGCACAGGCAGGCGTTGCTTTCTGGCATCTCTGCCGGCAGGGCTACAACCTCTAGCAGACAGGCAAGGCAGACAGCTGAGGATACGAGTATCTCGAACCGTTACATCTTTCAGAGCCCTAATTGTATTTTTCTCCCAACAGGTCTTTAATCCCAATTTATCTTTGAGTGAGTGGAATTTGACTGAAATGGAAGCCAGTCTGTCCCCGGTAAGAGACGTGTATTTCTGAGATACGATGATGATGATGATGATAATAATAACATAATTATGGAGCAGAGCTTGTGCATAACTGAAGAATGCTTAGTTATTTTATAGCCGGAGGGGAGAGCATGGTACAGCACAGCAAGTAAACATCTCCTGAGGGTAGGCTGAGAGTGTTATCTTGTACTCTTGACCTGCCTTTTCCACTCAGCCAGAGCTTGTTTAGAGGCGTATTGGTGTCCTGGAGTCTTTAATTGAAAGTGGCTGCTCTAGACTTTCTCTTAATGTGAATGTCATATCCTACTAATACCATAGATTCATAAAGTGTCTTTGTGCCCAAGCCCTTTGTAAAATATGCCTTTATAAAGTGCAGCCATCCCTGTACATTTCGGAAGCAGTAAAACCACATGCAATTAGAATAGAGGTTCATGCATACCTGTACAGAAGAAACAAGGGGAAATTCAGTTTGGCAGTATTTGTTTGGAATCGACATTGACACAGGCATTTCTAAAGTGCATATGGTGATTTAATAAACAGTGAAGGAAATGTGTGTTTCATGACTGGGGCTTTTTCCTGCTTGATAGAGGGTGAATTTGCAGAGCCCTCACTGCCAGCCAGGTAGGATAAAGACTTGGATGGTTCTGCCATCTCTACAGATGCGCAAGCAAAGTGTAATCTATTCTGATGAAGTGCGAAAGGTCTCTAAGCCTTCTTCGTGATATCACTATCCTTTTAAGGTTTTGATTTAAATAATTTTGAATTTACTGGGTAATTCTACTTCCTGAGTGTTAGGAAGGAGAGTCCCTGAAGAAATAGATAATATTAGCAAGTCTCGGAAGTAAGAGTCTCTTTTAAAAAGGATTGTGTGAGAGAAAAGGCCAAGAGGGAGGCTGTAATGTTCAATAGTTCTGTCCTCGAGTCCACTGAATTTCCCAGCGTCTGGTGCAGCCTACCCTTAGGCTTGCTTGTCCTACAGAAAGTCATGAGCATAGAGAAGCCTGGAAGTCATACCTGCAGCAAGTCTGCACCTAGAAGCAGCGTGCAAGCAAAAGCTAGTTTCACTTAAAGACAGTCATAGGCAAATGGAAAGAAAACTCCTTTCATATTTGTTGCTGGCTGCAGAGGACCGTGGGTTTGCTTTGTATGGCAGCCAGGCAGGGACAGCCACAGCGACGCTAGCCCGGCCTCCTCGTGTGACATGAGCTTCCCACCACATTAGCCAGCGCTAACAGGGGATTGCATCTCCCTTAGCCCTCTCCTTCAGGCATATCTGCCCTTGAACACGCGCTATTTTAACAAAGTGCTGGTGAGGCTGGGAGGAGAGGCAGGGCAGGGAGGATAGCTTGCATTACTGGTGGATGTTGTGCAGCATTGATGAAGCACCGATTTTCAGAAATGGCCTAGTTCTAACAAGCTCCCCTGTCTTTGTATAATTGTACATTGTAGTTTATATTTTTGCATCAAGATGCAGCGACTCACAGTGGATCTGGAGAAGAATGCAACTGAGCTGTCATCCAAAGTGTTCAACCCACCGTTTAACAGCACCTGCCCAGGTAGGAGCACTAGCAGCTCTTGCAGACTCGGAAATGAGGATGTAATTAAGGTGTTAAACATGTCAGCAGCTAGATACAATGTCCAGCACTGACCATTTGCTACTCTGAGGGAACAAAACACGTTTGTTATTATACTTTCATGATTGTCAGTCAGCAATGTTTCCACAACAACTGCTAAGCTAGTTACTGAGCAGTGGGAAATGCATGGGGGATAAACTGAGGTTTAAATGTAATTGAACTGCCTCTGCTCCTGCTTGGGTCCACATCATATCTATCAGTGTCTCCACCGTTTTCTCTGCCTGTTCATCGCCACCCAGGAGCAATGTGGTGATCTGAGTGAAGTAGGGGTGGTAAGAACCGTACAGGTCCTGTGTTTCCTCAGGCTCCTGCTGCAGAGGAAGTGACCTGGTAGCTGCTAGCAGCCAGAGGCAAAGGCTATGTCTCAGTTTCTCCAGACCTTTTACCAACCCTCAGGAGAACTGTCCAGCTGATCTTCTCCCCCTCGCTGACTCTGTCATTGGCCTTAGATATGAATCTAGAAGTGTTTTCCTGGTCTTGGAATAGTGATATATTACTATTTTCATGTGTATTCAGCTGGGCTGGACCTGAAAGAGAAGCTTTTGTGAGCCTTAGTTTGGTGCTGTAGCCACCTGACCCCACCTCAGAGTTTTGATGTATTGTGTGTAGTTCAAGGACTTCCAGTCTCCACCATATGCTCAGCATCTTGCATGAGCATCAAAGGCGTTAACAGCCCAGCTACGCTGGAGAGAATTCTTAAGCAGGCTGGAGCTGAACTGCACAAGAGGAGCATCCCTTGTTTGCAAAGCCTTTCTGGGTCCATGCAGTAGTGTGATGCTGGAAAAATGGGGCAATTGACAGATGTCTCCTGCAAAGATGAGGAAAAGCAGACCATTCTTGAGTGAAGAAGAGAAGCTGCTCCTATCCACTTCTCAGTGTCTCCAATCCTTTGGTCATCCCTCTTTCACTTCTTGTTATCAGACTTGCCTCACAAGAAGTGAAAGAAGGATGACCAAATGGTTGGTAACTCTCAGCATTCAGGCAGAACCCAGCTTGGCAACCTGCAGAGATTCCCATCTATTTTAGTGGGCTTTGGAGTGAGTCCAGGTTTGACTCCAGTGTTTCCAAGCATTTTTTGCCTGGAGCGAGGCCCATCACCTCCTGGTGCAGTAGGAGTTTGCCACTTTTCAGTTCTACATATGTGAAGTCTGGTAACTTGCCTTCCAGAAACTGAGTTTCCTGTTGT
>NW_008824414.1:7148162-7154010 GCF_000699105.1 Pygoscelis adeliae | reverse complement strand
GGGAAAGATGTCATTCTTGAAAGCGCCCAGCAATTCCTCATTGATCGTCAGTCAATCTTTGGAAATGACCTCATCAGCTTGCCTGAAAGTTCATCGCTTTATGTTCCATCTGAAAATACGGCTTCCTACCTGTCCTCTGTGGGTGTCCAAGGGGATATCCCATTAAACCTGAGCTCTTCAACTGACAACAACCAGTGATTTAGCTTCCAAGGAGCAACATCTCCCTCCCACCCATCCAAGCATCCACAGGTTTGAATGTAAAGAAACAAAAGTGACTCAGAAACCCACAAGAGAGTTTCTTTTTGTGCCCTTTCTTTCTGAGTAGGTGGAAATGGTCAGTAGCTGTTGCATTACCCTCCCTGCACCTGGATTTCAGTGTTTGCCCAGGATAACAATTTTAAAACAAAATACTGCTTCTGGTGCTTGCTCCTATGGGGAGTGAGGACTTGGCAGGATTTTTGTTTCTTGAAAATGCTTTTAGAAATTTCAAATCTTCTAATAAAATTTAAGTGAAGAGTAGCTTGAAAGTACATCAGGGTCTTCATAAAATAAAGTGATCCTGACTAGTGCCCGCAATGGCAAACTGTTGGATTTTATTGGGGCAGCACAGATTAGCTAAGATGCCTGACCCTTCTGGATGCTGTTTTTTAAATAGGAAAATAGTTCTATATGCCAGTCCACTGCTCTAAAAATTTCCTCTTATCCATTTTCTGTTTTTGATGGAATGTACTTGTGCCTCTCCCTTATCCTCCTAGGGTGAATAGGAAAATGAAGATCTCTCGGGGTGTGCAGAAGATCATCTTCTGAGTGACCACTCCAAGAATGTGTCTCTGGCTCCTAGGGGAGCTACAGACCATCACAGACCCCACAACATCCCATGCCGAATTGAGAGGGTCTGGTGTTTGTTTTGGTTTTTTTCCCCAATTTATTTTCTCTAAAGGCAAAGCACTCCCTACTTTAAAAAAAAAAAAAAGGGGGGGGGGGATACTCTTCTGCACGCACAATTTTCCATTTGCAAAGAGGACTGAGAGAGCGTACTCTGCGTTTTGGTGCTGGCTGTGTTCCATGTCCAGTCCAATGACTTCTTTCCTTGGCCTTGACCTGTTCTATTTCCCCTGAAGATGTGCCTGTTGGTTTATTGATGTATAAAATCTGATGAAACAGTTTAATTGATTGGATCCCCTTTTTAGAAGGACTCTCAGCTGCTCAGTGTAGGAGAAGAGGCAGAAGGGTCAGTCCACCACATCCCACTAACTTTTCTTCTGTCCTTTGTGCATCTGAGACCAGCCTCCAAAGGTTGAATTAATCTTCCTCCTCCATGTGGTTTCTGACAACTGAGTTTCTCAACAAAGCAGAGCTTTGTTTTTTACGCTGTAGTTCTAATGAGAACGTATTATTTATCTCAGTATCCTCTAACGGAGTTGCTTTTCCTTAGGAAAGCTACCCAAATGCAGTAAGGCAGACCCGGGAAATTCAACTAACTCAGGCCTCCTAAGGGCTTAGACAGGGAGGTGTAAGCCGTGCCGGTATCATTTGAAGAACTGCTCTGCCCACTTTCATTGCCGTGACGATTCTTGGTTCTGAACCATATTTCTGAGCATCTTGAATGGCCAAGCAGCATCCACCCCAAAATGTAGTCAACCAATCAGATGAATGCAGGCTCAAATTCTCCTTAATAAGATGAGCATGTTTTAAATGGACCTTCCTGTCACAGCCCTTTCCTCCATCCATTTATCAGTATGTGAACAGATGTGTTAGTTCAGAAACATTCACTTTTGAGCACATTTTTCCCCAGCTAACTACCGTGTGCTGGGAGCTCTGTCACCACCTTGGTGGCGCAGTCTTTGCAGAAGCGAGGTTGTGAGAGCTTCTGAATTAATTCCAGCCACTGTTTTCGTGTTCAGGACTAAGGGAAAATTCTGGCAGCCCCCATTGGCCTGGTATTTAGATGATGTGCTTGAGTGTGTCATGGACAAGGTTTTCCTTTTTGACAGATTTGTGCTTAGAAAGTTCACCTAGATCAGCCCATTTGCCACTGTATTTTGTCATTTCCAGCAATGGAAAGTCGTTGAGTTGCACTCTGTTTACTTCTTTTCTCATAGGTAATTGAAAACGATCTGGTGTCTCATATCACCTGACAGAGTACGTTATCCCTGTTCAAGATTTACATCCTTCTCTGAACCTTCACACACTAGATTGCCTTAATGTTAACACTGAATGTATTGATCCAATGAGGTATTTAAGCATGTGCTTAACTTCAAGCTCCTGAGTAGTTTTCCCGTATTTTTATGAAGCCCATCACATGCTTGAGGTTCGACATATGCTTCAGTGTCTTACTGGATTTGTCTAGTTGGGGTTGAGAAATGAACCATCTTAGGAGAGCTACTTGCAAGTAGACAAAGGTGCAACTCAACCAACAAGGGTACCTGTCACCATCTCCGGCTGCAGCATTTTTTATAGAGCGAGGTGGCAGACTGCACTCGCTGTGAGTAGCCACTCAGGACGGTTCTTGGGTTTTTCTTCAGGCTTTTTGCTCTACTATAAACATGAGATTGGGTCTTGATGGTGAGAGAGGAACCTCCGGGAACAGTATTCGAGAGCCACTCCTCTGAAGAAGCGAGCTTGTGTTCCTCGGCTTTTTACATTGTTAATTTTACTTGAAGGTGATGTGCTGAGACTGCGTTTTTGCACTATGCTGTACATTTGTAAAGTTTTACAGAAAACACTAATTAAATATGTTTCCTTTTTCTCATTTAGTCCTGCTCTGGCATTTCTCTCACTACTTTCGCCTACCCCTCACTCCTTTCCTCCTTCCCAAGTCCTCACCGACAAATGAAAACAGCTTCCAGGAATCCAGGAGATTCACCTGTGAGATAATGTAGGGCCCACTGACGGGTTGTGATTGTCTGTGTGAAAAAAACAGGAACTGGAGAGATCTAGTGTGTAAAATGTGGCAAAGTAAACACAGCTCAGAAAGCAGCTGGATTCTTCAAACTAAAATGCCGGTCAGGGTGGGTATATCAGGTAAAGTCAGGATCAGAGTAAAAGAATCTATAGTTCTTGAAATGACTTGCATTTGTTATCCTTTTATCCTTTTTTCCTTGCTTTCAGTGATAATAGAGCTCAAGCTTCACTCTTGGAATTACTTTTAAAAATCTTTCGTTTATAAACTTTTTTCTTTTTTAAGTGTGACTTGATAATACGGTCCTTCCTACTCATTTGTTCTTGTTGCGATAAGGGGGTACCAGGACAGGCACTAAAACACAGCACAAAAAATGCACAACAGAAAGCCCTCAAAGTAGACCTTATCCAGCTTTCTTTCAGAAAAGGGAAGCAGATATTTTTTAGGACCGAGCTCACAAATGTTGTTGGCAGCATTTGCAGCTTTCTAAAGAGAAGATTCCTGTGAAGACGCTTTCAAACGAGCCTGTTCTCCACAAGCCCTGGCTCATCCTCCTGCCCTTTCCTGGAGGCCAAGGATTTTACCAGCGTGTTTTTACTGATGGAAAGTGGAAAATGGCTGAAGTTTCAAGCGATTTGTGCTGTCTTCCATGAGGGCTTTTATGATTATTTTGTGTAATGGTTAGGACCAGTTCTCTTACCACCAGATGGCACCTGAGCCCAGCTAATTGGAAATAAATCTTTTCAACAAGCCCATGGTAATATTTTTTTTCGTTAAATGTGCACACCTACAAGACCTGTTCAATTCTATTTACTACAAATTATTAGAGATTTATAGAAATATGAAAAGAGACATCCACCTAAACTTGCGTATGGCTTAATGAAGTGAGGTCACTTAAAGCCTAGCTTATTCCTGATGTTGCGGTTGTTCGTTACATCGTAAAAACAACGTCAGCCCTTGAAGATGAGGCCAACTCTTTTATGATGTGCTTAAACAGTGTTATTTTTTTTAACTGAATAGCACAGCCGCTTCTGTGTTAGGAAAATGAGAGCCGTTAATGCCTCAGCAGAATTGGCCAAGAGTCGTCCCATTTCCCCCAACTCTTTTTTTGCGGTGTCGCAGAGGAAGCACTGCTCTTGAGCAATCTCCGCTTCCTTGAATGTTATTCTCTAGCTCAGAAGGGGGAGAAGGAAAAAAAAAATGGAAGGGAATAAGAGAGAACCTGGCTGAGGCATCACTGCTGTTATCCTCCATCTCACTTTGGCTCAAGACTACCACTGTGATGTAAAAGAGAAGCTAACGAGAGAAGAATTCCTTGGGTCGGCTTTCTACACCAAAGCTGTCTTTCTGCTGCTACTGACTGGCTGGTTATTTTCCTGTTATATTCAAAATCTGGATCCTGAGAGGTATATCACAAGGAAAAAATATGAAAATGGCAGAAATAAGTACATGCTTCATCACAGATTGCCCTAAAAGGTAAAACCAGATTCTTCATGCATGGACACTTTCTGCATCTGTTTTTGCATAAACAATCATCATGTCTGTGAATAGCAGATCTGTAAAATATCACGTTAAGAAGCAATCTCCATTTGTCATTGAAGTCCATCTGGTATGACATATACTGGTAAGGAGATGATACGAGTTAAAAATGTATTTGGTTACAAGTAGAATCTTTATGTAGTTCAAATGACAGAAACACGTTACATTATGGATTGAAACTACGGATGTAATGAAACCTTAAGACAGAAACATTTAACTAAGTAATTCCTAGAAGGATGCAAGGGGAAAAAAAATACTTAAGAGAGTGGAATTTAACCTTAAAACGGTAGTACCCTCACTTTCAAAGCAGTGAATGCTGCCAGCTGCCCTGAAGAGCTTGGGGGCCGAGGGATCTCCAACAGCTTTGGCCATGGGAACACAAGGCGCTTCTTACCTGCGGGTTACAGAGGATTATGCGCTTTTTTCACAATGGCACAACCAAAACTTCTGCCCTGCAGGTCAGATGCTGGAGGCCGCAGCAGCCTCTGACTGACTGAAACACTAAGTCCTCCTGTTGAAGGCGGTGGTTTTTATATCACAGTAACTGTTACATCAGTTTTAACTAACGGTCCCATTGCCGAGCTCTGCATTTTGAGAAAAACCGCAAGCAGTCAGCCAGGCACGGTGCTCCAGATCTGGTCTGGGTTTTTTTCCAAAGTGATTAATCTAATCCACTCTCACTGTCCTTGTCATCTTGTGCTTCGTGAGGACATCCTTCACCCTCAGCCAGGCACTGTACTTCTCCGTTCCCTGTTGAAAGCGTGAAGGCAAAAGGCAGATGAAACTCACTGGTAGTCTTTAATATTGGAAAAAGAAATGTAGAGCCCATTTTTTTAAAACCATTTATATAAAACTCAGCCAGAACTTCTGTGTAGAAAAAGAGAAAATAACATTTTAATTCCTAATTCATTAGGATTCCCACATAAATAAAAGGAAGAGGTGATTGTTAACTAACAGTGGATTGAAAATTTTTTCAACAAGAGCTGGACAAATCCTTCCTTTTAGTGTGTATGTGCCACCTGTCTTTTTCTCTGTGATTAATTATAATTACTGTAATCTTACCATCCTCTTCCCATGAGCTTGGGTCATCTGGTCGACTGCAGACTGGTGACAATAGTAGATTATCCTTGGGCTCAGTGATAACCTCTTGTATCAAGGGTTTCAAGGGGGTTGCCTGTTTATCTTTGATCTCCAGGTATCTGTCGGAATTAGCAGGCTCTGTAAAGAAGCTTTCAACAAGGGGTCTTAAGTGCTCCTTTTCATGCTCTTTATGTATCTTACACACATTTGAAAAAATTGCTGTTGGAAC
This sequence comes from Pygoscelis adeliae, assembly GCF_000699105.1. NCBI lineage: Eukaryota > Metazoa > Chordata > Aves > Sphenisciformes > Spheniscidae > Pygoscelis > Pygoscelis adeliae. Next base: position 7,148,260 of record NW_008824414.1, on the reverse strand, counting down.
TTCTTCTCCTACTGAATTCTCAAACATGCTTTTATTGTTTTCCTCTACTGCAGAATCGCTGTCATTTGTCATTTCAGAAATTATTTCAATCTTTGGGT
>NW_008824414.1:7147669-7148147 GCF_000699105.1 Pygoscelis adeliae | reverse complement strand
GCTGTAAAGGTAGAAAATGTAATTGAAAATACATTACTCTAGATGTAAAAGATGGTACATATCTCTTGGATCCACGTAACAGCTGTCAGCTTTGATGTGCTGTTCTCCCAGAATGTACGGAACGTGCTTCATACCCATAGTTCTGCTTCTTTGTGGATGAATCTTGGGTTAACTGTTTCTCAGGCATTAGCGATGAACTGACCATAAACTATTAACAGTTCATCAAAAGAAGACCTATTTCAGCAATTTAGCAGTGTGGGGCCTCAGTTCTATTACTTTACCTCCAAACGGAGAGGCCCGACTAACATCTTCATCTGACTCCAGTTAAGAACTGAACACCCTTCGGAGCGTGAGAGCTGCTAACACTTACTCCTTCAATAATCTTCTTTGTTCCCTTCCCTTATCTTCTTTTAATTGGAGGCTTCGTTGGCCAAGACATTTTGCAACACTGTTATGAGCCTGTGACTAAAAGATCAAG
>NW_008824414.1:7134412-7147629 GCF_000699105.1 Pygoscelis adeliae | reverse complement strand
GAGGGACTTGTAAAAACATGTACTGTATCAGCCTCTGTCTCCAACAAGGCAAGTATGAGTCAATATCAGCACTAGAATCAAAGCTGTGCTCTTAATCTTCATTGTTTTCTTTTCCTTTTTTTCTCTTCTGTTTATAGGCTTTTGCCTAAAAGATCAGTTTGAGCACAGCATAACGCTAATGTGGGCATGAACTGCCTTGTATCTGCCTAGCCCCAAGTGGAGCAGAGGAGTTGCAATCTCTCTGTGTTTTCAGTTGAAAAGCCTGATTTTATTCAGTAGCAGGCGATTTGTTCTATCTGTTCAGTCCTTTGCAGCATATTAGTACTGGTAAAGTACATTTTAAGAGTAATCTTCATTAAAACACTACATGCTACTAAGAAATTAATCTTATCTAACTGTTGCATTACTTGATCTTAGCTTTTCATTCTCCTATTTTTGCAACACAACAATATAAAAAAATCAAATTAAAAAAATATTCACAAGTAGACAGAGAAGATCTGCTGAAACATCTGTTTTTAGTTTATAAATGCATAACTGATTGCATCTCCCAAAACAGCATCTCACAACTTAGATTATCGTCATTTTGCAAAACATTTGTAAATGTGTTTAGGGAAGCGTCATCGCTGGAATCAGTCAGAATCTTACCTTTTGAACAAAGATTTCCTCTTCTGGGGGAAATTCATTTACATCTATATCTTCTAAATCAGGCAGTTCCTGCAGACAATCACCAGATCATTAATCAGTGGGAAAAGCTACTCTAACCGATAAAATATGACATCTCTGTCTCATGAGGAATCTTCTTCAAAGCAATGCTTTTCAGGGTAAGAGGCCACAGCCAGGAACGCTGTCATCCTCTCACAGATGACAGTTTCCTCTGTTAAGCACATGTGGGAAAAGGAAAACTCATCCCTCTCCAGAAATAGCAGCTGGGAAGGCAATAACCTTAATGTCAGACTGAATGCTATTTTCTACTATACTGTATGATTATGGGGGGGGAAGGAAGATAAAAGGATAAACAGCAAGGCATTAACAGGATTTTAAAAGCAAACGTGGTTTATGTCTCTTAGCTGTTTCTTGTCTATTCAATAGACTTAACCTGAACTGCAACCCATCTTTACGGGTAAGAGCCAAATCAAGATCTGCAGTCTACCTGAAACTGAATCAGTAAACTCTGTTAACCTAAATACATCTAATAAAACAACGTTTTACTGTGAATGCCTCATAATTAAGGATATAGAACGGGAAACTTGCTGAGAACTGTTTTTCCTCAGACAGGTCCAATCGTTTCAGCTTTCCGTTAGAAAATATTATCTAAGACAACTGCCACTTGCTGACATGAAAGCAAAAATAGAGGGTGGGCATACAAAATCACAGTAATACCTTTCTGCCAATTCTTTAATGTAGCTCAATACTGGTAAAAGCATCTCCTTTTGGTTTTAGAGCTTAATGATTTTGTAGCAAGCTGCTTGGCGTGGTAGCATCAAGAACATCTAATCTGTACCGTCTTGCATAGTGAAGATTATTACAGAATTAAAATTAACAAAGGAACTTTCTGTTTCCTGATATGGTTGTAGCTAGTGCAGCATGTCCTGAAGTCATATGGTTTTCTAAGTATATAATAAAAAATGTACAAATTAAGATTTGGGACTAATGTTGGTGGGTAGAATCTGATGTCAATAGGGAAGTGAAATAGCTGTTAGTCTTGTTCCAATCAGCAGGGTGCATTTGCAGATCAAACCAAAATCGCTTACTAAAAGTTATCCTGGTTTAGGTACACAGAATGTAGTTCAAACACCGCCAAGGCATGTGCAGCAACATGGGCTTGTTTCTGCTTGACAGAGGGATGTCATAACCACTGCATTACAAATCCTCCTCCAGTCTTCTCCCTTATATTACTACTGAGACCATCCACTGACTCCAGGATGTGAATAAAGACGCCGGTGCTGCTCCAGCACTTCTCACCACTGGCACCTTCGCAGCCATTCCCTGCTATGGCAGCGCTAAGTCTCTTTGGAAAATCTGCAATAGCGTAAGTATCGGAGGTTGTCGCGAGAAGCTCTTTCCGTCACTAGACATCAGTTGGAGAATGAAGTAGCATAGACCACTGAAATGTGTATTAGTAGGTGATTTGCGTTCGTTTTTTCTTCTGTAGAATTAGAATAGTCACGCTTTTTATGTGTCAAAAGAAACCCCGTGCACCTATGCTGAAGAGTTCCTTTTATACTCCGTTAAAGTTTGTGCAAAGGAGCGTGCTATGGTGCCATATAGCACCAAGGCAAAAACAAATGCTGAATCTATGAGATCTTCGCATTGTGGGTACCTACGGTATTGTTATTTATTTAAAGCTTTTATTTCAGACCCTGCAAGACCTGCTTATAAAAATAATATTGTATATACTTGGAATTGCTGCCAGTTCTCTCCACTATCCTTGTTAAACCTATTATTAAAAACAGCCACACAGGAGGATGCAGCAGCAAGCCCTCTACTGAAACAGTGAGTTGGGCCCTTCGATAACAGGATGGAATTTTTCCCTGGGAAATTAAAAGCACAGAAAAGATCTAAGAGACTTTGCTAAAACACTCCAGTAAGAATTTACTTAACAGTGGCAGTACAAGGGATCAAAGAGTCCATTAAGTGCTCTGGGAACTCATAAGCTCAGAAGTTTGTTATTGCTAGTTATGTCATAATCTGACACTGTCAGTTTAGCAGCAGTGTCATAATCAGGACATATTGAATAGTTCTCCTTTGAAGTGAGATTGTATTTTTCAGCGGTATCCACATCTTTCTCATGGTTAAATGTGGTTAAACATGTTTAAATGTTTGCATCATCAGATGAAATCTTAGATAACAGAAGGCTATATTACTAATGTCAGTCGCTTGTTACATACCAGAATAATGCACATTCTGCTTTTCTTGGAAATATACCTAAAAGTTGTGTTTTGAGAATTAATTTATAGTAAGTAATACTGATAGCTAACATTTACAATGAGTGGGTGGCTATTTCTTCCTTACGCTTTTTCTGCAATAGTTCACATTTTCAACTGTACATTTCATTTGAGTTTTGCCTAAGAGAATGCATGTATCCACTAGATTATTTTTGTTGTGACTTCTGTTTTTTAAATGAGAGCCCTCATTAACTTTTCCAGAGAAATCACAGAGATAGAAGGTCAACTTCAGGTGATTTATGGCCAAAGGACAAAATAAACTTTGGAAGCGGTGGTAAATTCTTTACACATGCTACACTGGAGAGAATGAATACCCCTACAACTTTACTTTTCAGGTTTTTTCTTTCTTTCTTTTTACTTCTCCTAATAGTAGACCTTTCTTAGAAACCTGGTCATATAGTTTTACTAGCCAGGATGTTACAAGAATTAATTTGGGAGCAGACAATACCCAGATCCGAACTTCCCAAAATCTGAATCCAGTACATACATCAAGATAAAGTTTCTCTGCTGTCTCCAATTTGACCTGTTCAACTTCAGCATGTTCATCCAGTTCAGGAAGCACGGCCTTTTCAGTAGCTGCCTTCTCTCTTTGTAGATCTAAAGAATACACAATAGTCAGTTGCAGAGAACTAACTGAATAAAAAACTTTCTGTATTGCAACAGCAAGCACTGCAAAACCAAACTGCTGGGACCTGACTACCATTGCAAAGTTCACAGCTGAATCCAGCTCTTTGTCTTTCCATCAGATTCTTGGTCTCCCTTATATTGTATAAATTAATATTTGCATTTTGCAATAATGTATTCCACAAAGCTACAAAAGCATTCTTCCATGTGTGAAGGCACAAAACCACCTCTAGGGTGACATCCAGCTTCTGCTGGCAGGCAGACCGCACAGATTATGTGGGAGCAAGGGAAGCCTGTAAGCTCTCCTGTCCTGTCGCTAAACCTGGCACATATGAGAAGTGGAATGCCACCTTTATGTAGCAGAAGCTGCAGGTTGAGCCCTCAGAATTTTTTTTTGTTTGTTGTATTTAAAGAATATTTTATCCAGTATTACTTGATTTTCAACTAGTCAATGTGGAAATCTAGTGGGATTTTCTTATCTGTGAATCAGCTGGTTTGAATCACGGCAGAGGCGGTGCTACACTAAGAGTTTGGCTCATCATCTCTGCATCCTCAGTTTGGTTTGATTTTTCACTGTGTACATTACCGTCTGTCTGCTTGTTGAAGTTTGAGCATTTGTAAGAGTTTGATTCTTCTGCATCCTCTTGAATTCTAGCAGGGGTATTTCCAGATGTGAAATCTTTGTTACCTCCCCTATTTGGTAGAAGTGCTATCATTTCATCACAAGCATCAAAACATTCATTTCTAAATTTCTCAGTCTTCTCTTGAGTTTCTTTGTCTTCTGATATATTTGAAGTCTCTGATGTACTAGAATTTCCATCACTGTCATCTGAATTTGCAGGTGCTCCTACAGAAGAAACAAGTTCATTAAAACTGCTGAATTAATCTACCATTACTCATTCTAAATATCCAAACTTTACTACATGGTCTTAACGGTTTGGCCTAAAATATGCATCAAAAGCTCCTATTTTGTTTGAGCAGCTATTTGTGGATCAGTAGTCCTCCCAAGATTGCAGCAATGTTGTGGGTTTTCCCATCTCAGCTCCCTAGCAAATACAGTTCCCCAGCAAAAAACTCATCTAGAGAAAACACTATAGTAAATAACTGTTTGGTATCTATAGTTAAGTTTGAAAAGACTCACAAGCGCCTACATATTTAAATATATGCTTGAGCATTTTGATGGATCAGTGACAAATGCTGAAGTTATCCTCTCCTTTATGCAATCTACCTGCTTGCAGGAAAAGTTTTACTGGTTAGTCAACCATGTTTGATTTCAGAGCCTGTGAAACCCAAAAACCTATCAGACAGATAGATAAAACACTCCTCTGCACTGTAGTACTGCCGCCTTATTTGGCTTCAGTCCTGTTTATCCTGAAACAGGCGTACTTCGCTAGAAAGGTTAGGTTGGGACCTATTACTGGTCGTAAACAGATGCCTCCTTGAATCATGTGACAGGAGAATTTGTAGCATAAGAAAGGGCAGTAAGTGAAGCAAACGATTAAAGACCTTCCTCTTACTGCCTGTGTTACCACTGCTGTAGGCTCTAGTCTGAAGCTCTTACTGTTAGCGAACGCAGCAGTGGAGAGGTGCCTGGATGGGGACTGGTGAGTCAGTTATCACTGGGTCTTACTGGAGCCCATGTGCCTGGAGCCAGCCCTGTTCTGCTTCTTGGGGAGATATCACTCTTGGGGTGCAACTGCCTGCCTCCACCCATGAATGCCTGCTGGAACCATGATTGCCCTGACTAGCACTGGGTTGCTCTGGTGAAGAGCACAAGAGCTTGAAATGCTGGGACAGAAAGTGATTTGTTGTTTTTTTTTTTGTTTGATCAGCAGTGAGAAAGGTGATGATTGCTTAAAATCCTTGTGGTTAACCTAAGATGCACCAAGATTAATAAAGTATTCAGGATGGGAAAAGAAGAGTCATAAATACATTCCAAAAATTGCATCAGCCTGCTTCTGAACATTTAGGAACTATTCATTTATTTTAAACATTCAAATTGAAGCAGACACAGACATCTTCCAAAATAGTAACCACAAACCTTCTAGGATGTCTGTGGCATCTCCATTTCCACATTTTGCACTTGCATCTCTTTCTTCCATATACTTTTGTCTTTTCTTTTCCTCTGCTTTTTGCCGGATTGCTGCTAAAGCATCAATGCTATCTTGGATTTTTCCTCTCTCTCTGGTTTCCCATTTTTCCCTTTCTGCTTTCTCAGCTTCAAGCCCTCCAACAGCCCAGGCTTCTGCACAGGCTCTAATGAAAACACAAAAGCTCACTGTAACACAGCTATCAAAGCCCATCTTTATAATGAGAGAGACATTTAAAATAGCTGGCAACAGCATAATATAGCTGCAAGAGAAAAAAAGCATACGGTAGTGACAATCCCTTATGCAACAGGGATGCACGTGTATCTTATCTTGTACGTGGAACTGCAACAAAAGAAACAAAGATATCCAAATGCTGGTGATTATACAATCAGAGATCTGCCAGGAGTGCTGACCTTGGCTCTGCTTTTCCAGACACCTGTTCAGTTTCTGTCGAAATCGGGATTTGCCTCTGGTCTACAGACTTGGCGTAAAACAATTCTGTTTGAGAATTAATTTTCTTGTGAAAAAAGACATGTTTTTTTCTAGGTATGTTAAATGTAGAACTCCATAGTATAATACCCTTGTACTCAAAGTCACCCACCCTTAATAAATTATACCGGTCACTTTTCCTTTCCTTCCATGACAACATTGACAAAAAATTGATGAGTGATCATTAGCATTTGAGCTTTATTGCTGTGTAAAGAAGATGGCTCTTTCTTACCTATCCTTTGGGAAAACTGGTCTGTCATCCAGAAACGTTAGTAGTTTTAGTCGAACAATAAGTGTTTTTCTATAATTAGCAATTTTCTTTATCACTTGGTTTCCCATCAAATTCAGCACATGCTAGAGAAACAAGGGAAGCAATTTTTAATGTTGAGTAGCAAAAAAATCCCAGTCTGGATATGCACTTTCTCTATCATTTAAAAAAAAAAGAAGTGAATAAAACATCCTGGGTGTTACAGGTAATCCACAAAAACCAAGTAATGTTTAATAACATTTCTTTTAGACGATGACCTATTGTGCACTGGACTACCCGACAAAACCATTTAATGGAATTCACCCGTATACATGATACAAACCCTCAGCTATATTCAGCTTACCAAATTAGGCATGGTCTCCAGAATAGTTATAATGCTTGGATCACTTAGATTGTTGTGGGAAAGATCGAGAACAGAAATACTTGGGCATTCTTGCAAGTGCTGTATGTCTTCCACTGTTTGTAACTTATTGTGAGCGATCTGCAGAGTCTGCAGGACTTTCAGACAAGCTGTCAGACAAGAACGGTACAATGAAAGGAAAGGTAAGAGTCATCGCTTCACAGAGGGTTTTCTGGAGCAAGTAGAAAACTGCATTGTTAAAATAATTGTTTCTATTGAATTGTGGGGAACTTTTTTCTAAATTTGTTGTTCTGCTGTATGCACGTTTTGGCTAGGCCTCCAAAGCTGCTTTCTTCACCCCAGGAAAAACAGTTGTTTGTTTTTAGGATGGTGGTTGTTTTTAATTGGTTTCAAACCAGTCAGTTACACTAAAGCAAGAGCTTGTGTTTCAAATTAGTCCCAATGTACACAAATGATAATGTAGAGGAATTCTTTTTTATTTTCTGCTGAAGATGGAATAAATCCTTCAACAGACATAAAAGATTTGGTAATTATGTCTGCAACTGCCAAAGCACATCATAACTGTAAAGTAAATGGTGAAAACTGGATTGCCAGCCTGTCTGCAACACAGATAAGTACTTAGATGGTATTAAGAAGTGAGGAAAAACTACTTAATTGTCCTAGGTATGCACATGAAAGTAATTACTATGTCTTTTCTGTTTTCTCATCTATTTAAATTGCAAAATACATAAGTTTGACTCTTCAGTAGAAGCCTTGTGGACTTTGGTATGGGATATTGTGCAAAATTCTAACATGAATAAAAAAAACCCTTGAAACTAGTGGCACTAATAATAGCTTAGCTTAGTCAAAGCTTAGGAATATGGCCTTGTTGTAAGTTAAAACATGTTGCACCAACAGTTCTTACAGAGATTCTCAATGGTCTTAACGTAGTTGTTACTGATATTGAGGGAATCCAGCTTTTGTAATGGTTCAAGGTTTTCAATTTTGTTAATTAAATTGAGTTGCAAGTAGAGGCAACGCAACTCTGTCAGAGCCTCCAAATTCTCGATTTTTGTTAAGCCATTGCATTCCAGCCATAAACACTTCAATCCAGTATACTCTTCAAGGTTCTCCAGGCGGTCAAATCCTGCAGAAAAAGATATTTTAAAATGAAACTGCATTAGCTGAAAACAAGTCTTTGGAAGAATAAATTTCATTAAACCAGTGCTGCTGAAACAGCCTGTGAGAACACTTGTACTCAAGTTGCTGCCAATATTTCCACTGAATTAATGGTATGGTACCTGGCCCATAACGGGCAAAAACATACTGGTACCTATCCTGGTTTAGATCTCGTGCAGCCCTTTAGATGCTCAAATAATACATATTGAGAAAATAGCAAAACCAAGGCCAAATGTAGATGGTAGATTTAGCAAGTCCTATTTATTTAAAACAATTCTTATGCTAATCTGAACCAGCTAACTGTATCATGCAAAAACCTGCTCAAAGATCACAAGAGGATGACGCATGTTCGTTCTAGCAATTTCTTTTTCTTTCAGTAGTATTTGAGAACATGCAGCAAGTCTTTACTGTTCGTTTTCTTCCTGACCATTTTTATCTGGCAGTAAAAAAAGTCCCCAAAGCCGGAAAACAGCTTCTTTATACAAACACATTTAAGAAGTACATATATTTTCCTCTGAATGCAACCCGGACCAGTATTTTAAGACATTTCTCAGAGGCTACTGTTTTGGGGGGAAAAAAAAAATGTGTCCCTTGATTCCTATTGATCCTTTGAATGACTCCACAAAGTGAATTAGGTCTACAATCATCAGTTCACTTTTCTACCTTCATATTGACTCATTTTGTTTCACAATTTCATTATTATAAAAAATTAAATTATGTTTCTAATTTAAAAGAATTATTAGATACCTTACTTCAGTCATAAAAAAGATTTTCTGCTAAAATGCTACTTAGAATGATAAATCTAAGCAGTCTTGTCCGCATCTTACCTTTGTAATGCAAGTAAAGCGTATCATTTAAGTATGGGGTCAAGTATAATTTCTGCTGTTTACAGATGTCTTGCAGAATCTTTTTTGTCATTCTAAAATAACAATGGAAAGCAGAAGCAAAACAAAAATGTATTTCAGTGCACATTCTGAAATCTTTGGGTTTTTAACAGATTTCAGTGCAACACAGTTAATAGGTTTTTATGCAAGAGAAATGGCTAGAGCTTTCAAGACTATACTCAAAATAAAAAAGCAGTAGGTTTTTTTAAAGTGGCTTTCCATTTCTACCTCTTTGAAGTGAGTTACTAGGCTCTTCCGCTAAAAACCAGAGAGTACGTAGGAAAGTGGGTAGGGAATTAGAGAGTCCATCTTCTTGGAAAAGAGCAGCATGATTCTATGTTAGAATCTGGTTCCTTCCTCTCCAATTCCTTCCTCCATTCCTTGCTGCTTTGGTGCAGGATCTTTGGTAGCATAGGCAATATGCAACATTTTTCTCAGACTAGAAAAATCAATGGTTACCAACCTAACATTTTAATGAAACGCCGACTCTGAAATAGCACTCAAGGCAGTTTTAATATACAGCTGTGACTGGCTAGGAATGCCACAGTAAGAAAATGAATAATACCTGTTCAGTTGTAATTGCTTAATGTTCAGCTCCACCCCTTTTGGGATTCACACAAGCGAGAAGCAAGAAAAGGCTACTCAGGGAAGCTGTGGGCCACAGCTGAACAGTGCAGGGGCAGAGGACTCAGCAAGAGGCATGGGGCAGAAAGCCACAGTGTGAAACAGCAGAGGCTGCAGGGGCAAAGCACTTGGGCTGGCAGCCAACAGCGGCCAAACGAGGCCAAAGCTGCACACAGTCAGCAGAACAGCAAACCCCCAAAGCAGTTAAGTACACGGGCGGCCTGAAAACTGTTAAACCAGAAATGGATCGCGGTGAAGAGCAGCTGATGGGGTGAGTTACGCCGTTATCTGGGACCCTGTGCTAGGCAGCACTGGATCGACATTTTCATCGAGTTGGTAGTCCCCGAGCAGGGACTTTGCAAAGAATGACAGGACACTGTTTTTGGAGGCAAGGTGCCCAGGGCTACGTAAAATTTAGTAACATTATAGAAAGAAACTTGGGAACCCATTAGGAAAACACCTAGCAAAACCATTCCAAAGCAGAAAATACCTATATCTTCCTGTTTAGAAAGATTAGATTCTGTAAAACAAAATTCCAAAATAAAACTTCTAGTAGATATTCCTCACTTAAAGAAATATTGCAGAAGTACAATGTTAACTGGTCCAAAATTATTTTCTACTTCTAAATTCCATATTAACAAATTGAACTTTGCATTTGTGGTCATAAGTATTCATAGGACTAAAGCTTGTAACAGTAAGATTTTCTTGGCAGGAAGATATTTTCAAAATAACAAAAAAAATTGAGTAAAGGCAGTGAAGTTAAACCTTTCATAATGAATTTGCTTTTAGATTTATTTACTTAGTACATGAAAAATCTCAATATTGCTGAAGAACAGAACTGTAATACAGTCAACTAGTCAACTGAGTTCCTGGGGCAATATAAAATACGATTGTCAGCCTGTGACTGCCCTGTAAGCCAAACGTGCCTGACATAAATCTCTGAACTTCAAGCAAAACCTTTAAATATATACTGTTTGCTTGTATCGTCAGCCCAGGTGCATTATTGTATGCTAGCTACTTGCAGTATATCCCGCTGTTTTTCATTGTGCTATTTGTAGTAGCATTTAATCAAATTATTAGCATCCTCAGGCAACTTATAGGATCATAAAACGTACTCCTTGAAAACACTTACTTATCTTCTGGGCAGTTGTTGCTCTCTGCCATCATTCCTCATAACAACTTAATTCTGAAGTGTGTCAGGCTGATTAGCCCAGGATAATGACGTTTTCTATGTAAGTACAGTCCAATCTACCTCCGATAACTCAGTGAGAGTCTTTCCCTTGACTTTAAAGGACTGTAACTGTCTCTAATAGAACAGCTATATTAAAGTTAGCAGCAACATAAACTTTGTGAAGTTTCAGCATGTATGCAGGTACAGGAACAGAGGGTAAATCTTCGTTGTTCCTTATATATCACTCCATAACTAGCCCACGTGACCAGACTTTCAACAATGTTATTAAATAGTACCAAATATGGTTTTTAATTTTATTATTTGCTTGCAATGTTCTTAATCAGAGATAACACGAGAATAATCCTATTTCACAATTACTAATGAACAGCCATCGCAGCGTATGCTGGTTTAGGCTGCACCAAAATTAGAGCCAGAGCTTACAAAGGAGTTGTATCTTATTGTCAACCATCTGAGGTACCTCCGGATTTCCTCTGCTAAAAATTATCTTGACAACTGCAATACTTACATTGTGATGAATTAATACGATGCATTGTCTGAATTGATGCTTAGAAATGGTCAAATCTACTGACAAATGACTCCCACAAGAGTTTGCACAATTTTCTCCAGATCCATGAAATAGACTACGTCATGTAGTTAGAATGTAGTTTGCTACTGCAGCCATAAAAAAGCCGTACAGATGCTGCAAATATCATCAATTTCTGATTTATCGATTAATCTCAAATTCATCTTCAAAATTGCTCTGCTGAATTAATTTGTACAATAGCAAAACTCCCATTGACTTCAATGATGCCAAGATTTAAATAAAAAACATCCACAAACAATGTATTACCTTACACAGCCCCTCTTTTCTTCTGTCCTTTGACTGAATGAGCTGGTTACTGATTTGTGATCACCATCTGATTTTTGTTCATTCTGTTGATCTGCTCTGGACATACAGTTGATGGCTTTCTCTTGAGTTTTAACATCTTTGCAAGAAAACAAGTTGCAGTTTAACAGCATGAGTGGGGGGAAAGTGTCATGTTGCAAATTACTTTAGAGAAATATTGATGAGCACTTGAATATGAATGTCAGGAAAAGAAGTGTGCTAACCAAGATTTTTGCTGACCTTTTAATGAAAGGAAACTTTTTTAGACGGCAAAGTAGTAAAATAAGTAGTAGCAAAATAAATTGTTGAAATTTGCTTTTTTTGTTTGTTTGTTTAGATCTGGAAGTCAGGTAGTACCCACTAGTCTTAAGATTATTATAATGTACAGTGACAATATAAAGTACTGGCACCAATATTCTTACGGTCTTAGACATCTACTGTATATTACATTTAGTTAACAATAATCTGAGTTTAACAAGACTGCTAACTTTGCACATAAAGAGACTACAGTAATGGTATATCTGAGTCATCTCAAGCACTGTTTGTTAGCCTAGCTCTTCTACAAATTTACCCTTTTGCACTCTTTGGACGGTGTCTCCAGTGCTATACTCATTCAAGCTGTCTTTAGACTGCCTTTGATTAATTGCATTTTCAACGCTCTTCTCTTCAGATTCCTGCTCTGCACCTTCTAGTTGCACTTGTATTCCAGACACTTAAAAAGAGACAATGCAAACAAGATAATTGTACCAGCTCATTTAAATATGATTGTAATTCAAACAGTTAGAGGTCAGGCTAGCTGTATGAGTACAACACAGGAAAAGGTATCTCTCCAGGTAGAAGAAAATTAAAGAAAAAGGGAAAAAAAAAAAAGCACAATAAGATAGCAATTGAGTAAGCCTCAGTTATGGCAAGATTTTCAGTGACTTCAGTGGGAGAAAGAATAAACTCATATTGCATCCAGATGAGTAACGACAGACTTGATTTCTAGGCTTTATGTTCACTAAAGTTCCCTAAATTCATCCTAGCAAGCCAGCTGGAAGGGCTCACCTGCGTTGACAGAAATGCCTTCATTTTCTGTTCGGGTAGCTTCGTTTCTGGTGTCATTCACAGGCTCTCCTGACACCTCTTGCACAGCAACCTCCCCTCCAAGGCCTTTGTCCGAGTCTCCCTTTTGTGATTGCATTTCGAGATATGTGATTTAGACAAACATCAGCCAAGTCGGTATTGGACTCACAATCCAACTTCCAGACAAAATGTGTAAGGGCTTTAGTAGAACCTGTTACAGATAAAAAGACCACATGAGTAAATTGTGAAGCCTGCACGGAGCTAGCAACTTGGGGCTATTCACTGTGGAGATTACCAAAAGGCAGGGAGAGTTTATCTTAAATCCTGCCCGCAGCGGATCTCACTCAGAGCAGAGAGGACCGTGGCCCCCCAAAACCAGAGCAAGTCACTTTTTTCCTTCTGAAGCTGGCGCGCTGAGGACGCAGCGATGGTGCTCCTTCGAGGCACAGCCTGCTCTTGTGTAACGCCTGCCTCTGCCCCGCTACAAGCCAGGCGGAGTCCTGAGGGCAGCTTTAGCCTCCTCACAAGGATTGCGGACGCTGTTACGTTTCAGCCCTGCGCTTTTTGCTGTTATAGCCCCGGAGCTCGCTAGACAAGCCTCCGTTAAACCTGCAACTCCCTTTACCTGAACCGAGACCCAGGCTGGGCCGGG
>NW_008824414.1:7131728-7133787 GCF_000699105.1 Pygoscelis adeliae | reverse complement strand
GTGTGTAACGGCCCTAAAGCAAGTGGCGGTAAGCTGCCGGCTCCGGCTGTAGGTCGGGTGCTGCCGAGGAGGCGGCGGTTGGGCTTCGTGCTTGTTTTAAAAAATTACTAGTAAAAACCTTGTGAGGCACAGCAAGCTTTCTGCTGCAAGCCGGTGCGCGATGTGACATTAGTGCACGGCACTGTCCCGTGGTGCGAGGATTTTCAAACCGTAAGGACAGGGTAGATGCGGTGCGCTTGCTGGGAAGGGGCTAGTGCTTTGCCATAGCGCCAGGGGCTAAAGCTGTGCTCCTGTCTCTCAGCTCGCTTTGTCTCTCATGTAGCTTTCTGTGCTTGGGAGAGCGTGGCGTTTCTTGTGTGCTCAGCTCTCTCCTGTGGGTTATACTCGCTTCTTTTGTAGGTGGGTCTTAATCTTCCAAAATTAGCTTTTACATGTTGAGCTTCCCTTATCTGCTTGGACCTGAATTGTTTTATTTACAGTGTCGTTGACCGGTGTCGTTGCAGTGTAACTGATTAGTAGCTAAACCCCTTGAACAAGGGCTAAACAGTAGCTAAACCAGTGAGGATGGTGGTAGATGATACCTAAATTTTAGTAGGCTGACTTGTACCTTTTCTGCATCAAAATGGTGCTCAGACTGTAACATGCTGAATCTCGAAGGTTATCCATTCAGTCTGAAAAGTTTACGTGGCCCAAGAGGTGATTGTAATTGCCTGTGTCTCTCTTATTTTTTCCCAGGCTTGTGATCACCATGGCTGCAGTGGATCGTTTCTACCTCTTGTACAGAGAGATCAGTCGTTCCTGCAATTTTTACATAGAGGCCCTGGCTATAGTTGGAGCTTGGTACACAGTCAGAAAGTGTGTCTCTCTTGCGTTTGACACTTACAGCATGCTTAGGCTGCATTTAATTCCAAAGCTGAGCGGCGAGGTTGATCTTGTCAAGCAGTACGGAAAATGGGCAGTGGTCACTGGTAAGAGGCTGAAGCAGTATATTTGCTTATGTTTACAGTACTGGCACAGTATGTTATATAAAACTTGCTAGCTCATATTGCTGGGCGAGCTTTGTGTCGCAAACTGGGGTCTGCATTATTTCAGGTTGCAAGTTACTCTGCTGGAGCAGTGGCAGTTGTTCAGTGGCTTACTAAATTCAATTCCTCAGGAGATGGGCAAGCTCAGTGTGTTGACTGACTGCTAGGAAAGAATCACAGAGCAATTTTTCCCAAAATTTGCAAGGTACGCTGTGAACGCATACAAGCGTAGACAGAGATGCAGACAAGATCCTTTTTTTGCTACGGGCTTTTCACATGTGCTCAAGCTCTTCAGCAAGGTTTAAGTCACTTACCTTTGACATCCTCACCTTTCATTAAGGTTCTACTCTAAGCTCTCTGTTGTTGTCATAGAAAATATAAAACTTGTATTAGGTGGGATTGCAGAAGGTTGCTACTGACAATCACGGAAACATGGTGGGATGACTCGCACAACTGGAGTGCTGCAATGGATGGCTGTAAACTCTTCAGAGGGGATAGGCAAGGAAGGAGAGGCGGTGGGGTAGCCCTGTGCGTTAGGGAGTGTTTTGATTGTCTAGAGCTTAATGATGGTGACAGTAGGGTTGAGTGTTTATGGGTAAGAATCGGGGGGAAGGCCAACAAGGCAGATATCATGGTGGGAGTCTGTTATAGATCACCCAACCAGGATGAAGAGGCAGACGAAATATTCTATAAGCACCTGGGAGAAGTCTCACAATCACTAGCCCTTGTTCTTGTGGGGGACTTCAGCTTACCAGATGTCTGCTGGAAATACAATACAGCAGAGAGGAAACAGTCTAGAAGGTTCCTGGAGTGTGTGGAAGATATCTTCCTGACACAGCTGGTGAGTGAGCCAACTGTGAGTGAGTGAGTGGGGAGGGCACTCCGCTGGACCTGTTGTTTGCGAACAGGGAAGGACTTGTGGGTGATGTGGTGGTTGGAGGCCGTCTTGGGCATAGCAGTCACGAAATGATAGTTTTCAATTCTTGGAGAAGTAAGGAGGCAGGTCAGCAGAACTGCTACCTTGGACTTCTGGA
>NW_008824414.1:7123528-7129813 GCF_000699105.1 Pygoscelis adeliae | reverse complement strand
GAGAGGAAATGGCCTCAAGTTGCGCCAGGGGAGGTTTGCATTGGACATGAGGAAAAATTTCTTCTCCGAAAGGGTTGACAGGCTGCCCAGGGAAGTGGTTGAGTCACCATCCCTGGAGGTATTTAAAAGACCTGTAGATGTGGTGCTGCGGGACATGGTTTAGTGGTGGACTTGGCAGTGCTAGGTTAATGGTTGGACTCGATGATCTTAAAGGTCTTTTCCAACCTAAATGATTCTATGACAACATTGTTTTTATTGTTGTGGTTTTGAGATCACCATATTCAGTGCCACGTGATCTTCAGAGAAGGGAATAAAGCTATAATTGAAAGAACTGGCAAAAGAGAAGGCTGGGGCTGCTCTGATTTTCACCTTGGTTTTTTATTTTCTATTACAGGTAGCACAGATGGTATTGGAAAGGCATATGCTGAAGAACTGGCAAAGCGTGGTGTCAACATCATCTTAATCAGCCGAAACAAAGAGAAGCTGGAGGCTGTATCTAGAAGCATATCTGAAACCTATAAAGTGGAAACAGATTTCATAGTAGCTGACTTCAGCAAGGGGCGTGAGCCTTACCCAGCCATTAAGGATGCTCTGAAAGACAGAGAAATTGGCATTTTGGTGAATAACGTAGGAATGTTTTATCCCTACCCAGACTATTTTACCAACCTGTCTGAGGATATGCTGTGGGACATGATCAACATAAATATTGCTTCTGCTAACATGATGATGCATATTGTGCTGCCGGGCATGGTAGAGAAGAAGAAAGGGGCAATTGTGAATGTTTCTTCTGCATCCTGTTGTCAGCCGACACCAATGTTGACAATCTACGGAGCCTCTAAAGTAAGCTGGGGTGTGATGTTTAATGGTATGCACTGAAAAGTATTCATTATGGGTTGGTTGGTTGTAAACACGTTCAGCAAGGGTATCAAAATATACCTGAAAGTTTTCTAGGGATTTGTTCAAATATCGGAGGTGGATGTTACATGTAATACGCAGTAAAGTCTTTATCCTCACCAATACTGGACTTTGAACCAAAGTCAGTGCTATTTGGATTATGTGTGAACTGTGGCGTAACAGTAGTTCTAGGAAAAATGTTACCTTCCTCGGAGGAATGATGCACAAAGCAGTGGCAGTTCTATGACCCATTGAAAGGGTCAAGAATTTAATCTCTTTTCTTCAGCTGAACTCTGCAGACATACCTCAAGCTACTTACACACTAGTATTTGGTAGCAAGAGGGGCTATACTCATGCTCAAGCCACCACTGTAACAAGGGCTGTGGCCAAATCAAGCCACTGCTTCACCTAACACCAAGGGGCAGAAGGCTTCTTACACCATTGTCTGTACCATATTTGGGGAGAAGTGAAAAGAACTTTTCCCCCCATAATTATTCTTCCTGAGGAGATCCAGTCAATAATGAATATAATGGGGCAGCTGGGTGATGCTGGAAGTATGAATGCGCGTGGGGATGCGGATTTACACTGGATGACTTGGTGCTGAATCCACAAAAGCAACTGAGACTGTCGAGGGATCTCGCCTAGATCTGGTGTCTAAACACAAATTGTTATTGCTCCCAGGAGTCGGTGGCTGCCCTCTGCTTTAGCCTAACCCCTGTGCAGCCTTGCTCCTGGGATAGCTCTTGCAAGTACTTCCTTTTGCCTGGAGCAAAACCAGCTCTTATTACTCCTTGCAGATTTTCTCCAATGTGGAAACTGGCTTAAGATTCCTGTTTCTGTTGCAGAGTATCTGCCCCCTTGGTTATGCTAAGTGTATGTAGAACTGCACTCTGAACTAAAACAATTAAAAGGCCTGAATGAAAAAGAACAGAACAAAACCAAGGGTACCAAAGTTTCTTCCTTTAGCTGCCATCGTTAATCCAAATCCTAGATTAGCAATCCAGTTTAAAGCCTGGCCTCTGTACAGTTACATTGGCACAGAAGTGGGAAACAAGCTGCTCTAGCATCCTAAGCCTCTTTGTGCGTTAAGTGTATGGTATTTGAAGTAGTTGGTTTGTTTTCCTGAAACAGGTGTTAAGAGCATTTGTAGAAGATGCTCTCCCAACAGTTTGCTGGGAATGGAGCTTTTGTGAGGCCATTTGGGAGCAGAAACCTGTTCGCTCACAAGCTGAGTCTAAAATGCTCTTTCTCGGGGGTAACTGGCTGTGCGGCACAGCAGTAGCTTCAGCACGGCATCAGTGTTGCTGCCTTGATAACACTGAGCCATGCTCATTTCCCTGTTTGATCCCAGCAATCCCAGTTATCAGGCTTGTGCTTTTTTGTTACTCTCTAAAAGTAAAATGAACTAAAGGAGATAATACAGATACACGTAAACAAATGCATGTTTAATTTTGCATAAGGGAGTTGCAGGAAGTAATTAACCTAGCTTCTGGGGAAGATCAGTTGAGTGTGAAATTCACTTGTAAATGTATTAAAAAATGGGACTTTATTTTGTCCTTTTGACAGTAGTATGTATAGTTAGCTTTGGAGTGTCCCCTGCAATGCCCCCAAACTAAACAAGGTGTTTGTTTTACATGAAATAAATGATTCTGTATTGTTTTTAAACAGAAATTGTCTGTTTGTTAAATTCACATCAGAGAGTTAAGCGGTCGCTTCGTCCTGCAAGTTACTGTACTGTTGCAGGTTTTTAGCAAGCAAATAACAACAAATAGAAATGTTGGTAATGCTTTAGAAATGTGTATTTTTATACTATTTATTCAAGGTTTTATTTTTTTAGCTGATACACAAAATATGCTACAACTTTTCTGTAATTTTACTAAAACTCTGCCCTAAGACTTGATTGGTTTTTTTTTTTAAAGAAAAAAAAGATGTCTCTTTCTGCTTTTGTCTTTCTAGACCTACTTGGACTATTTCAGTAGAGCACTACATTATGAGTATGCCTCAAAAGGAATTTTTGTCCAGAGTTTAACCCCATTCATAATTGCCACAAAAATGGTAGCATGCAGCAGCGTTGCATCAGAGAGATCTTTCTTTTTTCCTTCTGCTGAAGAATATGCAAGTCATGCTATTTCTACTCTTGGGTTATCCACAAGGACTACTGGTTACTGGAAGCATGCAATAAAGGTAATAGAATTCATTAAACTATTTCATGTTTGTCAAAAGAAGTAAATAAGCTGTTTACTTTCTTAGGAGTCTGAATGAAAACTATGCTCGTATTCTGAAAAAGTGCAATATATATTGTAGGACTTAAAGGCATTGTGCCACATTTTCTCACTAATTCCGCTTTAAAAACTTATGCTCAGGCATGCTTATTTTTAGAATGAGAGAGTGAATCCAATTCCCACTTGAAATGCGCAGCAAAAATGGGAAAGAGACAACTTTTTATTCAAAAGCACAGAGTATCTCATTTCAATTGGGGTGTTGCTGACTAGGCAAGCATTCCACTGTCTTCTACAAACAGAAGTAGCTTTTTTAAATCTTAATTTATTGAGCATATTTCTGCTTTGGGGGACAGTGGGCAGGGAGGATGGAATAATAGCAGAAAAAAAAGCCCACATTTTTATCCTGATACCTGGAAGCAGGTCCTCCCTATGTTAGGTTTTCATTTTTGGGGGGCAGACTGTGGGCTCCAAAGCAATTTTATGAACGTTGGTCACATCTCATGTGTCCTACCTATAGCTTTCTATAGCATTAGGTCGAGTAGAAGGAATTGAAGAAGTGGGGATTAGCCCAAAAGGAGTAAAAGAGATGGGAAGGATTCTGGCAAGATGTGGTAATTAGAGGAAGTGGACAGTATTGCCGTTGTGAACTTGAACAAACCACTTCAGGATTTATTTGCAGAACCTAACTGTTCGGCTCTGGGCACTACTTCCAAAATGGCTAAATATATTTTCTTCCAGGGGGTTGAATTTAAGGCTTAGTTGCTGATGTTCAAGCAGGTTTTGCCTTGCTTTAGTGGTAATTTGAGAAACTGCTTGTTTACTTTAATGGAATATATCTTAATCTGTCCCTTCCTTTCTTCTTTTTCTCTTCTCTTGTCTCCCTGTGCCTCTCCACAGTTTACGCTGGGTGAGCGCCTACCTGAATGGATCTGGGCATGGTTTGCAATGTATTTTTGCAGAATTGTACGCAAGGAAGCTTTAACATGCAAAGTGAAATAGGAATATCCATATGTCCTGCATAACGAGTACTATATTCCGATCAGAGTGCTGCAAAAATGTTTAGTGAACCTTGGTGGACTTACTGTAACTTATCCATACCTTGCTAAACAAGCTACGTGTAACCGAGACATCAGAAGTCTGGATCCTCTCTGTATCCTTGTATTAAATAGCTCCTCCGCTGCTTTCCTCCACGACAAAGAGCTGATCTTGTTGAGGTTAATGTCTGTTTGCTTTCTCTTCAAGGTAATTGGGCAGGAGCAGCTATAGTTTTAATTCTGACAGTAAATGACTGTCTCTTGCATAGTGCTACATGATGTCAACTTGCAAAGTTGACAGAATTTGAGAATTCTCCGTATCTGTCAGAAATGGGCCCCCAAATATCATGCTGTTCAAAAAGACAATCCCAGTCAACTGTATTGAGTTTCTTTAATATGTAGTTTTGCATAACTTTTTTCTGTGTTCCATCGGCAGATGTTTGTATGTTTTAAGCGCAAACGTTGTTGCTTTTGAATAATGTTATTTAAGGAACTCCTCAAAATTAAGGTGTATGGCAAGGTGCTATTGACTTGGAGGTTGTTTAAATGACTGAAAAGGTCATAGCTGTAAAGGAATTTGGAGATAAGCTTGTATGCTTTCTTATTCCAAGTGTGAATGATCTTGATAATACTTTAAATATTGCTTCAGCAATCTGAAATATGGATGGAGAACTGAATAAAGAATGTAAAAACACATTAGCTAAAGAAAAATGATGAAGAAATAATGTTTGGTTTAAAAATCCTGATTGGTTTCCTAATAAAAAAAAATTGAAGTTTTGATGCTGTATGATTTTGATGCTTTTGTTTATATAAATGTTTATGCATATGTACTTACTAGAGTCATTGGTATCATACACTGCTCATATGTGTTGCAGGCTCTGCATCTCAGAGTCAGGAAAGCTGTCCTTTCTGTGTATGCATAATTCCTACCTGAAAGAGGGACATGACTTAGAAAGAATGTTCTCAATCTTTTTGTATTTTATGTTATCACGGGCTCGTTCATACTGTTTCTGTAATGTTACACTGAAATATCAAACCCATGAAATACCTATGCAGTATCTTATACACAGCAGCATGACTCAAGGAGCATCCTCCCCTCATTTCTGCTTGTATTTGTTGCTTGTATGTTACGGTGCTGTATGTCCTGATGGTGACGATAGGAGGTCACTAACTTGCTCCTTGAAATCCCTACTGGAGGGCGTACAACAGTTCCATTATGTTGCTGAATAATGCAGTTATGATTACGAGGTGGGTATCTGTTGCTCCTCCACAGTAGCTCTGGACCAGTGATGTTAGAACCTGGAGTTCTAATAGTGATGTCCCCCGTGAAGCTTTTATGAGTAGGTTTTGTAGAGCAAAATCTAGTAGTCATCCCCATCCAGTGAGAGATCAGGTACAAATCTGTTTGTAAATAACTTGCAACTTAGAACAACTTAGAATTATCATGTGAAATGCTGATCAGAGCTCTTAAAAAAAAAAAAAATCTAGATGTTTAATATGGTGAAACTGCCCCCAGCCTTCATGACTGAATGCTCTGTTGAGGTACCCAGTATATTTGCTGGGCTGTGTAGGAAGATACCGATGCTTCAATTTATTCTCCGGAGTAAAATTCAGGCTGTGATTTTTATAATGAAGGAGCTTCCCTCTCTTGACATTTTGTTACTGTTCTGTTGCTGCAGCCCCATATTCTGTTCTTTTGGGGGGGAAGGAGGGAGGAGAAGATGGGGAGCAGTCGAGGGGGGGTTATCAGGGGCAGGGACCCATTAATTGGCTTTGTCTGCCGCTGACCTCCTGCTAGCTGACCCCAACCTCAGCTGGCCCTGAAAGCCGTTTCCTTCAGTGGTGCAGTATAAAGATATGTATTGGGTGTTGCTAATGACTTATGCTTCTTTGCAAATGGGATTTCAACAAACACATTTATTTTTAGCAAGGGCTTAAATGAAGCTTGAGAAACGTGAAGCTGTAGAACGTTTCTACTCCCATGTCTCCCTCACGCTCGCCAGGCCCTGCCTGCCCGTCCCTGTCGGCAACATCCACGTCTCAAGTTTTCCTTGCAGGAGTTAGACACACACCTCCCCACCCATCTGGATAAGCAGCTTCTCAAACAGTTTTCCTCAGAGGGCTGCTGCTGCGCG
>NW_008824414.1:7119271-7122782 GCF_000699105.1 Pygoscelis adeliae | reverse complement strand
GGACGGGCTCCTCGGCTGCCCGGTGGCCCGAAGCCGCGGAGGGAGGCTGCCCGCAGCCTCCACGCCGATGCTCTCTGAGCCTCTCTCAGCCGGCGATCTCTGCGGAGATCCCATCGCTCCGTCGGGGGTACCCTCACTTCAGAAAAACCAGGGAGTAACTCCAAGCGTAGCTGTTCTGGGGGATGGACAAGTTGGCAAGTTTAAGTCCCGGTCCAACTCCACACGGTAAGGGTATTAAACAATAAAGTTGTGAGCGTGCTGTGCCTTTACTTTTAGTTTCTATCATATTTCAGGATCGTGCTTACATGCAATCTGTTATCAGCCATAAGGATGTTTATTTTGCTCATTTGTGTGGTTGATTTTTTATTTTATTGCTATAGGGGTTATAAGCCAATGAAGTGATAAGGTAGGCAGAGCTCAGCCAAGATCAGCAGTCGATGTACTGTAACTGTGTCTAGTTTAGGGATGAAGAGGAAACTTTGTAATCATAAGCAGTTCAGTCTGTCGTGATACTGTCAGTCAGATAGAAATGGAGAGGAATTCTATCCCCGTTACAAGGAAATACAAGGAAATACTTGAGAATGCTAAATAAAGTTAAATAAAAATGAAGTAACGGCTGTCACATGCAGGCTCGATTCATTCTGTTGTGCTATGAAGTCAGCCCATCATTCTCCTAAATAGCGTGAATCCCCTAATAAGGCTCTTACTTTACATAGTTGCAGTGACCAGGATTGCATAGTTCTGTTCTGCTTCCCCAGGTGATGTGACAGACCAGACATAAATGTTTCTCTTCCCTTATCTCTTAATGGCCTTTTATCTGTCAGTTGCTGGTTAAATGTTTGCAATTTAAAAAGATACTAGTGTTGCAATTTTTCTCAAATGCTTCCTGAACCGTGGAACATAAAGGGAAGAGGCTTTCCCTCCGTGTGAAAAACACTTTCAACACTTTCCTTTAACTTCATGTTATTACATCTGTAATCCCAGCCCTTTCTCAGGTGCCCATGTTGCAGTAACACACGTTCTACCTCAAGAAAATTTGAAAGACTTTTTTCATGCTGATTTTTCTCTTTCAAGCACAGGGACTGCAAGTTTGCGTCCTGTAGTATCTCTTGTCCTTACCAGCCCTTGGCATAGAGTTTGAATCTGATTCTCCTTGTGTTAAATGACGTACCGTAGCAGAATTTCTACTTGCCATATTTCTGATTGGGAAAAACACCATGCTTTTTTAAGTGGCCGTGGACCCTTTTTATCATGTTAATATTTTAGTTTGCACGTTACTTCTTCCTTGCCATGGGGCTGGCATGTCATTTTGTTCTCTTTGCTCCCCTTACACAAAGGGTGGTAGAGTTTGGTTGTCACTGTTGCCTGTTCTGTTGTCAGGTTAATACTGAGTGTTCTGCACGTGCTCTGGTGCGAGCAAGGAAGAGACGTAAGTGCTCGTGGAAAAATTACTAAATGAACAACTTTTCCCATATTATTTCTAATACTAATTGCCAAAAGCGTCTATCTTTTGTGATTTTCAGGCTATACATTTGCACAAATGTGAATCTAATTATTTTCTATATTGCCCTGCCTTACAGGTTGGCTTGCAGTCAGCTTTGCTAATCCTTCTAGGGAGTCAACTTTGCCATCAGAAATGGAGTACAGGACTCAGCTACCACATCCTGAGTGACCGAATCCTTTAATACAAAATGGAGAAGAAGCGGAGAAAGAAATGAGCCTGTTTATAAGGCTTTACCTCAAAAGACCATGAAATCTCTACTTATTTTGGACACAGCTTTAAGAATATCCAGTTGATCAGCACAGTGAAAGCAATGTTTACTGAAACAAAAATGAACTAGTTTATAAAGAAGAAAATTGTGATTTGAATATATGGAATTTTTGGAATGAAACCATTTTCTTCTATGACCATGAAGTTTGCAAACATCTGGTTTGTTCTCGTTGTTATTTTACTCTGTGGCAAAAAACACTTCGGTACCAGACTAGGGAATTCCTCTCATGAGGCTCACATATGTCCTGGATGTTCTCGCCTTACTTTGAAAGTGGAATTCACTTCGACAGTCGTGGAACATGGTAATAAAGAGTTAAGCAGCAAAAAAAAAAAAAAAAAAAAAATCCCTGTGAAGTTCAAGTGTATGTTACTGATTTGTGGTGTTTGTGCAATTGTAACATTCAGAGAGTTTCTGTAGAAGCATATCGTCTGCTAAATTCTCTATATTCAAAAAGAGAAACAGATTTTTTCAAAGATTCTTGGTTTAACTGGAGGCAAAATTCAAAGAACAAGAGAAGGAAGAGAGGGGGAAATAAAGAGGATATTAAAAGTGAAAATGGAGTGTGAAGGCTCAGGTGGGCAAGTCTGATCACTTTGGTGTGTTTAGTAGCTGTTTGTTTCAACCCGGCCAGTGGTATGGTTGAGGCTCTTTTTACAAAATTGAACCACAAGTGGGCCTTGGAGGGGTGAGAAAGGCAAGAAATCTCTGTGGGTTTGTGCAAGGAAAAGTTTGGAAGCGATAATACATGCATGGCAAAAGTTGCAAAGATAATTGTGAGGGGAGCAGGTGAAAGGCAAAGTGAGGCAGGTATCACTGCTGAGGTGGCAAAGGGTAGCAGTAGGACACTTTGGACCTTGCGTCCACTTACTGCCTCAGGTACCCGTACTGTTTCCGCAGTGAAGCTGTGTGTGTGCCTGGGTGCTTACAGGCAGGATGCCCGTAGTGACATTTCTGTGTATAGTTAGCCAAAGACTTACTGTGGTGAACGTGGCGGTGTGCGCTGGGGCTGAGGTCTACTCACAAATCACTAATCCCGATCAAGGACTGGACTGTTTGGACCAGCTTCGTTCTCTGTGCATCGTACTTGGTGTCAGTAGTTTGCACGAAAACTCAATAACATAAAGAGGCTAGATGTATTTAAATCATACATGTCAAGAAGCATATTGAATTGGCATATTAAGCAGTTGTTTGTACTGCTGGATGTAACACTAAGTCTGTTACCTCTCCCCTGCTCCCCCCCATCATTTCACCTTTCCATGATGTTTACAATTCTACCTTCCTCTCAAAGGTTTTTATCATATTTCGCAGGTTTCCTGATGAAAAAAAAAAAAAGGCATTGTGTAGTGCAGAAATAAATCACAGATTTCTAAAAGCAACAAAAAAGTGCCTCAAATTGTGATTATTTGTTCTGGAGAAAGAAAAAAAGAAATATTCGGACCTTTGTGATGTGAATGCGTGTGTAAGCTGCTTAAACATCAGTTCTGATAAGTTGTGCTCTTGTTCCAGAGTATATTGTGGCTTTTAATGGATACTTCACAGCTAAAGCTAGAAGTAAATTTATTTCAAGTGCACTAAAAAGTAGTGATATTGAGAACTGGAGGATTGTACCTCGCAACAACCCAGCCAGTGACTATCCTAGCGATTTTGAAGTTATTCAAATCAATGAGAAACAGAAAGATGGAGTACTGACACTGGAAGATCATCCAAACATCAAGCGTGTAACACCTCAGCGGAAGGTC
>NW_008824414.1:7112129-7119236 GCF_000699105.1 Pygoscelis adeliae | reverse complement strand
TTCGGAGTGTAAGTTTTTTTCTGTGTGGTTGCATGAGATCTGCTTTGGAAAAGTCTTCTTAGCTTTATTTCAGACCATCAGCTTAGCACTACACAAATGAGTGCCCTACAGTTTTTCTTTAATTTACAGAAATCTATTCTTTTGCCTATAAAATTATCAGGGTCTTGTCATACCTTTGCTAAAGCGTGGCAATGATTCCATGTACAACGTAGAAACACTTATTTTGCAGCAGTCAGTTACCTGAGACTATGGACCACTGTGTCCCTAGTAGATAAAACAGAAGCTTTTACTGATTTTGATGAGAGAAAATGGATACTCACTCATCTAAAACTTCTGGTATAACAAAATGATGTGTATATTTGCATAAAAATGTAATCTTTTGTGGTTTTCCTCATACTGTTTTTTCTTTTCTTCATCCTAATTCTACATAGCTGATCCAATGTTGCACTGCAATGAAACCAGATGGACTCAAAAATGGCAGTCATCTCGTCCCTTGAGAAGAGCAAGTCTTTCTTTAGGTTCTGGCTTCTGGCATGCAACAGGTCGACACTCAAGCAGGCGTTTGCTGAGAGCTATCCCTCGCCAAGTTGCTCAGACCTTGCAGGCAGACGTCCTCTGGCAGATGGGTTACACAGGTATGCTTTTGTCTGTTGGCTTAGAACAATTACCTTCTTCGAAAAACAAGTGAAGCGTAAGAAGAGGCTAATTGACTCATATGTGTTAATCTCTCATTGGGTGCCAGTTCCGGAAAGACTGAGAAATAATTTGTTTTGAGATGCATTGTATACTTACGGAGTGCTCTTCTGTGTGTGCGTACTGTACTTATGAGAAATTGGTCATGTTTATGATCTATAGCTGAACTTCTGAATTGGAACAGGAGTTTTGTTTAAGAGCTATAACTTACTGAGCTTGTAAATTGCATGCTACATTAAACAAAAGTTCTCTTTAACTTGATTTGCTATGAAGTTGAATCAGAAAAAGCGATGCTTTTCTGTTATAGGTGCTGGTGTAAGAGTAGCAGTGTTTGACACTGGTCTGAGTGAGAAACATCCACATTTCAAAAATGTAAAGGAGAGAACAAACTGGACTAACGAGAGAACCTTGGATGATGGTGAGTTACTGTGCGCAATTGTCCAACTATTCCTGACACTGGTGTGTTCTGTTTTCCATTGTAAAACTGCTGTTGCTGCTGTAGTGTTAACCTCTGTTGAAACTGTGTATCTTGAGATTTTAAGCATAATTTTGCAGTGTCCCGAGCACTTTGTGCTCATACCAAATTTAACAAAGTGTATTAAGGTTCCAGGAGGGTGTTGCGTAAGTCTCCTTTGAATCGTATTTGGCGTTTCATCATAGCATTTGAAAAATGTCAGGGCAAGAAGACATTATGCAGGCATAAATACATTGTCAAAGTAGGTGGAGGTGAGAGCAAACCCCACAGAGCTGTTTCTTTCCTATTCCTTTTTATGTATTCTGCTGTTTCACAGTGCATACATATGAGGGAGAGCAGTTTCCTTCTTCACTGCGCAGTCCTAAAGTAATCAGAGTTTTGGCACCTTCCTGTAAAGTTTTTCTAATCTACATCGTTTTCATCAACAAATGTTGTGCTCGCTCATGTCCATCAACATTCCAAAGAACTTTTTATTTTCTGCAGTATGTCTTCCTTTTTCATATGTCAACCCTAACTTGCCCTGACCGTATGCTTTCACAGATTATTAACTTCATACAGTCTGGGTCAGTGAGTCAGTTGGCAATTTAATTCTCTTTGAGGTATGTGCATATCTTGATCAGTCTTGTGTGCACCTCTGTAGTTTTGTCATGTGTAGTATTTCTTTGCATCGCAGCACCTGCTTTTGGTAGCACTTTCTATTAGTTCTGTGCCCAGATGGTTGCTGGACGGGCAGATTTGGAGTACAGAAATATAATGCAGGCAATCCAATAAAGCAAAAGCTAAATTATTTTTTGAGGAGAGGAAAAAATGTGTTTTCTTGTGTCACTGTTCAGCCTCAACAAAATACGGTTATTGCAGAGTCAGGATAAAAATCTTTTAAGAAGTTTACGTAAAAATACATTGGCCTTGTGACTTGCATTTTCCAAAATAACGTTTTTCTCTCATGATTGCTTTGTTGGGCCTCTTGATTTCATTGGTAGCAATCGGGGGTGGGTAGACTGGAGAGTGTATCACTCAAAGTTTCATCAGCTGGTTGTCTGGCTACACAGCGCTAGAAATTCTGACCCCACTGAACCCAGTAGCAAAATACTATTAAAAAAGACTAGGACTGAACCCAGTGTTTGCGGTTTGTTGTAAAGTCTGTTAGATTGATGTGATTTTTGGTATAGGTGGTGTTTAATGGTAGAAATCCTTGACAGTGAAATGGTTTGTCTTCTAACGCCTTATTTTATTTCCTTCTCCCTGTGATAGGTTTAGGCCATGGGACTTTTGTAGCAGGTGTGATAGCCAGCATGAGAGAATGCCAGGGATTTGCTCCAAATGCAGAACTGCACATTTTTAGAGTGTTCACCAATAACCAGGTAGCTATTTTACATGCATTTAAATTTTTGCCTTTCCAGATTAATGCTGTATTAATCCTTTCCTTTGGGAATATTGCAAGGACTTGTAAATGTTGACATGTTTTCTTTGATAAGTGAGAAGGATACATCTTTCTATTTATAAGAGACTTACTACAAGATGTCTTACGGTTTCCAATTTTTCAGAAATAATGTGTGGAAGTCTGATCTGTATAGTGTTGAAGCACTCACTCAAATGTACTGAGCACTAGAAATACTAGGAGACAATTGTCACTTGTGCTTTATTTTGGTGTTGTTTCTCCTCTCTGTCTGAAGTCTGTATTGTCATGGAATCGCTGGATTTTCCAATGATAGCTTTTTTCCCCTCTTTCTTACATAGGTCTCATATACATCTTGGTTTCTGGATGCCTTTAATTATGCAATTTTAAAGAAGATAGATGTATTGAATCTAAGTATTGGTGGGCCAGACTTCATGGATCATCCGTTTGTTGACAAAGTTAGTAACGAGGAAATAAAGTGGTCGTGGTGTTTATATCCCTCACACGAATGCTGGACTTGCAGAGCCACTTGTTTGCCACAGCTGCTGACAGGTTCTGGTGCTGCTGACAGGTTCTGTGGAGTTTCATTTACATGAGAGAAATTTTGTACAGTGTACAGGCTTTTAGGAATATATTCAAGGAATGGATTAAAAAAAACCCCAAACACAACCCAAATATTCGCAGAGCTATGGAAGCGTGCCCTTTTACAAAATGCTGTATGTAGTGCTTGGAAGTGTGACGCCCAAGCAGGCAACTAAGTGGGCCCTTAATAGAAGAGCTTAACTGAAAATCCACCCTTGGCTTTTTTTTTTAAATCTCTGCATGGTTAATTTATTTCGTAGTAAAAATATGTATAGTGTGAATTTAGCAGCAAATTGTTTAAGAACAAATAGGTAAAAAGTACAGGTAGTTGATTCAGCTATGTGATAAGAGATTTGTTTCAGGATAAGACGGAATTAGGTTTTTGTGTTGGTAAATGTCATGGTCCCCTAAATTGTTGATCTGTCCTTCAAAAGCACTAAGTGAATTAATTTACATTTTAAAAAAGGATAAAATCTTTCTTTGTAAAGGGTAATTAAGGGATTTGAGGCATAGAAATTCTTCCCTTTTTTAATGATAACCTACATTGAAATTTAGTTTGACAGCGACTTCACTACTCTCCCCAGAGTATTACTGGAGGAGTTTCAGAATAACTTGACTTTGGCATCTGGAGTGCTTTGTTACGGACAAGAGTTTTTCCTTAGTACGTATTTAGGTTACACCAATCAGCAGTGTTGCTGTCGAGGCTGGGTTATTGGTCACATAATCTTAAGAAAGTTTGGAGCATAATACTGAGTATACCGGTGAGATGTGTTTTATAAGTCTCAGTAAGAAAGAGGGTTGGACTAATTGTTTGCTTATGTCAGGCCCTGTGGAGTGTACATTTGTTAGAAAAGTCTCTTTTTTTTGGTGGCTGAGCCTTATTGTAAACATTATTTTTTGTAGGTATGGGAACTGACGGCTAACAACGTCATCATGGTCTCTGCTATTGGCAATGACGGCCCTTTGTATGGGTAAGTTTCAATGACCACTTCAAAGAAAAAGCCAATATTATGTTATTATATGTTTTTGGAAGTAGTTGTGCTTGGTCAGGAAGTTTTCCCTCCTCCTTTTTTCTGTAATCTGTTTATAGAAAGTGACTCAAGTTAAACTCTTTCCACTGTCTTTATCACTTGCTGTAGTAGTAGGGCAATTTGTGAAGTACTTAGCTAAATATTTTTCATCGAAACAGTGGAAAGTCAGTAAAAGAAGAATGGTGGTACTTCCAGCTGACGTTTCCCTGTTAGTGTGAGCAGACATCTTTTGGGTACTGATTTTGGGCTTAAGGAATATAGAAGGGATCGAGCCAGAATGATTTATGGTATATTTCTACAATAAATGCCTAAAAATACATTTTGTTTTGTCTTCAAGATACATGGATTGGTAGTTACTGAGTTAGTTACTGAGTTACTAACTGCCTGAAAAGTTGCTCTCGCTTGTAAAGTATAACTGTCAGGTAGGACCAAAATTTGTTTCTGTGGAGGTTAAAAAGAGTGTCTGACAAAAATCTGATGGCAGCGTGTCCGTTATCAGGATAAACTTATGACTGTGTCTTGTTTTTTGCATTTTGGTTTGGTTTGGTTTTTGTCTTACTATCTCCCAACTTGTTCTAGGACCCTCAATAACCCTGCTGACCAGATGGATGTGATTGGAGTTGGTGGCATTGACTTTGAAGATAATATAGCTCGCTTTTCATCTAGGGGAATGACCACTTGGGTAAGATACTTTGACTATGGCCAGCCACATTTGCAGCCAAAATACGGGCCTTGGAAAGGGAGCCTTTTTTGAAGGGTGATCCCATGCAGATGGTATGTGTGGAGTTAACCAGTGATAGAAGATTTCATCAAAGATCAGAATAGTTAAAGATTGTCAGTCTAAGCAAGAAGCTTAATGTTCTTTGCAGGGTTTGTCATCTTTAAAGTTGACCGCTATTGACATTCTTGATGTATTTGTAAAATGTCCAGTACCTTTTGATGTATGGTGAGGACTTGCCTGTGCGGTTAAATCTGCAAAAATGAAGGCCTGCTCTTGTCCTTCCCTTAGTTTAAAAATCCTAGGATTTCCAGATGCTACATGTAACATTGCACTTATCTGCCTCTTGAACTGAGGTGATGGGTACTGCACACACGATTTCAGATGAGATTGCATTGTGATCTTGATTAAGGGGACTATTACATGTTTTCTTCGTGCTGTATCTCATTCATTAGCCAGGTAGCAGTGTGTTTATCGTTTTGTCAGTGGTTTCACACTTAGCATGGATACTAGAGTAATCGGCAGTAATGTTGATGTTGAAACACTGAGAACTTGTCGTAAACAGCTTGAGTCCTCCTTTAGGTGTTACTTGCTATTCCATGATGCTGAACCTCAGCTCATTTAGTTGATAACTTTACTTCTGAATGACCTGCAATTAGTTTAAATGCCCAAATGAAGCAACCAGAGTTCGTTACGTATTAGGGCAATAATCCATCCGTTTTCTTTCACAGGAGCTGCCTGGAGGTTATGGCAGAGTGAAGCCTGATATTGTTACTTATGGCTCTGGAGTGAGAGGTTCTGGTATGAAAGGTGGATGCCGTTCTCTCTCTGGGACAAGCGTAGCATCTCCTGTGGTGGCAGGTGCTGTTACTCTGTTAGTAAGGTAAGTCTTAAATAAGAACGTCTAAAAAGATACTGATGCAGGAGGGTCATAAAAGCCCTTAAAGGAACCCACCAAATAAAAAAGAATTGTGTTTGGATGTGGGAAAACAAACTCGGAGGATAAAATCAGGGTGGTTCTGGCTGAGACATTACCTTGTCTGACTATCTCTAAATTTCCTGGGAAAAACTTGAGAGCTGTTTGGAATAATAGTTATGTCTTTGAAAATATAACTAGGGAGAACAGTACTTCGAAGTAATCTTGTCACATTTTTTAATCATTTTGAATTGCTGAGCTTCTGTCAATTGTGTTGTAGAAGAGCAGCTGCTCAAAGTAGGCACCTGTATCAGATAATTATCTAAGTACTTGCAAATTTTACAGGATTTAGGGTTTTATGACTATTACCCAGTTGCGTAAGTCATCTCTTGCACACTGAAGAACTTGAAAGGAAGGTAGGAGTTGCAAGTCTGTACTTGGTGTTTGTCACTGCTACTAAATAAGGATGAAACAAACCTTTATTTGAAAACCACTTATGCCAAAAATTCAAAGTCGTGTTTCCTCCATAAAATGGTGCGTTTTTCTTTGAACAACAAAGCTATTTTTCACCCCCAGAAGAGTCATGTTGCAAAAGATACCAGCAAGTTTCCAGTTACAGAAGCTTTGATTTTCAGAATATTTTATTTAGCATATAAAAATACTATCCTGATTGTAATGACTGCTGGTCATGAAGCACATTGTAAGGAGAAAAATTTGTGTAATATTAGTTTTTTAAGATAAATGTGTCAGAAAGTTGTCACTCTTCTTCAGCTGTTCCAGTGAGAAATCAAGTAATAATAGACAAATATGAACTGTAGATGTTACTCACAGCAACCTGATTTTTGATTGCATTTTCTTTAAATGAAATGACTGTTAAGGCAGAATGGTAAATAGGAGTAGCTAGAAACTGTAATAAAGACCACCTAGTGTGATCTATTGTTTCCTATTTCAGCACAGTTCAAAAGCGTGAAATGGTGAATCCAGCAAGTATGAAGCAGGCACTTATTGCGTCAGCACGTAGACTTCCTGGAGTCAACATGTTTGAACAAGGACATGGCAAGTTGGATCTTCTGAGAGCTTATCAGATCCTCAACAGCTATAAACCACAGGCCAGGTTAATTTTAATCCTTAATATAATCTGCTGTATTTCTTTTAAGAGAGCAGGTGATGCATGTGTAACTCAGTTGAGCAATCTGTGCTTATGCAACAAAGAGAACTTGCACAGATCTTTTGTAATCCTGAAGCATGAATTTTGACAAGAGAATGGATGAAAAGTCAATGTATTTTCTTCCTAAA
>NW_008824414.1:7102706-7112107 GCF_000699105.1 Pygoscelis adeliae | reverse complement strand
GAAGTGTCTATGAGAGCTAAATTTACTTTCTCTTCTAGCCTCAGATGTTATGAATAATGTAACCTAGAACACAATGGAAAATACTTAAGTTTTAACTTTCCAGAATAAGAACACTCTCACTGTGCTGAAAAGCTGCTTTTGTTTTGTGAAAATCTTTTCACAAAACTTAAAATTAAAAAAAAAAAAATTAGGGGGGGAAGGAAGAAGATTTTAGGGCAGATTTGGGAAGCGAGGGGAGAGCTTCATAGAGTAATTATGACTGGCATGTTTTATCTGTAATTTTTTCATAGTTACATATAGTGGCATGTTCTTCTGCTGTTTATTGATTTTTTTTTTTAATTTTTTTTTTTTTTAATTTTACCTCCTCTGTCCTGCTGTAGTTTGAGTCCAAGCTATATTGACTTGACGGAATGTCCCTACATGTGGCCCTATTGCTCTCAGCCCATATATTATGGAGGGATGCCAACCATTGTTAACGTTACTATCCTTAATGGTATGGGAGTCACTGGGAGAATTGTAGACAAGGTAAGATTTAATGTTGTTCAAAGTCCTGACTCTTAATGTTGCTAACAGCTGCCCAGAAAAGACTATGAATTTCGTAGAACAAATCAGATTTCTTACTGCTGAGAGCAAGAAATGCAAAATGTTTGATTTTAAAGGACGCACCCAGATTAGTGAGATTTGTCAGCATGAGCTGTCTACAAGTTTTCAAGCAATGCATTGGTTTCAGGGGCCTGTAGCATTTTATCTTTGTAGAACCAGTTTGGATTGACAGGTACTTAGAGATTTCTTTGTATTCTCTGATAGCATTTAAAATCTTCTGGATAGACTTTCCTCATCTTTTTTGTTTTTTTGGTGTGGAGCATAAGCAATCTCAGTAAAGGATCCTGACATTACAAATCATGCCTCTTCCATGGGTCAAAACGACCTGCATGTATTGACTTACCAAGGTCTGGTGCAAAACCTGTTCTCATACATCAGTGATGTTGAGCATGTTGGTTGACTAGGGAGGGTTTGGTTTTTTTTTTTCCCCATTAAGTTTGAAGTAAGTTTAAATGTAGAACAGATTTGGGAATTGTTACAAGTTAAATAAGGCACCTATCCCAAAACTAGCCAATGTAAATGAGCTTAATTTCAACATTTTAGTGTGAATCCTGAGGTCTGTTTTAGATTTAAGCTTACATTAAAGGGTATTGAAGCTCTTACGCAACACCATTAGCTTATGGTAATACTCAGATGCAGCAGATATAATTTGCCTGTGTCTGTTACAGCGATAGCTCTCTTGGTTACTGAAAGGAAATTTTGTGTTCTTCCCAATAAATTCTTGCACAGGACCCCAAAACATTAAAACAGGTGCACTCAGGCATCACGCTGATCAGATAGCTTCTTAGAGAGCCCTGCCTCTGAAAAGTCTATAGTTGAATCATTAAGGCTGTGACGATTAGGTTGATTCACTGACACAACACCAACCTTTTGGGCTTTGAGGACAGAATTTAATTTGACGTAATCTTCAGAAAAGCTAAGATTTGTTATTTCTGCGTGCAGTGGAAGAGGGCTATGTGTGCAAAAATTAGTGACTGCAAATACCGTTTTACCAATGTTCTGTATTCTACATTTCACAGCCAGACTGGCAACCCTATCTCCCCCAAAATGGGGATAATATCGAAGTGGCTTTCTCCTATTCCCCTGTGTTGTGGCCTTGGTCCGGATACTTAGCAATTTCTATCTCTGTAGCAAAGAAAGCAGCATCTTGGGAGGGCATTGCTCAAGGTCATGTTATGATCACAGTATCATCCCCTGCAGAAAATGAAGTAAGTTCTGTGCATTTTGGTTTTTCTGTGTTAATAATTATTAAAACTGCTTCCCAATATGCAAATACCTTCTTTTTAAGGGGTTGCTCTGGTCCTGTCATTTGAAGCATAAATTAGATTGGGGTCAGGAAATTGAAGAGTACAAATAATAATCTTTATAGTTGAGAGCAGGATTAACCTGCGAATTGAATATGCTTTAGAATCAGAAAACCTCTCTTTGAGACCAACTTCACAATTTCATTTCTTTACTGTGAATTCAAGTAATGTATTTTGAAAAATACAGTACTTGAACATATTTCTTCTAGAACCATGCTTAATTGTTCCTGAGAAGTTTTTAAGGTTTTGAACGATTGAACCAAATCACAGTTGTAACATATTCCAAGTATTTTACATTCTGAGCATAAATATAAACTGTTGAATGCTGAAAAAATACTATGGTGATTTAAGGCAAAAGTCATCTCTGTCTCCAGAGCTGGTACTGGTGACTAGAAGTAGATTTGATACCTCCATTTTTTTGGTCTTTTACAATCCACAGTTAACTGGTGAATGTTCCTGTGGGGGAAAAAGGATTTCACTGTAGTTTGTTCTGTCCTTCAGTCTAAGAATGGTGCAGAGCAGACTTCAACGGTGAAGCTTCCAATAAAAGTGAAGATTATTCCTACTCCACCTCGTAGTAAGCGAGTCCTTTGGGATCAATATCATAATCTCCGTTATCCACCAGGATACTTCCCCAGGGATAATTTGAGGATGAAGAATGATCCATTAGATTGGTATTTATCTCAGGTTCTATTAAATCAGTATTTCTTGATTGTGTGTTAATGATACGGGATAATTTTACTGAATGCCAGAGAGCTCTGGCCTTTTTCAATGTGGCATGGAATTATCTTTTCTAGGAAATCCATGAAAAGCACTTGGACTCTGCATGCTTTTGGTGCAGGATTTTTTTTGTGCTCTATGGTTTTATTCACATGAAATGAAAAGCTTTTAAAATGCCCATTTAAGACATTGAGATTTCTGTTTGGGTTTCGAAGTGTAGCATTTTTCTTTTCTGCCCTAATTCTCCCAGGAAGTTGAGGGGTGCCCTTTATTAGCTGCTTGAGCATTTGCTTATCAAAAAAAAAAGAGAAATTTGAAAGACTGAATCCTAAAGAAGAGACCCCTTGTCTGTTGAGGGAGTGTCTTTGAAGCAGGGAGAGGCTTGGCTGACCTGTTATCTTTCATAGATGGAGAGAGAAACCATCCATAGAAGAATCGCGTGACAATGTATAAGTGAGGATTAATTGGGTCAGTGATGAAGACGTAGGCTTTTGGAAAGCTACTTGGAGCATGCAGATATGGCAAATGGAGAGGAACTCTCTGCTGAGTTTCAGCAATTATTTACAGGTGGTCCTGTGTGCTTCTTCCAGTTAGTAGTTAAAACTGCTCTTACTGGCTCTTTTGTGAGGAGGAGGTCCTGTGAAGATCATCTGGTTTTAATGCAGCAGCGTTTCTCTGTGGTGTGATGCAAACGTGTAGAATTGTGCTTTGTAAGGAACACGCTCGATCTCCAGCTTTGACTGTATAACTAACTCTTCCCTGTAGCACTCGGAACCAGTGTAATTTGTGAAGAATTTTGCAAAGAGGAGATGGTGCTTGGAAAACTACAGGTTATCATTTGAAAAAAATGGACCTTTTAGAAAGGAAACTAGGAAGTAATCTATAATTAGATTAAAATCAGATTTCTGCATGCCAGATTTAAATGTCTTCAACACTTTTCTCTTTTCCTAAGGAATGGTGACCATATCCACACAAACTTCAGGGACATGTACCAGCACCTGAGGAGCATGGGGTACTTTGTTGAGGTTCTTGGTTCCCCGTTCACATGTTTTGATGCAAGTCAGTATGGTAAGCATGAGTTAATTGCCTTGTTCTCTGTACTGTTAACTTCTTCCTAAAATGGCCTGGTTTTTGGAAGACCAAAAACGTGGGGGCGCAAAGAAAAATTCTCATGGTAGTAGAAAAATATTATAACAGTGGGTGTATTTATTATTTATATGCTGGTATTTAGTTGTGTAAAGTGTCCCTGCAGAAGCTTGCTTGGGAATCTAGTACAATTAGTGCAGTTTTCTATCCTTATGAAAAAATGAGAGGGAAAGCCCACCTCTGAGTGGGTTAAAAGTCCCTCTGTATTCAGTCCCACAAAGGCAGACCTGTATTTGCCAAAAGATTTTTGGCATAGTCAAAATGAAGCATGATGTGAGTAGCAAACTGAAATCAAAAGTGTCCATTCTGTTGTGTTGGGTTTTTTTTCCGTGGCAGTGGCATTTTAAAACACTGATCTTTGTGGATAGATAAGAGAGTGGGGAAAGTATTCTATTCAACTGTATGCGATAGCAAAGCAGCGTGTGGCTTGTTTCTTCTGTGTTCATCAGGAAGGAGATTTGATAGGTTTGCCAGGCAGGGGACAGAGCAAGCAGTCCGTGCTCTTTTCTGCTCCAGTGTGCCCCTCTATTTAACCATGACATGCTCCAACAAGAGCCTCTTCTCTTTTGGGCTGCAATGTTCTTCAGTGGACTGGAAAGTGAGGGTGCATTCTCCTGACAATTTTCTAGTTCTGGAAATCTTATCCGTAGTAATCTTTTGTTTATCTTGATTCTTCAATAAATATCTCACCATTGCTTTTTGAATTCAGTGAATGTGCAACTGGATACAGAAATGGTAGCCCTTAAAAAAGTAACAAAATAGTTTCTCTTCTGAGACCACTAGTTTTATAGTTGATAGGGAGCAGCATTAGGCCACTTCTCTCTCCTCTGATTCATCATTACATTGTACCTCATTTGATTAGTATTTTTTTGGGCTTCCAGAATTTCCTCAATGGGAAGAAGTGAGGGGCGAAAAATGCAGTGATCTGTGGTCCACCTACCTCTTCTCCCTAGCTTGTATTGTCTGCAAACTTGATGAGGGTGCACTGTCCCGTCGTCCATGTCATTGACATGGTTTCTACAGGATCTTTATCAGAAGGCTTTCCAAACAGACTGCCTGCACTTGTAGAATTGGCCTGGTTGCAAGGGACTGGGAGACGTGGGGTGAGCACAAGTGCATGATCAGATTGCTCAGAGTATCGTCCTGTTGAGATTTGTGTTGTCTCTGAGGGTGGAAATTCCACCACCTCTCTGGGCAGTCAGAAAGTGAAGAAGCAAAATGACTTGATGTTTAGAAGCGATCTAAAAGCATAAACATTTTCAGGGAATAAAAGTATATTTTTCTAGTTGTGTTTTTCAGTGATGCAAAGAAGGTTGTGCTTGCTTGTTCGCAGGAGTGGGAGAGGGTTATATGAAAGTGGCAATGGCACTTTTGGTCAGGTCTGCTAAAATGCAGCTGTCGTTTTCAAGGCCTGAATCAAACCAACTTTCAGAATAATTGTCGTCTACCTGACTGCAAATCTGCAGTAGTGAGCGGAATACCTTTTAGAATTGGATCTCCTGATTGTCCTCTTCTGCCACAGTTTGGCTCGGTTTATGGAGCATTTGGGTGGGACCAAACTGCAAAATATACACCTGACATATGTAGGCATTCAGTTCATGAGACCACACAAGCACGAGTCATAAGTAACATCCTTAAAAAGCATACTATGCTGCCAGACTGATTTTTGATACATTTGTAAACTGAATTGTCTTAATGTTTCCCATCCTTAAATATGACTTCTTTAGGTGAGCTGCCAGAGCACGGCACGTGGACCAGATATTGTGCAAAATATGCGCTTGTGTTGACTTTTGCCTGGGTTGCATGAATAGCAACATTACAGTGAACAGCCTGGTGAACTTTTGTTTTTGCTTTTACACACAGGGACTTTACTGATGGTGGACAGTGAGGAAGAGTATTTTCCTGAAGAGATCACCAAGCTGAGGAGGGATGTCGATAACGGACTTTCACTTATAGTGTTTAGTGACTGGTACAACACATCTGTTATGAGAAAAGTCAAGTTTTATGATGAAAACACAAGGTACTGATTTGTGTCAGTTCTTTGGGAAATAAAATGCCACAGAATTGACATTTTATGCGCGTATTACCCTAAAAATCCCAAATGTGATACACTGTACTTAGTGCTTGCGTGCTACCTGTAAGAAGGGACTACCTGAAGAGCAAAATTGACGTTAAGCTGCAGCTTAAGGAGAAGAGCTACCTATTTTATCATGACTGCAAAGGCCCCCTTGGTAATGTAATCTTCTTTTAAAGCCCAGAAAAACATTTACAATGAAAAAAAGTAAGAAAGTGGAGACTGACAAACAAAGAAGAATGGATAAATTTTCACTTTTGGGGAGCAGAATAGAAAGAAAATGTGGGTTGCAAACAGAATCGCCAGGTTGTGCACCCATTATTGAAATCATTCCAGTGTATCGTATAAAGAGAAAATACACTAGTATCGCCACTGGTGATAAAGACCCTCATAATTATTGTAGTTGTCAGCCTGTTTTGTGTTACTGTTAAGCTAGGAAGATCTGTTCTGCAGTTTGTGAGCAAGTAACATTTTGCTTCATTAGAAAAATGAGACGCAAATTACATGACCATCGTTTTTGCCTCATCTTAGCCAAACAAAGAGCATAAGACTGAATTTCTTTCTAGTAAATTGAAGTTTTCCATGGAACTGAAATGCACTGAGAACGTTACATTAGTATTATTTAACTTTTGCTCAAAAGCATTGGTGTCAAAGAGAGACAGCTGTTCGCGTGCCCCTGGAGTTAAATAAGGCTTTGAGATGTAGTTCGGTATTTAAGTGACTTTGGAAAAGTCTGCATGCGGGAAGACACCTGACTTTTCATTATACAAACTCTAGGAGTATATTCTGTATACTAATAAACTGTGTTACACTGTAATTTTTACAGACAGTGGTGGATGCCTGATACTGGAGGTGCTAATATACCAGCTCTCAATGATCTGCTTTCTGTCTGGAATATGGCCTTTAGCGATGGGCTGTATGAAGGCGATTTTACCATGGCAAATCATGAAAGTGAGTACTGGAGTCCATTGCCTACGCAGGCCACAGTGTGTTGTTTGGAAGATAGTTTTCTGTGAGAAAGATATTGAGCAGGAGTCAAGGGAACCACTCAAATTCAGTGGAGAGAGTCTCATAAGCGTGCTTAAATGATGACTTCCTTCGTAGACTGTATGTGAAAAATTTTCAGACCAGATAATGAACGTCCTCAGTTTAGGCTTGCATTCCAGGTGCTGATACTTTTGAAAAGTATTGTTGGGGTGTGTCTATATTTGTCTGGGCTATAAATATTAGTTGCTAAGATGAAGCCTTTGGTTTTATTTTTGCAGTTATGTAGAAATTTGAAATTTTGGAGGAAGAAAATGGATAGGGACTTTTTCCTTGGAATACACCAATTTAGACAGGCATCACAACATCCTGAGATGTTTTGTAAATTCCTGTTCTTGTAACCTTTTGAATTGTTCCCCCTGAAATGAATATGTTTGGTTTCAAGTTCAAACTTTGTGGTTAGGCCACAGGTCTGTGACCTTACTGTTTTCAGACTTTCTAGGTTTAGCCAGTCTTTCTGTTTATCTGACCAAGTCACTTGACATTTTCATGCTTTGTTTCCAAATCTCTGTCTTCTGAACGGTTCATTTGGAAAATGTATGTGAAAAGAGAAGGCAGCGTTGATTGAAGGAGACAGGTTCTCTGTAGTATAAATAATGACTGTTAGTGTGAAATACTACATTTCTCATGGCATTTGATTAAGCTTTTCAGTTTAAAAAAAGATGTCGGTCTCCTAAATGGCAAGATTTGAAAGCAGTACGTAAAGATGAACCTGCAAAAGCTGTGCTTAGAAATGCCTTCTCTGTGACTGCACATATTGGTCAAAATACACAAATTCAGAGCAGTGTTCCTGAGAATATTTTCTTCTGTGCTTGCTTTAACAGCTTACTGAAATACAGTGGGAAGGGAGGGAGTGTCATTTTTGGTCTTTAAACTGCAATTTTGTGATGTCTTTCAGTGAATTACGCATCAGGATGCAGTATTGCAAAGTTTCCAGAAGATGGCATTGTCATTGCACAGACTTTTAAGGATCAAGGTATGCGCTTCCTTGTCTTCTGTGTTTTAAGTAGAACTTTGGAGTCGGTGTACAGCAAAGTTACAAAGTCTAAAGGTGTAAAAACAATGGAGTGAAAAACACATCGACAGGGTAGGTATTTTTTTCATTTTGCCTAGAACATGTAGTTGGATGCCTAACAGGCAGCTGCAATATGACTCTGTATGCAATTTTTATATAGTACAGCAATATCCAAGTGTATATATAGTCTTTTATTATGTTTGCTGTATGTAAACATATCGGGGGGGGAGAGAGAGAGTGATTGTCAATTTGACAAGTAGCCTGCTAGATCTGCTTTCTCTGAATCCTTTTCATTGCAACCATGAAGCAAGAGAGCTCTGTGTTTTGCTTCTACTATCTAAAGGCAGTGTCTAAAGTAAAGGAGACTAAATACTGAATTTGAAGTTTGCCTTATTTTGTTTTTTGAAATGAGTGTTAGAGGTGAGAAACCTTTAACCTAAAACCAGCTTTCTACAGACCTCGTTTTATTTCCTTCATGAACTGGGCTGTTTTCCCTCCTGCTGCTTATTAGAGCTTTCAGTTCACAGGAGATAAAATGATTGGATGGATTTGTAAGATACAAATGGCAGGTTTATAGTCAGATGTCATCTGGGTTTTGCTGCATGTACCCATTTATACTGGAAGGTTCCTGTGATTTTTCATCTTTTCTGTTCATCGATTATCTCAGTTATAATTGTAAATATCTTGCAAACATGTCTTTTAGGTTGCCAGTTTATTACTCGGATACTTGCAGTGCTTTTGGAGGCAGGCTTTTAAATGATACTCCTTCAAAAATTGCTCTTTACAATATTGGTACAAGTGTTTCAGAAAAGGCTGAGAAGCAGATCTGTGAACCATGCCAGGGCTGCATGTAATGAAAACTGGCTCTACCTGCCAGTTTAAAGAGCAGCTGGGGTGAGGAGGGAGTAAAATTTGCCAAAGGCTAAAGCAGAGGGGGATGGTGGGAAAAAACTCACGTGAGTTGTTGTTTTGTTTTTTTTCTTCCTTTTGGCTTAGATATCCTTACTAAACAAAAATTTTCTTTGTTCCTGAATTGAAAGCTGAACAGGCAAAGTGCAAGGGTAACTAGTTAACTGCAGAGTTGCAGGGAGATGCAAGCCCAGCAGTGTTTAAAATGGGCTGAACGGCTGCTTTAAATGAGTTAAATCAAAGCCTTTGTCTTGCAGCTGCTGCTTACAGAGAGACAGATGTTGTATTTCATGGAATGTCTCTGTTCTCTTCTGTTAGTTCCATAGTCAATTTTCTTGTAGGAATAGGTAGGCATGGCAGCAAAGTAAGCTGGCAAAGAACAGTGTGCATTGTGATGGCTGATTTTTAAGTTACTGTGTCCTGTAAAATTCTGCAGAAGGACTAAAACAACATAAAGCGATTTGTAAGGCAGATCTTTCTGATTTTAAACCTGTTGCTCAAAATATTAGGATTTTTCATTAGAGAACGTTAAAGATAATCCAGGCTGTGAGGTCTTTTTCTGCTGCTCTGCCAGAAAAAAAAACAC
>NW_008824414.1:7093659-7102654 GCF_000699105.1 Pygoscelis adeliae | reverse complement strand
GTTTCATTGTTATCATAACATCATGGGGTTTTTTAAAATATTTTGCATAAATGTGTGACGCATTTGTAAGTTTGCAATGTAGGCTTTGTTGACTTACAGGTAAATCGATGTTGATGCTTTGCAGGCTATGAAATTTATTTGTGCTTTGCTTTAGGTCTTGAAGTTTTGAAACAGGAGACTGCTGTAATTGAAAATGTCCCTATTTTGGGACTTTACCAAGTTCCTTCCGAAGGTGGTGGCAGAATTGTTTTGTACGGTGACTCTAATTGCTTGGATGACAGCCATCGACAGAAAGGTGTGTAAGCTTTGACATGCAGGAAGAGTTACTGTCTTGAGCTGACAACTGTCCTATGGGGTTTTTACAGCTCCCATCGGAAGTAGCTGTTTTCTAGGGAATCTCTAAATATTCCTAACTGGGGATTAATCTCAATTCTGCAGAGCTGTACTGAAAACGCTGTAAGGTGCAGTTACAACAAAAGAGTGCTCCACATTAAATAGCTCTCTGATAGATGGGAGCATTCACACACACCCACCCTCCCATAGGCCCCTTGCCTGTTTTTCCATCCTGCAAGCTTTGGGGGGTGGGTTTTTTTGCCGTGGGGTGGGGGAGTTTTTTTGCTTCTTTGGGGTGTTTTTGTTTCCAGAAAGCACTAACAGTTACACATGCTTGATTTGAAGTTGTGAAGAGGCCATTAGGGGATCCCTTCACTTTTTTCCCCAGTTGCATTTTCAGAATGTTTGTGTAGTGCAATGGATGTTATCTTTTGAGTTTGCTCATTGTTGTGCCTTGTTCCCTTTGCAATGTTTCCTGTGAGGATTTATGGTAATGTTCAACATTTCAGTTGTGCATTACTATTTTCACGTTGTTATACTTTGACACAAACCAGCTGGTGTAAATATGTCAGAAAGTAGGAATTTGTTTGGGTTTTCAAAGCATTTGCAACTCCAGGTAGCAAGTGTGTGAGTTGTGTGTGCGTGCAGTTTCTGTGACTCCCAGAGAAGCCATTCTCTCTGCCTTACACACTGTGGTTGGTCCTTATAAAACCTTTTTCGAGCAGTCTGGCTGATCTGACTTCTAAAATTAAGAGATTGATTGGGTTTCTCCTGACATGTAAAGCATGGGCTGGTAGATCTGTGGCTCGAGAGGCCAAAGATAATTCAGTATGTGATGTCTTTTTCTGCATTCCCACTGAATGCAGTGTTCAACCTGAATTTTCTTTTTGTGACGAAAAGTACATTTATAATTTTTTAAGCTTTTGTCACTGACATTATAAAATATTTTGTTATTTAATCCATCCCTTGCCTAATTTGTTTAAGTTTAAAGGAACTTACTGCCTAAGGGAGCTCTCTGTCTTTAGGTCATTTCTCTCTTTCCCAAACATTTTCTTTTTCTTGGAAAGTTCTCCAGTTTCTCCTTATCTGTCTTTGAGTGGCTTCCAGTGAGTTGCCGTAACACCAGCATGTCGGTGCCTTATGTGCTTGCTGTAGGTTATTGAAAGCATGTAGCATAAGAGAAGAGACGTAGCTTTAAATTAAGTAATAGAAAACAATGCTTTGTGACCTCCCTAATGCTGTTAAATTCAGTGTGACCTGTGAAGCAAGAAAAAGTGAAAGCCTCTAAAGAAATCCTTTAAAATTAGCTTTTAAGTTATGAACCAGGAGCTATGTCTCCTGCAGAGACATCGGTGGCTTTAACTGACATAAATTCCTAACATTTGTGAATATAAATCCTTAACATCTGATTGACCTCTTTAAAAATCAAAGGTGAGGGTTTAACGGACACCAGGATTATGAAGATTAATTCCCATTCCCAGCCAACTGTTCCTGGGGAGAGAAGTTCTGGGAAAAGTTGTTTGCTGTGTGGTGGAAATAGCTGACAAGACATTGTCCTACTCCTGCACATGGAAGTTTTAGAGAATTGTGATGCTAACTAGCTGGACTGCTTCTTCGTTAGGGGTAGCCCTGGATTAAGGCAGTAGTAATTCACTAGAGAGTCAAAACAAGGGTTCATATGCTGTTGAAGTGCAAAGGAAAACCATGATCAAGTATATTGTGGCATTGGTTCCCAGCCTGGTCTGTACCACAGCTGCTGTAGGTACTGCTTTTCCTTCAGCTGGTATGTAGCCAGAAACTTTCCCCTTCCTTTGTTTATTTTTTTAAGCTTGGGAAAGCAAATGAGTCATAACTTTCTGCTGAAAACACGACCTTGTTTTTACTTTTCTTTGTGAGATATTTATTTTGTCCTTTCAAAAAATAGTTGGTTCTTTGTTTCCCTCTTAGAAATGATATCAGAAGCTCTGAGCTTCCTGTGTTTCCACACTGAAAAACCTCATAGTTTTTGCAGGGACTTGGATGGCCTTGCCCAACCTGGAATTCCTGTATTTGAGACCTGTTGTTTTACGTCTTACTCACCAAAAGAGCCTGATTTGGTACACAAGAGAAGAAGAAAAGTTTAAGACTGAACAGATTGTTTTTGTGTTTGTGTATTGGGGAGGAGGGATTGAAAGTTGCATCTCTTCTGAAATTGGGCCTAGAACTTCAAAAGGAGAATAACAAGAGCCAGAAAAACTGATGCTACTTCTAAATGTCATTATAATCTTCTTAAGAGTAAGATGAGCCATTTGAAATGTGGTGTAATGCATATTTTGTTTTGGGGCTTGGGGCTATGAAATCCACAGACTGCTTTTGGCTCCTGGATTCCCTCCTGCAGTACACTTCTTACGGGGTGACGCCG
This sequence comes from Pygoscelis adeliae, assembly GCF_000699105.1. Lineage (NCBI taxonomy): Eukaryota > Metazoa > Chordata > Aves > Sphenisciformes > Spheniscidae > Pygoscelis > Pygoscelis adeliae. The sequence continues at coordinate 7,099,920 of NW_008824414.1, read as the reverse complement.
CCAAGTCTCAGCCATTCCGAAAACAGGCAGCGACCGCCGTCGGGAGCTGGCTACTCTCTCCCCGAGCGGATGGAAGGTGAGAGCCTTAAATACCAAGCAGAGCCCACAACTGAGGGAGTGTCAGGGTGGAATTTAGGAAGACCCAGGCAGACCCCTTGAGTTATATGCCAGTAAGATTAGTTTGGTGTGAGCTCTACAGTGTTCTGTTGTTTTACGAGAAGAGAGCACTTACTGTAGGGATTTGTCAGGATATAGTTGTGATTAGACTAAAGAAAATGTTCTGTTCATAGAGTAGGAATTTTCAGATACCTAGTTCTGCTAGGGAGCATTCTAGTTACTAGCTACGGAGCGTGTATAAAGCATACAGTCTTGCCTCATGTGCTGCCAGCAAAACTAGAGAGCACTTACTGTAGGGATTTGTCAGGATATAGTTGTGATTAGACTAAAGAAAATGTTCTGTTCATAGAGCAGGAATTTTCAGATACCTACTTCTGCTAGGGAGCGTTCTAGTTACTAGCTACGGAGCGTGTTAAAGCATACAGTCTTGCCTCACGTGCTGCTAGCAAAACTTGGATTACCTTGTAGGTGCACACTCTTAACTGTTTTGTAAGGTACCCTTTGGTTAATTCTAACCGAGATTTAGCTGCAAGTCATCATTACCGTAAAGAGCTCCTGGTTTTACAGCAGCTCTGTTCAGCGGGAGGCAAATGTCGGTAACTCTTATCCTACCAGTCTTTTGGTAACCCAGTCTGTCTCTGCTGCGAGTTGCAGGTAACCATTTGCATCGATACTCAAAGGTGCTCGAGGCTCACTTGGGAGACCCTAAACCCCGGTCCCTTCCTGCTTGTCCTCACCTGTCCTGGGCCAAACCACAGCCTTTGAATGAAACTGCCCCCAGGTTAGTATACGTCTTTCTTATAGTTATACAAGAAGGCTTGCTTTTGAGTGCAGCTGAAAAATTATTTGTTCCATCTGCTTTTGAAAGGGACAGCTGGAATGCCTTTCCTAGAGAAATACCAGATTGCAAAGAGGAAATAACGATTAATGCCTCATCAGTGAATAATTCTGACTCACCTTATAGCTACACTATGAAACCGGGGGATTTTAAAAATAGCTTCACAAGTCAATTCACTGTTGTGATTGAGTGATCCCAACTTAGAGTGAACAGTCTTGCTTAAATCCATCATCAGTGGATGTAACACTGCCTCATAAGTGCATGCCTTGGAAGTAGTTTTCTGAAGCAGCTTCTTGGACAGCTCGCCTAACTCTGCCTTCTGGTGTATTGTTTGTCAGTCCCTCGGAGGCAAATGCATCAGCATTATATATGCATCGTACTTGCCTGCTGGGCTGCTAATGGTAACTTTTGGTAGTCTGCGTGCAAGAGAGTTGTTAGTAAATAGTTGCCGATCTAAGTGTGTCCCTGTGGCATCTGAATTTAACTTTGGAGGCCTGCAAACTGCAGAACCTAAAGAGCAGACCCTATCATTTGGCTCCAAACTAGTGAGTTATTTGTAGGTTCCAACTGTTACTTTCTCTATGTGTTTCTACAAAATCCCTTGCATTGCTGAAGTAAGTGGGCAGACACCTCTGTCTTTAAATTTCTTCTAGCAACCTTTGGAAGCATCAGAAGTTACTGTCAATTGACCTTGATAAAGTGGCTCTGCCCAGTTTTCGACAGAACCGACCCCAAGTGAGACCATTGTCCCCTGGAGAAAGTGGCGCATGGGACATTCCTGGAGGTAAATATTGAAAAGTTTCAAAGTCACTGTTTTGCTTTGCCTTTTGTATAAGCTTTGGAAAAAAAAACCAAACACGGCGCAGCCAGAAGAGAGGCCACGTGTTTATTTTCAGTTGTGAAAAACAGGCGAATAACAGTGTGGCTGTGGTGCAGAAGGCTGACTGATGAGGCCCGAGAGAAATATTTTTACGTAGGAATAGTTTATTTAGAAGAAAGCATGCGTGATATACTGGGAGGAAGATTTTGGCATTGCTTTTTGAGTAGTCGAGGTTTGTTTTGGCGCTGTTCAGACCGACGGGTGTCAGCAGCAGTCCCCGTCCTTGGGAGTTGTGGCTAGATGCGTCCTGCTAGTTAAAATTCCTTGTGTGAGTGCACAGATGCAGAAGCGGAGTCCGGAAGAGTTTGTCTGAATGGTGCTTTTTGCAAGGTGTTACACTAAAAAATGATGTAGAGCGCTTAAAACGGCATTCAGTCTAATGGTGGGGTGCTCTCCTGTACAAGCTTGGCACTGCAGGCCCAGCTGGAAGTAGTTTGAAAGCCTCACGCACGCCCTTTTCCCAGGCTGAGCTGCTAGACCAAAAGATGCCTGTAAGAAGGAAGGGTCTGGTTGTAGAGCTTGTCCTCGCCGTGTGCGTGCGCAGTCTCTGAAGCGAGCACAAAATCAGTTTCCTCGTGGCATCGGGATTTGGTGTGATTTATAGAAATTACTTAGTGGTAAAATTAGGTCAAGCGTTTGCATCTCTCTTCTAACGCAGAACAGAAGATTGTTGTTGCAGGGGAAATCTGGGTTATACTTTCACGTCCCCAGTTAGGTCAAGGTGGAAAGGCTGGTGCTTTTCTGTAATGGTAGCATCCTGTCTTATTGTCACTAATCGGTCTGCAGTTGTTAATCTTCCTGTCTGAGATGTAATCTGCTTAATAGCCGTTTCATCTTTGAACAAGAATTACCATCGATCGTTTTGGTAGATAGCGTTAACACTGCAAAGACATCGTAACTCACGCGGTCATTAGTCGCTTCCAAACCTCTTTGCCTTTCTAGGTATAATGCCGGGCCGGTACAACCAGGACGTAGGACAGACTATTCCGGTCTTTGCTTTTCTTGGTGCCATGGTGGTTCTGGCGTTCTTTGTGGTGCAGATCAACAAAGCGAAGAGCAGGCCAAAGAGACGGAAACCACGAGTGAAACGACCGCAGCTTATGCAACAGGTTCATCCACCAAAGACGCCTTCTGTGTGAAAGCTCTCGCTTGCCAAAGATGACCTCCTTTTACCGGTTGCTTTCCTGGGCGATCGATCGCTCCCAGTGAAGGCGCAGTGAACGCGGCACTGATCGTACTAGTAATTCGCACCCGACATCATCTCATAGTCTTTGGTTTCTGGAGAGAAAAAAAAAAAGGACCTCAGTTGATCATCTGTACATAAAACTGCAGCTTTAAGCAGCCGAAGCCACCAAAGACTTGAATACTGTTTCAGTGGCTGCTTAGTCACTACGTATCCCAAGAGGGGGAAAATGGACCTTTTTTTTAAGCTGACCAAACTAAAATTTATTTGTTTAGAGGCTATTTTCTATATTTATTGTTGGGGAGGGCGGGGGGAAAAGTCACTTTAAGGACCTCTGCTAAGGAAAAACAAGTGCATTTTTTTGGACGGAATGCAATTTTCTAGAACGGTATTAAGCTGAAGAGTATAACAGACACCGTTAAAGGAGGGAGGGGGCGAGAGAAACCAGTACGAATCGGTGAGACATACTCCTGCAGTTTATTTTTATAAAGCCAGCTACCATGACGTTTTGTAATTTTTGGTCATGATTTCACCGTTGTTGGTGAAGCAGATTTTCAATAAATATGTTATCTATATGAAGCTAAAACAATGTGCTAGATCGCTCTTCTTTCCACTGCAAGTCAGAGAGAGCAAGTTGTTGAGTGGAGAAAATTTTCATGTCTCCCCCTCTTCCCCCCACATCTTTATCCTTAACAGCAGCATCCCAAGGTGCAGACTCCTTTGGAGCATTAACAGGGCAGTCGTACAAACGGTGCCCGTCCCGAGTGAGCGCAGAGTTTTGAACACCTTCAAAACTGCAGAAGCAGTTAATGAGGAGAGAGCTCCCGAAGGGCAGCTCAGTGATGAGCTGTGTAAGAAACTGTCGTGTTAACAGCATAGCGTGGTGTGTCACAAAGCCAAAAACCGTCTCCTTTGGTTTGTCCTGCTTGAAAGCCTGTGACTTGTTACGGGCTTAAATAAGGACGCAGGCAGAAGTTGCCCTTACGACGCGGTGTCGGTTAATGTTGCCATCGTTGAAATAGCTTCTCTTTTGTAGCGAAGCTGCGAGGTTTTCCCTGGCAGCTGCTTTGATCACTGCTCCAAATAAAAGTGCCTTTTCCCAGGAGGAGCAGGGAGGTGGTGGTTGCCTCTGTTGGCAAACAGAAGCGGTGCCTGCGCAGGGAAGCGGTGCGCACCAGTGAACAGTCCCAGGTGAGCTCTCGGGCAGCTCACTGGCTCCCGCGCAGCCCTGGGCTCAGCTGGAGAGGGGAGAAGGTGCCAGGGACCTTGGGCGGTCTGACTGCACCTGCCCCGGTCGGGGCTTACGATCATGGATGGTGGTGGTGGGCCTTGGGAAGGGCACTGCAGCAGAGAACGTTTCTCTATGTAGCCTGGGGCAAACCTTCCAACGGTGGCCATGGATAGGGTTTCGCAGTACATGTGTCCTGCAAAAAGGATTGGGAAAACCCATTTTCCCTAACCTGGAGAGCAGCTGGCTTTCCCCAGCCTGCCTCTTCCCTTCCGAAGGCAAGGATGAGCTGGAAGAGGCCACACCCTATTGCGGTGCCAGAGAAGGGACCCAGCTTTCACTTCAGAGTCGTTAGCGGAAGCTTGTCGGGGCTGAGGAGATGGACCCGAGGCTGGGCTGCTTGTGCCATCCCAGTGGGGCTGGGGGCCAGAGGTGCCCTTTGCTCCTCCCTCTCCGAACATGCACCCGTATCGACAGGGGTCCATCTCGCCCATGGCATCAGGGTCGGTCTCATAGGACCAATGAGCAACAGCTCTGCAAGTCGTACTACTCGCGAAAGAGCTGTCAGTAAAGGTGTAAAATCTCGACGGCCAGACCTCAGAAGGGATTGCAGTTGTAGTTGGTGTTTTTATTTGTCCAAAACGAGGACTGTCCGTTTGCACCTTTGTACCTTTGACTGTTGTCAAAGATAATAATGTGGAAAATGTATCGGCATCCCTTTTTCCATCAAAAAGAAGGGAGGAGGGCACCTGCCAAGGGGACACAACAGTGAGTAAAGCTGCCAACCCACAGGGACCCTTGGGTTACGGGGACACAACAGTGAGTAAAGCTGCCAACCCACAGGGACCCTCGGGTTACAGCTTGCAGCCCAGGGGCTGGAGCACCCAGATAAATGGGGGAAAGGGGGGGCAGAAATATAAGCGAGGGAGCCCAGAGCCACTGAGCAGAGAAACTGCCCGGGGCTGCTGTGCCGGCGTGGGAGGTGAGCTGCATCCCTTTGATTTGAGGCGCTCCCGTCAGGGAGCCTGGAAAGCTTTGGTGCCACTGCTCCTGGTCGGTGCTAATGAGGAGGCTCGCTCCTCTCATCGCAGCACTAATGAGAGATTACAGCTCCACCGCAGCCTTGAAACCAGAGGCAAGCTGTGTCAAAGCGCCAGTCCGAATTAAGAGCCTTTCCCAGTGGCTGGTATTTTACAGCCCAGTGGCCAATTTCTAAATCGTAGAGGCCAATTATTTCCGAAGCCTTTGGTGTGCAGCTAATGAAGGCCTGAAAGGGCCCTTCTAAATCGTTATAAGCCCCGTAGGTGGCAGAGATGTAATGGAGGTGGCAGGCACAATTAGCCATCCATAATTCCTCCTAGCAGCTGATTAAAGGCTCTTTATCCGTCTTACCGAGATCAGAAGGGCACATATTTGGGAAATCAAAAATGCATTAGGGGCTGTGAGCTGGCGTCGGGGGCCCGTGCGCTGAGCCCTGGGGCAGTGGCATGTGCCGGGAGCGGCACAGAGCTGCCGTGTGTCCCCCCGTGTAGGGGATGGGCCCCCCGTCCCCGTGGGGTGCAGCCTCCTCTGTGCGGGTCCCCTGCAGCATCAGTCACCCCGTCCTGTTATCCCAGCACCCCCTTTCCCTGCCTGGAGCAGGGAATGGGATGGGGTAGCTCCTCGCTAAGGTGTCCCGAGTGCAGGAGTGCCCCGGTGGGCTTTTAGCTGCTGCGGAGACACCGAAGGGTGCTGGCCTCATCCTGCACCCAACGAGTGGTGAAGCATCCACCAGCCAAACGGTCTGAAGGGCGCTTGCTGCAGTCGCCTTCCCTCGCCCTCCCCGCCCCGGGATGCTCCAAAATGCCCCATGGTGGGAATTTCATAGATGGGGTGAACGCAGCCGTAACGGGGCGCCCCGAGCCCGAGCTGGGAGCTGCTGGGGCTGCTGGTTTTCCTTTGGTCTGTACTGGCTCTTTGGTACTTGGGGATGCCCACAGACGGCGGGACGTGGACCGCCGGTCCCGAGCCAGGGG
>NW_008824414.1:7091993-7092517 GCF_000699105.1 Pygoscelis adeliae | reverse complement strand
GCGGCCGCCCTCAGCGCCCAGCCCACCTACCAGGGGGTAGTCCGGGTGGTGTGCGGGGCGGCGGTGGGGAAGCTCTGTGAGGTCTGCTTCCTCCTCAACCTCTTCATGATCTCTGTGGCCCTCCTCAGGGTGGTGGGTGACCAGCTGGAGAAACGTGAGTTGTTTCACCCCACTGCATTCGGGGCTTGCTCGGGGCTGGTGGCTCCCGGGAATGAGGGGAAGGTGGTCCCATGTGGGCTGGGGGCAGCCCCAGGGTTCTCTTGGGACCCCCAAGGACGTGGGGCTCCCTGGCCCTGCCGTGGTGTGATGCTCCCGGTCCCCTTGGGCCACCCTTCAGGGTGCAGCTGACCCCTCGCTGCCCCCCCGCAGTGTGCGACTCCCTGTACCCCAATGGGACGCTGAGTGGGGCCCCCCACCCACCCCCCTGGTATGCAGACCAACGCTTCACCCTCTCGGCTCTCTGCATCCTCGTCATCTTCCCACTCTCCGTCCCCAGGGAGCTTGGCTTCACGCAGGAGTTCAGG
>NW_008824414.1:7090779-7091909 GCF_000699105.1 Pygoscelis adeliae | reverse complement strand
GGAGCCCAAGCAACCTCCTCCTAGTTCCCTGTGGGGCCACAGCACCCCCCTCCCTCCCAGCTGCCGGGGGGGTCTGCGTGCTGATGCTCTCCCATGCCCCGGCAGCATCCTGGGCACGCTGGCCGCCTGCTACCTCACCCTGGTCATCATCCTGAAATACCACCTGGAGGCAGAGAGCCTGGGCTCGCCCGAGCTCCCCCAGCCCTCCAGGTAGCAGGGGTCAGCCCCGCGTCCCTCCTGCCCCGTCCTCCGTGGCATCAGCAGTGCCCTGGGCAGGGCTGGAGGCAGTGCAGGGGGTGGCCCTGGGTGGGGGGGGAATGAGCTGGGGACAGCGCTGGCAGGGCGGTGGGTGGGTGGCAGCCCCCAGCCCCAGCTTTCGCCCCTGCAATCCCCCCTTCTCCCAAAATCACCGGGCGGGAGGTTCCCGCGGTGGCATCCAGGCTTCACAGCTTATGCCACCAAAGTCCCCCCTGCCTCCGGGGGCCTCACGCCCTTCCCTCTGTGCTTCCTCTCCCCCATGCCACAGGCCCTCCTCCTGGGCCTCCATCTTCAGTGTCATCCCCACCATCTGCTTTGGCTTTCAGGTAGGTCACCCTGGCCCCACTGTCCCCAGCTGCCGGGGTGCTGCTGGCAGCCTGCCGCGGCATCCCGGACCATGGGGACACCATCCCTTGCAGGGGGGTTGCAGGGAAGGGGACCCGTGACTGTCACCAGAGGTGGCTGTGGGGCAGGACACAAACCCCTGGGGGCAGGGAAGAGCAGAACAGGGCACCCACGGGTGGGAGGGAAGGCACTGGGGGTGGGGGTTGTCCCTGCATGGGGCCCCAGCGCCATCCCCCCGTGCCTTGCAGTGCCACGAGGCCTGCGTGGCCATCTACAGCAGCATGCGCAACCAGAGCTTCTCCCACTGGGTCGCCGTCTCCGTGCTCTCCATGCTCATCTGCCTACTCATCTACTCCCTCACCGGTAACCCCAGCACCGGAGCCCTTCACCCCTCCCTTGCCCCGGGGGTCCCCTGTCCTCAGGGCTCATCCATCCTCCTTGGGGCTCCTCTGTCCTTCTCACTGGCACAGCCGCCCACCCCCCGCCTCCCCATCGGCAGGGCTGTACGGCTATCTGACCTTCGGCGG
>NW_008824414.1:7086987-7087376 GCF_000699105.1 Pygoscelis adeliae | reverse complement strand
CCTCCCATTGGGCAAAGCACCCTGCCATGGTTCAGGACAGCGAGACCTCCCGTTCCCCCATGTCCAAAGGCATCCCCAGGTCGGAGATGCAGAGACCTCCCAAGCCCCCTGTCCCCTTCACAGTGACAGCCCCAGGACAGACAGATAGATCCTTGCCCCTGCCATCAGACAGGGGACAGAGCTTGGGACTCAGTAGCTCCAACACCCCTCTGCGCCTGAGCACCCCACCCAAAAACGAGCTTTTTGCACCCCCTCCCCTCCCTCTTCCAGTCCTCCTCAGTCTCCCAGAACTCGTAGACGATGAAGGTGACCCCATCGGGCAGCTTCACCGCAGTGACACTGGCGGGAGTGGGGAGAGGAGTGAGCCCCGAACCATGAGGCATCCCTCC
>NW_008824414.1:7071704-7086341 GCF_000699105.1 Pygoscelis adeliae | reverse complement strand
GTGGGGGGGTGGGCTGAGGCTGCCTGACCCTCCCAGCTTGGTGGGTTTCTGTCCCCAGTGCTTCGCATGATGGGCTGTGCCCCCTGCTCTGCAGGGGACAGCTCCGAGAGCCGTTTGCACCTTCGCACCCTCCCATCAGGACCCTCTGCAAAAGCTCCCGGTGCTCCCAGCGCAGCCGACATCCCTGACACCATGTCCTCGCATCAGCCCCCAAAACAGCTGTCACCTTTTCACAGTCCCTGAATTGTTCCTGGGGCAGCAGGAGCAAGGGTACCCATCCCTCCTCAGTGCCCACTCGCGCCTTCCCAGCCCCGGGCACACTCTTATTTCCTCTGGCAACCATGACTGACATTTTTCTGCCCTCAACCTTCACGGCACCTCTCTGCCCCCACGTACAGCACTACCTTTCCCCTGCCCCCTTCTGCCCTGAAAGTGCAAACCTGGAAAACATCCCCTGCACTGCAACATTTTTTCCTTCAGTCCCTAGATGGAGTAAGACTGCCTCTGCACAGGCATTGCCTTCTTCCTTATGTTTTTTTCTTGTTTAAATAATTTCACGGTTAATCGTTCCACATTCAATAGCTGCCATCAGCTCATCAGATGTAATATCCTCCACCACCACCACCACCAGAAACCCGGCTCCCACCCACGGCCCGTGCACGCCATGGCACAGGGATGGGCATGGCCACCTCTTGGTCACCTCTGTCCCAACCAGGGCAGGGAGGTGGTGGGGCTGCAGGGAGACCCAAGGATCAGCCCCACACACGGAAATGCTGGCCCTTACCTTGTCCTCCAGCCTGCCGATCAGCTTGGCCAGCCTGTTGATCTGCCCCTCCAGCCCCTCCGCCTTGGTGTCAGAGGAACCTGCGCAGAGCCAGGAGGCAGTGATGGAGTGAGAGGTACCCGCGGGCACCCCCCGAGAGCCCCACTGCCCTCCAGGGAAGTCGAGCACCGCCTCTGTGCTGCGTTCGGGGCCGCAGCTCCCTTCCCCGAGCACCCCGAACCACCCCAGGCTGCCAGTGCGGTCTGAAAGTGGCCATTGCTTACCAGTCTGGAAGCTCTTCCCGTGCTCCCTGGGGACCATCCGGCTGGTGGGAGAGTAGCTGGGCACAGGGCTGTCGTACCAGCTGTCCATCAGAACGTGGCCAGCCTTGCTGGGGTAGTGCCTGCAACCAGAGAGCATACAGGCCGTCAGGCAGGGCAGAGCCGGGCACGTACAGCACGGCAGGAGCTGGCCCCGGCGAGCTGACATTGGAGCATCCTCTTTGGCAGCTCTGCCGCTGATGCCAGACCCCTTGGAGAGCAGCAGTGCCCGCACCGTGACCAGGCAGGGCAGGCTTCCCTCCCGCACCATCCTTCAGCATCACCCGGTACAGGGAGTGGGTCAGAATTAGAGCAACATCAGTGGCTGCTCCCAGCAGCCGGCACTTTTCGTTCCTGCTTATGAAACACCACAGCACCCTCCCGGCATCTCCTGCAGCCCTTGGGGATTTTTTTCTCCCCTAGGCAGACACCCACAACATTGGGCATTTGGGCGCCGGTAGCTGTGCCCAGCTGGCTGGCTGCACCTTAGCGGGGCTGGTTTTGCAGTCGGATGGCTTTGGTGAGTAACACATGGGAAAAGTTGCTGTCACACGCCCGAAGTGCTGCCTGTGAGCAGGGGAAGCCTGCCCGCCTGGCAGCCTGGTCGTGCATCCCACCGAGAGGCTGCGGGTGCGTTCTCCTGGAGAATGGAGACACAGCCACCGTAGGAACTCCTTCACCTTGCTTCTTCCTCTGGGGCTACAAAGCCCATTTGGCCTGGCTCATCCTGCAACACCTTTTGGAGAAAAGGAGCATGTGCATGCATGTGTGTGTGTCCATACGAACACATACGCGCTCATGCATGCATGTACCCCTTGAGACATCACCTCAGCTGGTGGTCCCCCAGGCCCTCCTTCATTTGCAAGCCAGAGAGGATGCTAAGACGTGCCATCCCCACAAAGGTTTGCAGCTGCCATCCATGTGAGGCGAGATGGGATGGGTTTGGGGAAGGATGACACTCTCTTTCCTTCCTCCTCCACCGATGGGAAGGCTGAGTCGCAGAGGGAGAGGCTGAGCTGCTCAAGGGGTTTCCTTCCAGCGAGAGCAGCTCCATGCCCGGCTGCCCCTGGAGCCCTGGCTCCTCTTGGCATCTCTTGCCAGCCATGCGATTCCCGGCTGGAGGCAACATGCTGAGCACTGGGGAGCTGATGGGCCCAACACCGGCCAGCATCGTCCCTGCCCTCCTGTCCCTCCCCAGGCACCCGGCTCCCTCCAAAGCACAGCAGCCGGGTGCCCTCTCTACACTCCCCAGCTACCCCAGGCAATTTCGGCTGGCTCCTTCGGTGCCAAGGGAGCAATGTCCGGGCTGCTGTTGTCCCCCAAAATCAGCCAGTGTGGACTTGAAGATGCACATGGGAACACGATGAGCGGATCTGGTCCCCAAGACCATCCCCAAGATAAGGAAAGAAGAAGAGCGATAAAGGTGGCAGAAACATCCCCGTTGCTACAGGCTGTGCAATAATCCCACTGCCGGAGCTGAATAATCTCTCATCAATCGGCAGGAAATTAGGTGAGAACAGACAGACATTTCTTTTTAATCACAACTTAATGAGGTGCCTCAGGCTTGGATGCTCTGCTCTTGCACTTTGTTTTACAGCCCTTTATTTTGGTGCTTTTTAGGCCACCTCTTTGTCTTCATGTGGATGCATGAAATCATTTTTTGTAGTGGGGTTTGGGGGGTTTTTTTTTGGCTATTATCACCATGAGAAAACAACTACAATATTCCTCATTATGAACTGCGTCCACACGTCAGCAACTAAAAGCCAGCAAAGTCTTTCATGGGCTCTAATTGCTTTGTCTGATGTTGGGCTTGTTTCCTCCTCATTGTTTCCCAGGAGCTCTTACTGAAAAAGCAAGTTTTGTACAAGGTTTGCCACAGGCCAGCGGTTTCCTTCCAAAATGGGGAGAAGAAAGCAATGTGGGTTGATGAAACCCAGAGCATTCTTCCTAGGAAAGCTGGTGAGATGTCACCAGAGCGGCCCAGGGCCTCACTGTGTCCCAGGCAGCAACAGCTCCCGTGAGAGCAGCCCACTGCCGCCCGCCCAGGATGCAACTGCTGCTGATGCTAAAACCCAAAGCGCCAAGACCTGGCTGCAGTGAAGCATTTGGGCACGTCGGCCCCTGCAGTGTTCCAGCTGGGAGCTGGGATTTTCATTCTCTGTGGTCTGTGTGCCTTGGCCCACTCTGCCCGCCCGCATGGGGACCCCCACCCCCCCCCGCCGAGCATCCCGTGGCCTCCTGGTTTGCAGGTATGGCAGGAGAGGGATTCGCTTCATGAGCAGCTGATGAACGGTTTCCGTGGCAACCTGTCCTAGTTACAGCCAGTGAAAGCGGTACTCCAGGGAGGCGAGTGACACTGTGACACCAAGGGGGGCTGTGCTGAGGTTTGGGCTGTGCTGCTAAGTATCCTTTACATTTTAGCCCAGGCAGCACTTCCGAAACCTTGACATTTTCCCCTCTGTGTTCTCCAAGCTCGGTAGCATGTGCCAGGCTGCTGGGATGGGGACGGTCCCCTCACATGGGACCCGAGGACGGCAGTACCTGTCCCCAGTGCACAAGCACCTTTCACCTCCGTGGATGATTCCACCCGCTGGGTGCCCTGGCAGGAGAGACAGCATCCCTGACATGGGAAGCCGCCCGCTGCAGGCTGTCCCCAGCGCACCCCAGACACAGCCACCCTGCTGCTGGTGCTTGTGTTTTACCCTGGACGAGACAGGTGGCTTTGCTCAAAGAAGCAGCCCCGTGCACCCAGTGCTGCCCAGCCCGGCCCCAGGGTGCTGCCCCCTTGTTTGCATCGCCCCCCCCGCACCGCTCGTGGGTGAAGGGGTCAAGAGGGACCCTTAGGGCTGTGGGAGGGTAAGGGACAAGGCAGGACAGAGCGGCAGAGGAAAGCCCTGAGAGCTCTCAGGAAGCCAAGAAGGGAGGCAAAGAGAAAGGCACCCGCTCGCCCGCCTCCCCTTTGCTCCTGCACACCGTCTGCTGCATTTTCCCTCGCCCCACAAAAGCATCCTCCTCCTCTCCCTCCACCCCCCTCCACCGAAATCAACTGGGAAGCGGAGAGGAGGGCAGGAGGTGCCGCAGACCTGGCGGGGTTGGTTTGCTCGTCGATGGCGTCCACGGCACTCTCCACAGAGCTCAGGCGACTGGGTACACCTGCCAAGGCAGACAGCGAGCACGGTGAGACCCAGCGCCGACTGCCCAGAGCCGGTGGGTACCCCGGCGGGGTACAGCGTCCGTCCAACATCCCACGCGCAAGCTGGTCCCCTCCGTGTCCCTGACTGTAAGGGCCACAGGAGGAATGAGCACACACTGTCCCACCCCACGGGAAGCATATAGCCCTCCAGTATCCGTGGGTTGCCCAGCATATAGCCCCTCCAGCTTCTATCACCCTTGGGACAGACTTATAGAGGCTGTGGCGGGAGGGAGTGTGGGCAGCGAGGCACATCAGCATTGCTTTATTTATAGATAAATATTTAGAGATAAATAAAGCAACGTAAAGAGGCGATTACCCAAAGCCCATAGTTGCTCTCTTTACTGTGATCTTAAATTACCTTACTATTGCCTCGCAGGGTGAGAGCCAGCGGGTGCAGGTATGAAAAGTGGCACCTCCTGGGTGCTAGGGAGACCCCTACGCCGAGAGCTTCAGCATGTTACTTAGTGCCTCAGTCCATAACGGTACAGCCAACCCAGCGCTAAAGTAAAAGGGGTTTGGGATGATTAATATGGCTCTCACCGGGGAGCTGCAAGCTGAAGATGCCTTCAAGCCAGCGGCAGAAAGCTCTGGCAGTCCCCACCCAGCCTCCCTCCCTTCCTGCACTGTGAGACAAGATCCTCAGCATATTTTGGCGTTAGTTTGGGTTTTTTTTCCTGAAGAGGGAGAAAAGGAAAGCTCTGGCCATTTGGGGCCAGAGGCAGGATGGAGGTGTTGGACTGGTTGGAGTGGTGTTGGGCCAGTGTTGGACTGGTTGGGCCAGTGTTGGACTGGTTGTGGCAGTGTCGGTCCGGTTGTGCCAGTGTCCCGCCTGTGCCGGTGGCTGGCAGGAGGTGGAGAAGCAGGACTGTGCCATGGGCAGAGCGCGGCAAGGCTGTGCTGGGGAAGGGGCCCTGGGTGAGCAGGAGGCAGGCTGCTCCCAGGGAGCTTTGGTGGAGGAGGACGAGCTGTTTGAGCAGCAGAAGCTCCTGGGGTAATCCAAACCCTCCCAAGACAGAAAACACTTAATAAAATGTTTTAACAGCACAACTGATCTGCTTAAAGCACCCAGGGCCCCTTCCCCAGCACAGCCTTGCCGCGCTCTGCCCATGGCACAGTCCTGCTTCTCCACCTCCTGCCAGCCACCGGCACAGGCGGGACACTGGCACAACCGGACCGACACTGCCACAACCAGTCCGACACTGGCCCAACCAGTCCAACACTGGCCTAACACCACTCCAACCAGTCCAACACCAGCCCAACTGGTCTGACCCCAGCCCAACCAGACCAAGACCAGCCCAGCCAGGCCACTGGCCGCATCAGGTCTGGCTGAAGCTAGTCAGAGCTAAAAAAACTTGCAGTGAAAAAAAAGGCTCCTCTAAACCCAAACTCAGTAGCATCACTTTTCCCCCAGACCCTTTCCAACCCATCAGTGCCTGCTGGGACAGCACACGGCCCAGGCAAAACCCTGTGTGCCGGCACCTCCTGGCATGGGACTCCAGGACTCATGACTTTTTGGTGCCATGAGCCAAGGACGGACCCACCCGGCTCCCTGCACGCCGCCGGCAATGACCAAACTAAGGGGTGAGACCAGAGTGGTCCCAGCACCACCAGTTATATGAGCACGCTGCAGCACAACATGACTACCCCAAGCTCCCCAAAGCAAATTATTCTTGTTTTATGGCAAAGCGATTAACGAGGGTTATTTCCATGGCAACTGGAGCAGCTCCGCAAGAACCCGGAGGACCTTTATCTCCTATTTTAAATCATAGAAGAAAAATGAGCTGAAGAAAATCACTTCTGGGAAAACTGGTCGCAGAGCTGATTTCTCACCCCTGATTTGGTAGGGGAGCACAAGTTTCTTGATGGCTTCTTGAGCATCCAACTAGCGTGGTGGTTAGTGACTTCTCTCTAACACAAAAAAACTTGCTCCCCTCCCCATCACAGCCGCAGTGTTTCTGGGGGACACACACAACGCGGTGATCATCGCCGGACAATGATGCTGAAGCAAACTGCCATGCAGTGTGCCATATTCATGATCTCCTGCAGCTGTTCACTGTAGCACCATTGGGTGGCAGGGAGGGAGATGTAAGGAGGGCTGCATCGATGTGCTGTGTTGCTCTTTCACCAGCACAGCCTGTCCCAGGACACCGGTCAAACGGAGACGGGACCGGCTCAGGGCACTCCATGGGCTGCAGCAGATCTGCATGAGGACCAAGCAATGGGATGCTCCTCAGGTTTGGGGGATGCACTCAGCAGTGCACACGGGACCCTGCCACCTTTTGAGCCTTTCTACAAACAGGACCATGCTCCCCTCTGCAGCCCCAGCGCTCCCCAGCACAGCCCAGCGTGCTCCACCAGCACCACCATTATCCGACAGCCGGGCCAGAGGGAGGAAAGCTGGCATCAGTGCAGGATACGGGGAGATGCGTCAGAAGACTGGGGGGGGTGCGCGGATCTCCCTGGCCAGGGATCGTCAAAGCCTCAGAAACACAACCCTTAATACTGAGTGATCACCTCTGAGTTATCTCCTTCCTCCACGGCCTGGCAGTGTTTGAAAACAAGGTCAGCCAGCTTAGAAAAACCCGCTCACCTGCTGATCGTTAACAGTGAGATTCATAATGCCCTGAAGCCAAGTGCAGATGGTGCGGCACCACTCGCCCATACGAATGAGCACGGGACAATGAGCATGATGGAGCAGTGTCCCCATCCGGGCTGCCTCGAGACCGCCTCTGCCTCGCCGGGGGGAACCGAAGATCGATGTCTCCCTCACTCTCTGCCTTGGGATTTTGCCTTATTTTACCAGGGAGCGGAGCTGCAGGTGTCGTGCCACGAGACCATGCAGTCTCCTGGGGCTGGTTGCGCTTCCTTGCCTGCTACAGAGGGTTGCTGGGCTTTTTGGACCAGGACGCCGGTGCCACCATGCCGAGCTCGGACATCTCCTGACAAGTCCTGCCCGGTTTTCCCTCGCCCCGTGCAGGCAGGGAGAGTAATGAACAGCAAGCCTGGGACCATGGATGCAGCAGCTGGTGGAGCACTGCACCGGGCCCCGCTCCGTGGGAGGCACAGGCACCAGCGTGAGACAAATAAACAGCAACAGAGCCAAGGGAGTGATGTGAAAACATTTGATGAGCATTTGGATTGGGAAAAAAAAATTTGAATGCAGCCACAAATATTCCTGGATAGCTGGACAATCTCTGTTCTCTCTAGAAAAATACTCACAACTCGCTCAGAACGTGCACTATACACTATATATAGGTATGTATTCTTTCCAAGCACCATATTACACATATACACACAGACATACATGTCACATCCGAACCAGTCTGTATAGACAATGTATTAAAGTCACTGTCAAGGTACCTCACCCTTCATCTTCCTCTGCCGGCACGCTTTCGAAAGAGCGCTACACTGGGCCAGATCCACCCCTTTGCCCAGGCAATTATTTTATCATTTAATACATCTTCCACTATTCACACTCTGGCTAAGGAGGGTGTATTAAACTAGTAAATCTCCTTGGCAAAGACATATCATTGCATTTGGGATCTGAAACAACTTCTTTCGCAGTTCCCCCCCTCCACGGCTGCTCTCCCCGCGCACGCCCCTGCCTGCAACCAGCAGCCTGCCCGTAATGAAGGCATAAATATATTAATCAGGTGCTCAAACAGGCTCTCCTATAATTACAGATAGGTTTTGATTAACTCTCACACCCAGCCATCCTCTGATTGCTGGCGCTGGGGATCTGATTGCTGCCTCGGCGGAGGGCGGCTGTTCCTGTGGGCTGGGGGGCTATGTCCCTCATCGTGGATTTAATATAGACCCGCAGGCCTCTGGGAGCTGCTGCCGCTAAACACGGAGCTGTGCGCACTCCTTCGAGTGGCTGATTGGATTATTCTTTTAATTAAGAGCGCAGGTTTTCTGGGACATGATTTGCCCTGCCGAGCCTGGGGGCTGGATGCAAGCTGGCTGGAGCTGGGGGCTGCACCCCACCCCAGGCCCCAAGACCCCCACTGCTGCTCCAAGCACTACTGCACTGCAAAGGCACAGTAATTCCCCATTAATGTCCCTTTCCAGCGAGACCTACACCACCACTGCCTTGTCCTCTTCTCCTCTGACAGTCATCCAAACCACGTACCACATCCCCCACGGATGCCCCAAGCCCGTCGACTGATTTTACACCCGCTCCTTGCTGTTTATCCCACACTCAGTTTCCCTTCCAGACGTGCAAAGAGTGCACCACTGCTTCTCCATTTCAATCCCTACATCAAATAAATGGGCTAACGTGCTGCTATTCACCTCCTCTTTGCTGCTGCTCTCCAGGACTCCATAGCCTGTCTCCTGCAAATGCCACCAAACAATTTCCTGATCAATCCTTCCCATGCCTCGTGTGAACAGATTGCTCTCCCTAGCAAAGGAGCCTGCCCCTTTTGGAAAATCATATTTATGAAGGTGCAGACTATGCTGAGTGCTGTCTGATCACAGGGACTGGCTCCGGGTCCTAGAATATAAGGCTGCGAGAGTATGCGTAGTTAAATGTTGGGATTTTATTACCTAACTACAGCCTATAATCTTGGTTCAGCTTTAGGAAAAATCATACAGGTCGTTCCCACGTTCATTTAAATCAGCCTAACTCCCTACATCGAGATTCGTTGGATGGATGGATGTTGGGTACAAAGCTACGCCAGCTGGTGCAGAGGAATATTGGGGTGTCCGTGAAGATAAGATGCTTTTTGGCAGGCCAGTAAATCCAGTAGCTCTGAAATTAAAACAACGGTGGGGTTTTTTTCCCCTGCTTAACTAACCCTGGCCATTTGCCAACCCAGTTGTGACATTTGCTCTCAGGAGCCAGGTCTGAAATACGTGTGCTCAGAGGCTTCTCAAAGAGCCCTCTGGCTCTCCTCTAGCAAATGTCTTAGTTGGCGTTGCAAAAACAAGTCATTAAGAAGACCAGCTCCAAAGGAATACTTCCCATCGTCTTATTAAAACATTTGTCAGTCTGTCCTAGGGAGATTTAATGAGGTTTGGTCTTATTACTTCCACCCTGAAGAGTTATTTCCTCCCTGCTTTGCTTGAGAAGTTAAAATATTTATGGCGATAATATAATAATTGCTGCTCAATGAAGCCGCTTTGTGCCAGAAGCTCTTGGAGGGGTGCATCTCCAAGCCTGCTCTTTTCCACCCAGCTAGTCCATTAGTTCAAGGCTAGGAAGACTTTGGTGTCACAGATACTACCCTGCTACAGAGTGTTTTGCTGGCAAGCCTTGGTGGAGGAAGGAGCACGGCGGCTGCCAAAGAGGCAGGAAGGTGAAAAAAGGCATCTCTCCCTTTGCTACATCCCCAGCCGCCTGGCCTTGACGTCTGCTGCTGCAAACGGGTGGTTGCGTGCATCTGCAGTGAGGAGCAAACGTAAAAGCCGCGTCAAAAGGATGGCCTCAAGATTTCTGCAGGGGACAGCTCTCAGGAGAGCCTCGGAAAGCGTCACCGTTTGAGAAACTGGGGCATGAGCCAGAGACATTGAAAAATGAGAGAAGGAAGGAGTGGGAAAAGGACAACTTGCTTTAGTCACAGGTAATTGGGGAAATATTGCCCAGTGTTGGGTCCTCTGGTCAGTTGGCTGAGGTGCGGGCCCCGCCTCCAATCCCGCTCTTCACATCACAGGCTTTTTATGTGCCTGCAACGCACCTTCCCACACACAGCGGGTGCACACGTCGGGGCACAGGCTGCTCAAAGTCCCGCCACGGCTCTTCCAGCTTTCCATTTCCATACGCACCTGCCCCAAATCTGCCCAAATTCTGGCACAGATTAATGAAAACACCCTTGGGATGTGTTACCTGTGCAAATCACAGCTGGGATTTTCGTGCCGTTGAGTGCTCGGACTTGCCAACAGCGGCGTCGAGCATCCCTCACCGGGCATTGCAAACTGATGCCTAAAACTGGGCTCTCATGGCCGTGTTCCTGTGGGTATCAAATGACTGAAAAAGGAGATTTTTCGATGTTGTTAGGCATCTCAAAGCTTCTTTGCTGGCATTTTTAAAGGTCACTATTTAGCTTGTTAAGACTACAGGTTGTAAACTATAAACGATTCAGCGCCACCCACGGACTCGGAAACCCCCTGCAACAGCCCTGCACCCTCCCTTTGCCTTGCAGCGTTACAGCCTGACCAATGAGGCTTTCCAGAGCTGGTTTTCAGTGAGATTGGCCAAATTGGCTGACATTTACCAAGCCTGGGGACATTGACGGCTTCTCCAATTTTTATTAACTCAAATCACCGCCGAAGCACGGCCACGGAGCGATGGCACCGAACCGAGGAGGCTTTTCAAATGGAAACCAAAGCCAATTCTGTTTCACCCACACTTTTCCTCCAGTTAAAAAAAATCCAACCCAACAACAAACCCATTGCCATGCCATGAAACACCCCTGTCAAACCTCATCCCGGGATGACGGAGAGGTTATCTTCCACCCACTCAGCCCTTTAAAAACCAGGCAAGTGTTGCACTGTAACCTCCAAGTGGCTGATTTAAATTTGTTGCTCATAATTGCCTGTTTTCTTCCAAGAGATATTTTCTTATAATTAGAATAACACTCAGACCTGCCTCTCGCTCCTTTCCCTCCCCCCGACTCTTAGATCCCTTGAAAAGCGGAGACCCAAACTGATTGCCTGGCACATAATCAGTAGAAGAAACCTGAAGAGAACAGACACTTAAATAGTTGATAAATGAAAGCATTAACATATGAAAGACCCTCAGCCTTCCCGAAACAGCTCTAAAAAAACAAATGAGACACCTGCTTAGATAAAAAAACATGACGACGGCATCACACGGGTTTTAAAAGTCTTTTGCTATAAAATCCTCCTTTTATAAATCTCGGTGTTGGACCCTTCTCAGCTCATGTTTGCCTTGTCCCATCCTGAAGGTCTCCTGCCATGGACCCTTCCCAAGCAATTTATCACAGGACTTCCCTCTTCTCATTATTAGAAAATCTCCGTGCTGCAAAATCATCCCATCGTTTCTTGTTGCAGCCACGTGGATGTGAAGGGCAGGTAACTGTTGGCCCGTGCATGTGCTATACAGCACACCCCCTGAGGTGACCTATGGATCAAGAGGCATATGGCACTTTTGCACCCTGTCCACTTAGCAGGCAAAGAACAGACTTGGAAATGAAGAGTGGCCTCCTCCTTCTGAACACGCTGGCTATAATTAGTCTTTCCCTTCACACAAGTTCCTAATTAGCTGTATTTAGTATCCAAAAGACTAAATTAATACATCTTTTATTTCAGTTTTCCAAGGAAAGTACAGATTTTATTTTCCAAACAGGACCTACTCAAAAGACCCTGCAGATGTAACGACGTGGGATGGTCAAGCTGCTGAAGGCTCACCCTGGTTGTGCCAGCTGGTTACACATTGACTTGGTCCCTGCCTTTCCTTTTGGTGGCTCCTTCAAAGCTGCTCTCGGGCTATTTGGCAAGACCACAGCACTGACGTCTGGTGGATTTATTCCCTTCACCATACAATTTATCTAATCCCAGGAGCAATAGCCTTAAAACAGGAGGGAGGAGGAGGAAAACCATGTAATGCAGGAGGTCCATGAGAGCTGGAGCCAGGGCAGCACGAGCGGGACCTCCAGAGAAGATGCTCTTCCTTCTCAGAGCGAGAGGAGGGACATGAATTTTGCAGTGACAGACAAGCAGAAGAGCAGTGAATAAACATCTTCGTCTAAAAATAAGCTCCAAGAGAGACCTTCTTAAGATTCACCTCCCTGCCAGCCCCGCTGTGCTCCCCAGCAGTCTGGCAGCCCGGCTGGATCTCACGCACAGCCCTGTGGGGCTGGCAAGGAAATCGCTCCAGATGGCATCGCACAGAGAACCGGCTTTCTGGTCTAGAGTCTGAACAGAAAAGTTGGGGAAAATGCAGTTCTTGCAGAACTGGAGTAGCACTTAATTTGCAGTGCAGTTTTTTCTTTAATTTCAGAGAAGAGCTGCAGAAATACCTTCTGAGAAGCTAAACAAATACGCCTTGTTTCCTTTTAGATTATTCTTGAACTGTAAAATTCCATAACTTTTCCAGAAATCCACCTCTTTTTTTTTTGCGATAGAAATTGATACTGAAACTGTATAGAAATGTATCATTCAAAATATACGGAAAGATGACAGCCTTTACCAATTCACCACCCCACCGCCACTCCTTTCTTTTTTCAGCCAAGACCATTCACCATGAGTACATCTTTAACTGCATTATAGGAGTGTTTCAAAGCTGGCATTTCACCATAAAATCACCCATCCAAGAAAGGGGCAAAAAAGCAGCTAATAATCCCTAAAACAACTCCCTCCCCATCAGGGTAGATCCCTGTGCTGCAAAGGTGAGGACAGATGATGCTCTGAGCCCCCCAGAAAAGGCAAACTGGCCATTTGAGCAAACGTCCTGAGCCCTAAAGAAGAGCTAACGCTTCCAAGGGGGAAGACGATGACAAGGTGTGCAGGATCTCCCAGGGTTCAGCCAGGTACAAAGTACCAGGAGATAAGCTGTTCCTGTGTTTGGCAGCAAGGAAGCCAGAGAAGCGCTTCTCCGAAGGAGAGCCTGATGTGCGGTAGGGTACGAATTTGCCCAGGAGGAAAGATGAAGCAACAGATGTGCTGCGCTGTAGTGGTACCCCACGGGCTTCAAGCCCGGACCAGGAGACCTCAGCTGATGCTCATGTAACCACCATGGCTTGGTGCGAGCCAAGTCGGGGCCAGATCACGATGTCTATGGGAAGCCCTGAGCAGCTCACGCTGTTTGGGCTGGGCACTACCCAGAGCTGCTACTGCCGTGTTGCTGTTACAGCCTGCCACGGGCCAGCCTCCTGCCGCAGCAAAGCACTGCTCCAGGAGCCTCAGACGACCTCGGTATGAACACCAAGTTTGTTCAGCAGAGTAGGAGAAAACCTGCTCAAGTAAAATGAAAGGACGAGATAAAGGATTAACTGGAGGGTGGGAGGAAAAGATTATTTTTAAGGATTATTTCTACTGAATATTTTATCTCGAGGTGTCATCATTCAAAAAAGAGCAGTATCAGATTTGGCAAGCTTAATTTTGGCAGGTAAGAATGCAAATGGGAGCACTCTATATTGCTGTTCTGGACTGTGCTATAAAACAAAAAAACCCATCCATCATTTTTAGCATCCAAGACTGGTGACAGATGGTGCTTGCTCTGGGGCTGTAACTGAGCGCCTCAAACAAGCGCTCCTTTGCAGTGTGCTGCTGGTGGCTGAAAGCTGGGGGAGACCCACGGCCACACCGGCACCAGCAGCGGGGAGAGGAGGTCTGCTGCAGCAGCTCCCACCGAGCCCCAGGAGCCCAGCATCTCCTGCTCACTGCGATGACATGTCATAAGGCAGAGACAAGAAGGGTGAATTGCAGCAGGAACAATTTAACTCACAAATAACGTATGCAAACCTATTCACCCGTACGTATACACCTGCTGGAGCATCAACAGCTGGTATTGAAGGTCAGTCCACTCAGTTTTCCCTTTATGATTTACATATGCTCTCATCTAAATAATGATTCTCAGGGGGAAATGCGTTTGCAGCTGCTTTGGGTACAGTGCCTGTCCATAAGACACACGTGTGGTATTTGGCACCCTGACACGAGAAGGCTCTCAGGGGGTATGTGATGTGTCACCACTTGGTCATATTTCCACTCCAGGTCCAGTAAATGAGATAAAAAGGATTTTGGCAAGTGATAGGCTGGCAGTGGAGCTGGCAGCAAGCAAGCAAGGAGTAAAAAACTGCCTTTCACATCTGCTTTTGCTCCCCTCTAGGACCAAAGGTGATGCTGAACATCAAGCAGAGGGTGGTCCAGGGCCACACGCAGGTCCTCAGGCCTCCTCCATAAATCCCTCCTGCTGCCTCTCACTCCTCCCTGAAGCCAGTCTCTGAATCCCCCCTAATTTGTCAGCACCCCCCTCCCCTGCTCTGCTCACCCCATTCCTGGCCTGAAGCAGAGCGGTGCAGCCTTTCCCCGCACTGTGTTCATGAGCACCAGAGAGATCAGCTCCATTTCATTCCAGTATGTGCATGGGAGCCTGTTGCAATTTCAGCTCCGATTTTGGGCAATTTTGCTTTCCAAGCACTCCCCTTCCAGCTGGGACAGGGCACGCGCCAAGGACGGTCACCAGTACTTCTTGGACCCATCTGGTGCCCAACAGGAGCATCTCGAGGAAGGAACAATTTGACCTTAAATCTGAGCTGCTTCGTCCTTGAGGGCGTTCCTCACTCAGAATTTTTGGGACTTCTTTGCAGCTTGCTTTTAAAGTTTGCCTCACTGCTAAAGGTCAGCCTTGCTAATGTTTCCATGCTCAGTGTTGCAAAATGCTTACTTGGCAAAAGCGG